>NC_068939.1:119853677-120198964 GCF_016801865.2 Culex pipiens pallens
GTCAAACAAAAAATATGTAATTTTACATCTGAAAATGTGTAATTTCACCACTTTTCTGGTGTAAAGTCACTTTTTCAGTGTGAATTGAGGTAAAATCATAAAAGAGGTAATATTCATCCTTCTTAAATGACAGCTTCAAAATCTACACAATTTATTACTCTGTAGTTTTGTAACCTCAATATAAAATAAAATTTGCATTGGCCTTACGATTGTTTATATTGGTTTGAATTGTTTGAAATTGATTAAATATGTTTAAAATTGTTACATGTGATTTTAAGTTTTTTTCAAGTGTTTAAATTTCTTTAAAATTGTTAAATACCACTTAATATTTACACTTATTTCAAATTGGTGAAAAATGCAAGCTGTGAAAAATTATTTAAGTTGTTTCAAATTTATTGTAAACAAAATTTAATTTTTTTTAACTTCATCATCCCGGTACGAGAATCGAACTCACGACCTTTGGATTGGAAATCCAGCGCGCCGTTATTCGAAACTCATCCCCTACCGGTCAGTATTCCCAGTGAGTAGATTTAAAGATTTAAATTTTGCAAGGTTAATAAACATGGATTGTTTAATATTATCTCTTTTTTATGTATTATTACTTTAATTTATGATGAACAAGTAAAATTACACGAAATAAGATGTAAATTTACTCATTTTTAAAGACAGTATAAGACTTTTTTTTCGAACCCAAATTGTGTCAACAATCCGAGATATCCATATTTTTCATTGAATTTGCTTAGAATTGTTTGAACATGCGTCAAATGCTTTTAAATAAATAAAAAATATTGAATAATTCAACTTCCTTCATATTAATGAAAAATATTAACAATAGCTGAAAATTCTTTCAAATTGTTTAACATTGTTTAAAATTGTTGAATATAAATCAAAAATTTTGAATAATTCAATTTATTTTAAATTGTTACAAATATTAAAAATTACTGAAAATGATTTAAATTGTTAATAGATAATAAAATCTGCTGAAACTATATAAAATTGTTTGAAATTGTTTAAAATTGTTTAAAACTGTCTAACTTTGCTTGAAATTGTTTCAAATTGTTTCGAATTGCTTCAAATTATTTCAAATTGTTTCAAATTGTTTCAAATTGTTTCAAATTGTTTCAAATTGTTTCAAATTGTTTCAAATTGTTTCAAATTGTTTCAAATTGTTTCAAATTGTTTCAAATTGTTTCAAATTGTTTCAAATTGTTTAAAATTGTTTAAAATTGTTTAAAATTGTTTCAAATTGTTTAAAATTGTTTCAAATTGTTTCAAATCGTTTCAAATTGTTTCAAATTGTTAAAAAAAATTTAAAATTGTTTAAAATTGATTAAATTGTTTAAAATTGTTTAAAATTGTTAAAAAATGTTTAAAATTGTTAAAATAGTTTCAAATTGTTTAAAATTGCTTAAAATTGTTTAAAATTGATTAAAATTGAATAAAATTGTTTAAAATTGTTAAAAATTGTTAAAAATTGTTAAAAATTGTTAAAAATTGTTAAAAATTGTTTATAATTGTTTAAAATTGTTTAAAATTGTATAAAATTGTTTAAAATCGTTTAAAATTGTTTAAAATTGTTTCAAATTGTTTAAAATAGTTTACAATTGTTCAAAATTGTTTAAAATTGTTTAAAATTGTTTAAAATTGTTTAAAATTGTTTAAAATTGTTTAAAATTGTTTAAAATTGTTTAAAATTGTTTAAAATTGTTTAAAATTGTTTAAAATTGTTTAAAATTGTTTAAAATTGTTTAAAATTGTTTAAAATTGTTTAAAATTGTTTAAAATTGTTTAAAATTGTTTAAAATTGTTTAAAATTGTTTAAAATTGTTTAAAATTGTTTAAAATTGTTTAAAATTGTTTAAAATTGTTTAAAGTTGTTTAAAACTGTTTAAAACTGTTTAAAACTGTTTAAAATTATTTTAAATTGTTTAAAATTGTTTAAAATTGTTTAAAATTGTTTAAAATTAATTGAAGTTATTTAAAATTATTTAAAATTGTTTATCATTGTTTAAAGTTATCTTAAATTATTTATCATTGTTTAAAAATGTTTAAAATTGTTCAAAATGGTTTAAATTTGCTTAAAATTGCTAACAATTGTTTGAAATCGTTTAAAACTATTTAAAATCGTTTAAATTTGTTTAAAATTGTTTAGAATTGTTTAGAATTCTTTAGAATTGTTTAAAATTGTTTAAAATTGTTGAAATTGGCAAGAATTTCTGTTAACATTAGAACGGTTGATTTAAATGGTTGAAATAAGAATTGTAAAAAAATAAACCTGTTAGAATTGCCAAAAACTAATTTTCAATTAACAGTTAAAATTAACTATCAACTAACCGATCGACTGAAAATAATTTGATTGATGCAATTGTGGAATAAAAGTTTTAAAATCAGGGACCACAAACCTCAACAATTAAAATCCCGTCACGAGGTCAGATGTCATGACCTCGATTGAAATGCAATACCGCGTGGCGCTCAACCCTCTTTAAAATAACATCAACAAAAACACACCAGGAAAAAAACGAGGGAAAATGATATGTTAATTTCCCAGCACACTCACTCATCCACGCGCGTCCCCTCTTTTTAAGAAATCCCAAAATCCCATCCAAACGTTGGTATTCAAATCCACGTTGTTTTTTTCTTCTCACATTTTTATTTATTTGACTTTTCCTCTCCTGGTCGGGAGATTGTTTGGTTTTGTGTGGTTCATTTTTCTTGTTTCGTTACGGGCGCGCGCACACTTACGCACTTTTTTGTGGTGCGGTGCGTTGATGGATTTATTTCAGTTTAAAGATGTGGTAATCTTCAGGTTTAATTCAGTTTTAATGATGCCACTCCAACTTTTTGGTTGTGGTTTAATTTATCGACATCATTTCCGCACGGTTGTTTTTTGTTGAATTGTTTTTTGGTGAAAATCTTTGTTTATTTTACTTATGACATTTATCAGACGTTTTCAAAGAATTTTTAACTAGTGAGATTCCAGAAAACAATAACATTATATATGAACAGAGACAAATTCCAAATTTCAAGTACAGATCTTGTCAAATTTGAAGGGGTTTCCAAGACTCCAAAGATTCATGTGAATTTTAAGTATATTATGAAATTTGAGATATTTTATTTTCATCGACTCTAAATATTTTTTTAAACCTCAAATATCTTATAACTTTGTGAATGATATGAAACTAGGGAATCCAAAAAATGTCGGGTTTGAGATTCTCATGAAACTTTAGAGTTTTAGCAATGTTTTGAATCGAATGATTTTAGGAATCTTTTAAATCTTTAGAATCTAAGAATTCTCGTCAAAGTTTATATTATATTTCATTGCTTTTTTAAGCTTTGGAAACTTCCGAATACGAAGAATCTCAAATCTGTTAAATTTTATGATGATATTTTCATGAATCTTATAATTCTCAAAACTCTATAGATTCGTTGTTTGCTTCCCTTAGAATAAATATATCAGCTAATCCAGAATACTTGTCAACAAATAACATCCCAGAAAAGAACTAAATTTACCATCCAGAGATTCCTAGACATCCCAGACTGCCATCACCACCATCCACAGTTGTTGTTGTGGAATGCTAAATAAGTCGTGACACCCAGTTTTCCTAGACGTTGCGTGGAACTCTCACTTCTCTAGGACAGATCTGTCAACCAGAATAAGAGAAGTTCCATGTGTGGCTGGTGGCGTCTTCATTTATTAATTAACATGTTCAGGATTGTTGAGTGCAAAACGAAAAAAAGTCGCCCTCCTTTCTAAGCAATTGATTGTAATTTTCGCCAAGTGGTTCAACGAACTTTCACTAACCGTCGCCTATAACGAGGCGGGTTAAGTAACATTTGACGTGACCAATTAGGGTCGTCAAAAGCGTTGACGCCGTGGAGGAGGCTTGATTAACTGATTTTTTTGTTGGTTTTTTTTTCTCACCCTGATTTGGACCCTTAAACTATGACAAGGCACATCAAAAGGGCTTTCCCTTTTGAAAAATTAGTCGCCTCGAGATCGTGCAATCCTTATTGGGAAGAGACCACGTGTCCGAAGACCGCACACACGTGCTCAAAGTGTCCGCCCCTTAATGAAGTCGCCTTAACAAATCTCGAAAAGGGTTCACAGCTAAAAGTGTGAAATGTTTACGGACAACACTGCCCGGTTGTTGATCCGCAATCCCCCGGCGGCATACAAATTGACCCATTAAGATAATTCGAAAATGCGTCGTTTAAATTATCGCGAGAAACATTTTAATTTCCCCCCGAAAAAAAAAAACTTGCCACACCAAATTGGTTCAATTCGTCGCGGTTTTACTTTCTCGCAGGGATTGAAATACACTAAAACAATGCAGACCGCCCCGAAAAATAATCATAAATATGTAAATTGGGCCAAAATGTTGCATAAAAACCGCCCCGGCCGGTAAATTAAAACCCTTAACCCTTAAGTAACCAAGCCTCCAATTTGTTCGAACAAATTAAGCGAAAAAGGGTCCAAAATTAACCAGTTAGAGGGTTAACGCAAACCGCGAAATTTGCACCACATACACACGCGTGAAAAGAAAGTCACAATTGACAAAAATACACACGCAAAAAAAAAAATCTCAACCAGTTGTCAGTAATCGCCCTGAGAGAGAAAAAAAAGGAACCGCCGTGCCGTCGCGGAATGAAGAGAAAGATTTATATCAAATTTGTTAATGAACCACTAAATGGGGGCCACCGTCACACCGCTGAAACAAAATACAAGAGTAAAACAAAAACAGTCAGATGGGGAGTGCAGCCGCTGCGGCGAGTAGTGATCACAAACTCTCGAAAGAGTGCGTTCTTGGTTGAGTTTTTTGCGAGTCTTGAGCGGTGGAAAAGCGAGAGAAATTGGGGTAAATTGGTAATTAGAGTATTCAGAGAAATTATAGTTAATAAAAGTTTATTAGCATTTTTGTTCTAATTTAACTTCAATTGAATTATCATTTGTTTATTTTTTATTGCACTTAAATTTGTAATTTCTTTATCAAATAATCTTTTGATTCTAAAGCGGATGTTTCATAGATTGTTACATTTTTTAAATTTTTATTTTTATAAAATCTATTTAAAAATTTAGACAAATCATTCAATATTTAAAAAAAATCCTCATTTACACACGTAGCTCTATACACACTAATTATCTGATTTCTAATAAAAGAAAATGAAATAAAAAAATACCTTTCTTAAAAAAGCATATAAGGTATCTTTCAAAAACCACCCTTTTTATATTTATTTAGACTTAAGTCAAAATCTTCTGTTTAGTGTATCTTTTGAAGAAATCATAATTATCAGTAATCATAATTATCAAAAGGAACTGCAAGTTGCAAATTTTATGGAAAGAAAAAAAAAAAATTTCCTGCCCTATGAAGGTTATTTTTCAAATTCATATTTAGGCCGATGCTACTGGGTAACTCACACAGCAGTTGCCCCGACCCCTCTTCAATATGCGTGAAACTTTGTCCTAAGTGATAACTTTTGTCCCTGATCACGAATCCGAGGTCCGTTTTTTGATATCTGGTGACGGACCCCTTTCAGTTTTGAACATGCGAAAAAGAGGTGTTTTTCAATAATTTGCAGCCTAAAACGGTGATGAGATAGAAATTTGGTGTCAAAGGGACTTTTATGTAAAATTGGACGCCCGATTTGATGGCGTACTCAAAATTCTGAAAAAAACGAATGTTTTATCGAAAAAAAACTCTAAAAAAGTTTTAAAAACCACCAACCACCAAAAACCATTAGAACACAAATTTTCATTTTAAAATTTCGTGTTTTTTTCTAAATTTGCAGGGGTTTTTAAGAGTGTAATAAATACCCTGATTTTTTGAAAAATAACGAAATGGAAGGGCTTTAATTAAATTTTGTATTAGGCTTGTTTGATTTTAATATATTTTCTCACCCCTTTTTGCATGGAAAATCCGAAAAACTGTTTAGAAACTTGCAGGAAAAAAAAACTTTCAATTCAAAACAAATTGTCTGGAATTATGAAATAAAGAGATAAGTTTTGATTGCATTAAAAAATACAGAATTAAGAAAACGGTCAAAAATTATGACAATGGGCGAATAAATATTTCAAAATATTAATATTATTTAAACATTTGGAAAAATAGTTACGTTTCATTTAGTTAGTAGTTTAGCCTTGGAATTTGTAAAAGCTACCAACAAGGGTCCTGATTGCTCAAAATCAACCACTCCATTCGTGAGCACAAATAGCAGGCGACGCGATACTGCCCTGATGAATTCCTACCGTTTGTCTCTTTCACACCATTCGCTCCCGAACACTCTCTCTTCTACTCTCCTTCTCTCTCTGTTCGGCTCAGTCCCCGAACGGCTCAGGCAAGCCAAACGTATCCGATCACTCTGAATTGAACATATTTTTTCTCTGGTGCACTGCGTTATACTCATTGATTTGGGTTGCCTAAAATCAATGTTATCAATTAAATTGTGCATTCATTTTGATTTCATAACATTATAGACACCTTTCAAAGAAACTTCCACCAAGAAAAAATCAAATTGATGGCAAGCTGAGGGCGTGAAGACAAAAAGACTGCCGCGCTGGCATTTTGTGAGAATGGCTCTTCGCTGAGCATGGTAGTGTGTGAGTGTCGTCGAGCGACGAGAAGGCAAATATTTTCACGATGTATTTGTTCGCTGAGTGAACAGTTCGGGCCACTCGCTGGCTGCCTGCGAGTTTCATTCGCTCGTGAATGCTAGCGGGTTAGAATAGGCGACGAATGGATAGGCGATGAGTGAGTGATTTCTGTTCATTGAACCGAAAATCAAGACCCTTGGCTACCAATTGCTTATGCGTCGTTTAAAACTGTTGCCCTAGATTTTATTAAAGTTAGTTTATCTCAGAATCATGTTTCAAAAAAAGTCAAAGAGATTTAGGATATTCGTATATCAGAATTTTCTTTTGGAATGAATCTTTTTCCAACTTACAAAATAGGCGTCATCCATAAAGTACATCACGCTCTAGGGGGGGAGAGGGTTTTCGCAAGCGTGACAAAGTGTGACAAGGTGGGGAAGGGGGGGGGGTTGTTAGACTGTGACGTCATGCTAGATAATATCATAAATACTGAAAATTCAGTCTTAAAATATAAAAAAAAGTTTAATGTTTGATAAATTTAACTCATGAATCGACAAAACGTGACGTACTTTTCGAGGGGGGTCGGAGCAAGCGTGACTAAGTGTGATATGGTGGGGAGAGGGGGGGGGGGGGTAATTTTGGCCAATTTTAGCGTGACATACTTTATGGATGACGCCATAGTACCAATTGTAATAAAATAATATCATTGTGAGAAATAAACAAGCTTTCATCAAGTTTGTATTTAAGCTTATCAAAACTTTGACAATAAATAACAACTACCCAAAAGCGGTTTCAGCATTAGATGTTAAAAAAAACCTTGTTTTAATACTGCACACGTAATTCAAAGAGCTCCGCTTTGTTGGCTAAATATGTGGAGAATTGTAGGAGAATTCCTTAATTTGTATATAACATTAATTCTTAGAAATTTCAAATTTCAGCTCAATTCCCACAGTTTTGAACATAACATAAAGGAAAGTTTAAACTAGATTTTAGTTATGATTTCACTTACGAAACATTTTCAAACATACACAGAAAAAAAATCATGGTAATATTACATCTGGGAAGGGGTACATCTTTTATGTCAGAAAAAAGGTGTAATTTTACCTCTGGAAATGTGTAATTTTACCACTTTTCTGGTGTATTGTCACTTTTTCAGTCTAAATTGAGGTAAAATTACATCAGAAAAGAGGTAATATTCAACCTTCCAAAATTAAAGCTTCCAAATTTACATTATTTTTTTCTGTGTATAAATATGAGCATGTTGAAGTTTGAAATCAACGAAATTTATTTTATTCGATATTCAACTTTTTTTTTCGTATTTCGTATTCAACGATTCTAATTTCACATTTCTTATATCTTTATCAGACAACTGAGTAACTCCTAGCCAATATTCATTTAATTATTATAATGAGGGAAAACTGGTTCCACGGGTGGGTGAAAATATGTGCTTCAGAGCATATGCTTAAAACAACATATTTTAACACTTTACTGCCAAATTTTTCGATTGCATTTTGAGCAACTATTGTTTTACAAAAAAACTTTACTTCGCTTGTTTTATTTTTAGTATTTTCATTTGCATTTATCTTAATTAATTTATGTTTGTTTAGGCCAAATACTACCAGTATTTGGCCTATTCTACCACCTCCTAGCATTACATTTTGCCTGTATATTTTTTTTCGTTTTTTTAAAGTCATTTTTTCAATTTTTTGGTTGTTTTTAACATGTTCTGCTATATAATGGCATTATCTTTTAAATTGTTAAAAAAAATGCATAGAGTTATAGTATGGGACACTACAAACATTACTGCATACTTCTTTTTACTTAAAATATAGGAAATGTTAGTAAAAAACACAGCCAAAGTTGACCCCTAAAAAAATACATTTTTAAAAACATTGGCAAAGTCACATAAAACAAGTCAAACTTCCGACCCTAAAAATTTCTAAAATTTTAAGAGTTCTCCTTTCCAATGCTTTTCAAAGATCAGAAATTGGTTGAAAAATTGATTTTTGCCGATTCTTGGTATAAACCTGATGGACAAAAAATAAGTATGCGGGAGACCAAACAAATACCAAATTCTGCTATTCCAAGGGCAATCAAGACCATACGAATAAAAGATTTGTCCAAGGGTTCGCGAATACCAAAATTTGGTATTGATACCATGGTATTATTTTGCATTTCCCTTGCTATTGGCCCATGCATTTTGTACGGTAGGTCCACGCATCCTTCCTCCCCTGTAGATTCTGTGAAATGTGATCCGTTCTCAGAATCCTCTCAGCGTCAAACACAACGCTGTTGGGCTGGCCGCTTAATTTTTGAGATAATGTTTTTTACACACGTCAAGAAGTTTTCTTATTGCAATACATCCGAAAATAACCCAAAATGTACTGCAAAATAAAAGCGGCCAGCCCTACAGCGTTGTGTTTGACGCAGAGAGGATTCTGAAAACGGATCACATTTCACGGAATCTATAGGGCAGAAAGGATGCGTGTTCTCGTTAAATGCAAAGCATACTTTCATCAAATTTCCATCGGTGTACAATCTCTCAACAAAATAAAAAAAACTCAAAATTCACTCACGTGTCTGCAATTGCGGCTCACGACCAACATTAAAGCTAAACGACGCTAAACCTGCGCGGCATACTTCCTTACTGCCACAAATAATGCCTAGTAAGCCAGAGGTTTGCCTCGGATGGATGGTCCATAAATTAGTGCTCAAATGCCGGTTTGAAACCAACCCCCTGCTAAAGTAAATTGAGACATTATGCTCTGCCACACAGCATTGCAAATTACAATCAACAAAAAATCGCTTTGTTTTTCCGCGGGACTTCTTATTTTTTAACGAGAGAAAGAGAGAGAACCAAAACACATTGTGAGAGTAATTTATGATTTTTAAATGAGCGTAAGAGAAAAGAAGCGTGATGTTGGTGCACATTCAGGTGGGCTTAAGTTAAACAGAAAAGCCGCGTGCGCGCACGAGATCTGTAATTAAGTGATGTGCACCAGCAGCAGAGTGCAAGATTCGCGCGGTGAAACATACATTCTTGTGGGGGGGAGGGGTTGGCTGCGTGTTATTTGAGCATAAATTTGGCACAAGAATTGAGACGAGAAGTGGAAGCATCTACAAGATGGATCATGTTGGGAGGAATCTGTTTTTAATGTTGGGAACTTTAGAGTAATTTGACAATAACTTTGACATAAATTTTCGTGATCTTTAACTGCATTTTCATTAAATTTTTTGAATTAATGTCTCTCAAATTGCTGGATAAAAAATGATAAAAAAAATGCTTCAACATTTAAAAGATAAAATTAAGTTCATAACTTGTAATTTGAAATAAATGTTGATATGCAAAAAAAAGCAAAATCTTTTTTTTAACATTGATTTTTAAGCAATCGAATCAGTGATTAGGACACATTTTTGTGAAAAATGCCAGTGATTAATTACCAAATTATAAAAATTATATTTTTATTCATTCTGAAACAAACATTTTTCACAGTGCTCAACCTGCGTGATTAATGGGTCCAAAACACCTTAAACCGTGCGGCAGGTCGCGGTCCTTTCATTAACCACGCACTTCGGGTACCTTCTTCGGTAAACCACTTCAAGTTTGCCCGGTAATGGGGTGGGTGTGAACCCACAATTCTTCAAGCTCAACCGCCAAACCTTTTGACCAAAGAAGTGCCAAAAATCGTGCGCTTCCAAAAATTGATCATCTCCTCAAGTTAGGGGAGCCCAGGGGGAGTCCCTCCCCCGGGGAACGTTTTAATCAAGTTAATAAACCCTCGGACCGCGTTGTATTAACGAGGGTCATAACCACTTTCTTCCGCCCTGGCGGGCGCGTCCACTTGATTATACCCCGAAGGTAGTGGCGATCACGATGATCAAAGCGAGTCGCTTCATTAGGGCACGCGTAAAACAAACCATTTCTGGGACGGAACTACCTTCTTTGATGGACGGATGATTCGCGTGCGTCCTGAGGATAATCTGCGAGCTGCTTGTTTTATGATGAAATTATAATTAAAAATCACTCAGCCATCATGAGGCGCGACCAGGTCGTCAGCGTGCCAGACTGATTGATGGGACGCGTTGGTGGACGACTTAGTAGAGAGGTCCCCGCAAAGTGGTGGACTACCTTTTAAGTACGGGAGATTAGTTGGTTTGGGGGTGCTGAGGTCATCGTTGAACGAGTTTGTGACGAACTTGAGAGATTTACTGACTAGATAATGGAAAGACGTCTTCTTGTACTCGATCAATATCAAAATCAACAAAGACTAAGACAGAAATTGTCCTCAAGGGACCTTCATAGAGGTCCCTGTCATGTTTTGGAACCATGAGGACATACAAAATGGCTGTACATTTAAAAAGCAAATAGTTTGTAGACCTGATGTCTACAAACTACTTGTTGTTCAAAAGCAATGACTTTATCGATGTCCCCACAATTTCAAAACATGGCAGGGAATTCAATGAAGGTTGCTTAACATTTGTTATTTCTGAAAATCAAATATTAATCGATATTGATCGAGTTCATGAAGATGACTCGATCATCTCTTCCGGGTTAACACCGTCCAAAGAACAACATTGAATCGTCCAGCTGCTCAACTATAGTGTCGGCACTTTTTAGTTAATTATACTAATTTATTGCTTCATTTCCCCAGCGTAAACTTTAATTACAAAACGAGAATCTAATTGCCCCAATTGCTGAGAGTGCCACAAAAACCCGCAACTCGGAACGATCTAATAAACCGCCAATTCAACGCCCCACCGACTCATCCCATCCGGAAGAGAAGACCTTTTTGACGCCACATTGCCAGACCCGTCCGGTGCTAATAAATCCCTTCCGGAGTGCTCCGAAACCAACTCTCTTCATGACTTCATCAACGAGTGACGACAACTTGAAACAACAACAACAACAAAACTGCTCACATTACCTTCCTCGAGTGGAAATTTCAGAATCTATGACATTTCCCCGAAACCCACATTCCCGAAAAGACATTTCCCCGAATGTCACATCTCCGAAAAGACACTTTCCCGAAATGTCATTTCCCCGAAAATCATTTCCCCGAACAATCCATTTCCCCGAATGGCCACATCCCCGAATGGCGACTTCCCCTAAAAACCGTTTTCCCGAATGGCCACTTCCCCTAATTTTCCACATCCCTGAAAATCATTTTCTCGAATGACCATATCCCCGAACGGCCATTTCCCCGAACCCGGTCAGGCTAGCATGCCCGTTGCCCAGAACCGCGCGCGCGGTTCTGGGCAACGGGCATACTCGCCTGACCGGGTTCGGGGAAGTAGCGATCGATGAAGTATCATTCACAATTAAACGTTAAAAAAATTCCGAGTTTTTTTTTTCAAGCATTTTATTCCAGCTTCACTTAAATTTTGGATATTTTCCAAGTTTGCGGAGTTAAAGAATTTGAACTCCGGATTCTGAGATTTAGTTACTCCAACTGCCTTTCAAAAAGAACTGACTCCACCGAATCCAACAAAAACTCCGACTATGACAAATGATGTAGAGAATGAGAACATCTTGAACGGAGTACATATTTATGATGAACAAATCTAAATGGCAGCGTGCCGTTTAATACAGTTGCCTATTTCGACGGTAACAATTCAAAAGGCATCATGTACATTTTGACACTTTCTGGGTTATTGCATATTCTGAAAGTACTCCTAATAAGCTACCTCCCCACCAAAAATGAGCAAAAGTTACTTCAGTAAAGTCTGTTTAATCATGATTTTAAATAAAGTAACATGAACAAAATCTCTGCCATCAGCAGTCACATTTTTTCACAATTCGTCGCTGTCGTGCTCGCTTGTCGTACGTCGAATTTGAGCCAAATAGAGTTAAGAACGCCATTTTGTGCAGCTCACAATGCCTCATCTTTTGACCTACACAGAAACCCTAAATTCGATTTCAGTCCTGAGATATTCAATAAAAACCGACTTGACACACCCGGAAAATTGATGTAAGTGCGACAACTGGCCAAAGGGATTTCAGGTCAGAATGCGTTTGACACAAGTAAGAGCTCGACTACCGTAAACATTTGTAAGTGTTTTTCTCGGAACGTCAAAAACGACATACGACAAGATAGCAAGACAGCGTCGATTTGATACATTGATCATTTCTCAAAAAAAAACCATTTAGTTGAAAATCAAAATACAGTCCAGAATCCTTACCACGTGGATACCGTTTTAGAAAATTGTCCTTTGCTGATAATTGCCCATACAAAAAAAATATTATGGAACGTGGATGGATACCCCGCACTCTTTAAGTGTCCGCGTGGTTTATAGATTGCCTTCTACGGTTATTTATTTTTTTTTCATATTTAAATACACATGTAGGAGAATTTAATATTAAGGTTTATTAAATTTTTATATCTAGGTTATCATCAGGAACAATTAAAATTTTGGGGAAGTTACCATTCGGGTATATGTAAATTCGGGAAAACGACATTTCGGGTAAATGACATTCGGGGATATGGAATTTTCGGGAAAATGATTTTCGGGGATGTGGAATTTTAGGGAAAATGATTTTCGGGGAAGTGGCACTTTCGGGGAAATGATTTTCGGGGATGTGGAATTTTCGGGGAAATGATTTTCGGGGATATGGGATTCGGGAAAGTGGGATTCGGGGATAAGGGATAAAACCGAAATTTCACCGGAAAGTTGTCGAGGTCCTTCCAAGAAGTGGGTCTCACGCGTGGACGAGGCGATCGCTTGAAGTTTTCGTTTTATTACCTTTAATGATATCGATATTGCGTGGAACCATAAAAAGAAGGTATCTGGAGGTCTCGGTGGGAAGTGCACGTGTGAGTGAGATCCTCCTCCTCGGAGGAGGAACGGTGGGTTGAAATGAAGATTTTTGTGGTTGAAATTCATGCCTTAAGATACCGTAGACTCGTTGATCTTAACTTTAGGGAGTTTTTGGATGACCCAGAACATTCAAACAAATTTACAAAGAGTCCTTGGATGACTCAGGACATCTCAACAGAATTGCTAAGTAGTCCATACTAACTGAAGCTGTGCGGGTATGATCCGGGAACAAAAATCAAAGACCACTTGTTTGTTACGGCGGTAGACTCACAGATCTTAACTTCAGGAAGTTTTTGGATGATCCAGGACATCCCAACAAAATTGCAAAATTGTCTACCATACTCACTGAAGCTATACGAGTATGACCATGAGTCAAAAATTGCCGACCTCTAGCTTGTTACTCACATACCTCAAATCCTGGGAGTCTTTGGATGACCCAGAACATCCCAAAACAATTGTAAAATAGTCTACCAGTTTCACTGAAGCTGTGCGGGTACGATCTGAGATAAAAAAAAACACCGACCTCTTTTCTGTTACGGTGATAGACTCGCAGATCTTTATTTCAGGGTATTCTTGGATGACCCTGAACAACCCAAAAGAATTGGAAAATAGTATATCATACTTGCTGAAGCAATCCGAGTTTGATCCAGGAACAAAAATCGATTATCACTGGCTTGTAACGGCGGTAGACTCATAGATTTTAACTCATCCTTACAAATTTGGAGGTAGTCTACCATACTCATTGAAAGTATTCGAGTGTTATCCAGGGTCAAACCCCACCGAACTCTTGCTTGTTACGATGGTATACTCGCAGCTCTTAACTCCAGGGAGTCTTTGGATGACCCAGAATATCCCGAATAGATTGCAAAGTAGTCTAACATACTCACTGAAGCTGTACGAGTATGATCATGCGTTGAAAATCGCCGACCTCTAGCCTGTTGCGGCGGTTGACTCACAGATCTCAACTCCTGGGAGTTCTTGGATGACCCAGAACATCGCAAAAGAATTGTAAATAGTCTACCAGATTCACTGAAGCTGGGTGGTTATGATCTTGGGTAAAAAAACACCGTTCTTCTGCTTGTTACGGAGGTAGACTAGCAGATCTTAACTGTAGGGATTCCTTGGAAGACCCAGGATATGTCAATAAATGATTAAAAATTACTTCAATAATTTGGAAAAAGCTGGCGATAGCTAAACGTTCGAAATCGAAAATGTTTTAAAAATAGCTGACTTACTTACTTACTTACTTACTTACTTACTTACTTACTTACTTACTTACTTACTTACTTACTTACTTACTTACTTACTTACTTACTTACTTAATTACTTACTTACTTACTTACTTACTTACTTACTTACTTACTTACTTACTTACTTACTTACTTACTTACTTACTTACTTACTTACTTACTTACTTACTTACTTACTTACTTACTTACTTACTTACTTACTTACTTACTTACTTACTTACTTACTTACTTACTTACTTACTTACTTACTTACTTACTTACTTACTTACTTACTTACTTACTTACTTACTTACTTACTTACTTACTTACTTACTTACTTACTTACTTACTTACTTACTTACTTACTTACTTACTTACTTACTTACTTACTTGCTTTTTTTCAACAAATTTTCCTCACTACTTCAAAAATGGCTTTGAAAGCAATAATTTTTTAGTGCTGAGCAATTCTCTACGGAATCGGTCTTTTTTCTTCAATTTTAATTTTTGTATTTTTTTATCCGACTGAAACTTTTTTGGTGCCTTCGGTATGCCCAAAGAAGCCATTTTGCATCATTAGTTTGTCCATATAATTTTCCATACAAATTTGGCTGTATCTTTTGAAGGAATTTTTTGATCGATTTGGTGTCTTCGGCAAAGTTGTAGGTATGGATACAGACTACACTGGAAAAAAATGATACACTGTAACAAAAAATTTGGTGATTTTTTTATTTAACTTTTTATCACTAAAACTTGATTTGCAAAAACACACTATTTTTATTTTTTTTTATTTTTTTATATGTTTTAGAGGACATAAAATGCCAACTTTTCAGAAATTTCCAGGTTGTGCAAAAAATCATTGACCGAGTTATGAATTTTTTAATCAATACTGTTTTTTTCAAAAAATCGAAATATTGGTCGCAAAAATTTTTCAACTTCATTTTTCGATGTAAAATCAAATTTGCAATCAAAAAGTACTTTAGTGAAATTTTGATAAAGTGCACCGTTTTCAGGTTAAATCCATATTTAGGTGACTTTTTTGAAAATAGTCGCAATTTTTAATTTTTTTAAATAAGTGCACATGTTTGCAAACTTTTGGAAAAAATATTTTTGAAAAGCTGAGAAAATATTTTCTCTATATTTTGCTTATTGGGACTTTGTTGATACGACCTTTAGTTGCTGAGATATTGCAATGCAAAGGTTTAAAAACAGGAAAATTGATGTTTTCTAAGTTTCACCCAAACAGCCCACCATTTTTTTACTGTCGATATCTCAGCAAGTAAGGGACCATCCATAAACCACGTGGACACTTTAGGGGGGGGGGGGGGTAAGCGATTGTCCACGCTCCATACAAAAAAGATTTTTTTTGTATGGACAATTGTCCACGAAGGGGGGGGGGAGGGGTTGAGATTCCCAAAAAAGTGTCCACGTGGTTTATGGATGGTCCCTAATGGTCCGATTTTCAATGTTAAAATATGAAACATTTGTGAAATTTTCCGATCTTTTCGAAAACAATATTTTCAAAATTTTAAACCAAGAATAACATTTTAAAAGGGCGTAATATTGAATTTTTGACCGTTTTGAAATGTTAGTCTTGATTTAATTTTTTTGAAAATATTGTTTTCGAAAAGATCGGAAAATTTCACAAATGTTTCATATTTCAACATTGAAAATCGGACCATTACTTGCTGAGCTATCGACATTGAAAAATGGTGGGTTGTTTGGGTGAGACTTAGAAAACATCAATTTTCCTGTTTTTAAACCTTTGCATTGCAATATCTCAGCAACTACAGGTCGTATTAACAAAGTCCCAATAAGCAAAATATAGAGAATTTTCTCAGCATTACAAAAATATTTTTTTCCAAAAGTGTGCAAACATGCGCACTAATTTTAAAAAATTAAAAATTGCGTATATTTTCAAAAAAGTCACCTAAATATGGATTAAACTTGAAAACGGTGCACTTTATCCAAATTTCACTAAAGTACTTTTTGATTGCAAATTTGATTTTACATCGAAAAACGAAGTTGAAAAATTTTTGCGACCAATATCTCGATTTTTTGAAAAAATCAGTATTGATTAAAAAATTCATAACTCGGTCAAAGATTTTTTGCACAACCTGGAAATTTCTGAAAAGTTGGCAATTTATGTCCTCTAAAACATATCAAAAAATAAAAAAAAATAAAAATAGTGTTTTTTTGCAAATCAAGTTTTAGTGATAAAAGGTTAAATAAAAAAATCACCAAATTTTTTGTTACAGTGTATCATTTTTTTTCAGTGTAGTCTGTATCCATACCTACAACTTTGCCGAAGACAGCAAATCGATCAAAAAATTCCTTCAAAAGATACAGATTTTTGAATTTTCATACATCATTTTTGTATGGACAGCTGTCAAATTTGTATGGAAAATTTTATGGACAAACTAATAATGCAAAATGGCTTCTTTGGGCATACCGAAGGCACCAAAAAAGTTTCAGTCGGATTGAAAAATACAAAAAAAAATCGAATGACCGAAATCCTAGAGAACTGCTCTGCTGTTATTAACCCTTAAATGGGATATTTCAGTTTTTTTTTAAATATAAAACGACACAATTTATTTAATTGTTAATTTAATCTAATCGGTCTTTATCGGTGAAATCTGACGCAAATTTTAGAAGAAAGATAATGAAATTTTAGGTGGATAGGTCGACTAAGAGTCATAGAAGAAGATATAAAGGACGGAAAACTAAGTCAGCGAAGGGCCATTTGAGGAAGTATGTGTGTGTGATCAAGTTTTTTAGCCTTCTAATTTGGCTCTGTACAAGTACTGAGCGAAACACACAGTAAATGTACAGAGACAACTTATTCCTGCAGCGTCATCCATATGACTGACTCGGCCGTCCGGGAGTCATATGGATGACGCTGCAGGAATAAGTTGTCTCTGTACATTTACTGTGTGTTTCGCTCAGTACTTGTACAGAGCCAAATTAGAAGGCTAAAAAACTTGATCACACACACATACTTCCTCAAATGGCCCTTCGCTGACTTAGTTTTCCGTCCTTTATATCTTCTTCTATGACTCTTAGTCGACCTATCTACCTAAAATTTCATTATCTTTCTTCTAAAATTTGCGTCAGATTTCACCGATAAAGACCGATTAGATTAAATTAACATCAGTTCTCGGTGACCAAAACAATATGGGAATTTATTTAATTGCACATTTCAGAAAACAAGCGACAAATTCAGAAATTCGTTGTAAATTCTCCTCGGTTATTCAATAATTGAATAATTGATATTATAACTAACCCTCAGATTACCAATTTGAATATTTAAGTTTTAAAAATCTGTAAAAAGACAAAATTTATTTCTTTAAAATTTAGGAAATCAATCCTTAATTTTTTTTGTTAATTGTTTATGGTCCTTTGCAAGAAGTATTTTTGTGTTTTAACTAACCCTCATATAGCCAATATGGATATTTAAATTTAAAAAATCTCTAAACAGACACAATTTAGTTTATTCTAAATTTAGGAAATCAAGCTTTAAATTCGAAAATTTACTGTAATTATTCTAAGGTCCTTTAACAATTGGCTTTGCAATATGTATTTTTTGTGTTTAACTAACCTTCAGATGGCTAATGCGGATATTTAAATTTAATAAATCTATGAATAGACAAAATTTATTTAATTCAAAATTAAGGAAATCAATCAATAAATTTCAATATTTTACGTAAGTTCTCCTAGGTTTTTTTGAGCAATTGGCTTAGCAAGCAGTTTTTTTGTGTGTTTCATTTATCCCTCAGATGACCAATCCGGATATTGAAGTTGAAAAAATCTATAAAAGACACAATTTATTTATTCCGAATTAAGGTAATTAAGCATTAAAATTGAAAATTTATTGTAAATTTAACCTATTAGGATATTTGAGTATTAAAAATCTACAAAAAAAACTCAATTATAATTATATTATATTTTTTACAAACTTAACTTAACAAACTATAATACTACTATAATTTTGTAAACCTTATTTTGAACTTCATATATCAGATCAAAATGGCTCAAAAGTGACTTTCCCAATAACTTTCACAAACTTCAATTTTTTCACTTTATTTTTGTAAATACATAAAATTAACTCTAAAACGTGTCGAAACCCCAAATATGAGCTTTTTAGGTTGAAATTAAGAATTTAAAAGGCTAATGCGCACCTTTGCCCCATGCTTACTTTTGCTCCGTACTACTCTATGTTTTAAATGCAGTAAAAAAAATATATTTTTGAAATTTCGATTTTTTACAAAAATCACTATTATTTCAAAAAATGTATAACTCAGCGGCAAAATGTTTGACCGTCTTCTTCTATGGCTCAAAAGTTGCGGGGTTTGGTCCCCTAAAACATATCAAAAAATCTCGAAAATCAAAAAATACCAATGTTGGGAAATTGAGTTTTTGTGAAAATAAGTTAATTAAAAAATCGGTTAGATTTTGTTCCGTGTACCTATTTTTTCTGAACTGTCCTCTTCAATACCTTAAACTTTGCCGAAGAGACCAAATTGATCAGAAAATTCCTTCATAAATTATAGATTTTCAAATATTTACGTACCATTTTTGTATAGACAGCTGCCAAAATTGTATGGAGACTTGTATGGGTGAACCAATTTCACAAAATGGCTTCTTTGGTCATAGGAAAGCCCCCACAAAGTTTGAAAAAAAAACAAAGTTTGGGATATTTGAGTTTTAAAAATCTGCATTTTTTAATGTAGCATAGCATAGCATAGCATTGGTGTCTACCCGTAGCTGCAACTTCGTTATTGACCAGGACCCCCAAACATTGCTCCGTGGACCACAGATGAAAAGTAGGAACCAATCATCACCCCTTCGCAATTTTCAAAGGTCCCTATCATGCTGATCAATACCGACGCCGGCCACGACCAGAGGTAAGACACGGGGAAGTGGATGGGAATGTTAGTCCGATACTTGAGTGATGGGACCGCCAAATCGACTGCGTCTCCGACAAAGTATCACATGAGTTTTGAGGGGTTAGTAAGATGGGTATGAGGTCAGGATTCACTGTGGTAGGTGATGCGACCATAAGCAATTTGTTTATCGGTTGAAATTTTAAAAATCTTAGGCAGCCGGCTGCGGAAAGATAGCTATCTAGGGATTTAAATATAGTATTAATTCGACCGCGATTCTCCAGAAATTCTCCGTCGGCGTGCCTTCCGATCAACGGTGATGTAGGAAGGGCTTCATTTATTGAAATGATTATTGAAATGATATAGAAAGGGCTTAATCCAGCAATACGACTTGCTAGTCTAAAAAAAAAAATAGGTACATTTTTATAGAAAACTATAAATAGAGAACAACACAAAAAACTCATCGGCCAACGAACGCGAGTGGAAAAAAACAATGAAAAAAAAAGAAGGTAAAAAAAACAGAACTGCGCGTCCCGAAAAGCACCACACTACTGATGCCATTATTTAATTATAATAGCCAATCACCCCATGCACTCGAACAGCGACACAAAAGAGACGGAAAATAACACGAAAAAAAAAAAACAGGACTGCGCGTCCACACAGGCACCGCACTACTGATGCCATTATTTAATTATAATAGCCAATCACCCCATGCTCTCGAACAGCGACACAAAAGAGACGGAAAATAACACGAAAAAACAGGACTGCGCGTCCACACAGGCACCGCACTACTGATGCCATTATTTAATTATAATAGCCAATCACCCCATGCACTCGAACAGCGACACAAAAGAGACGGAAAATAACACGAAAAAAACAGGACTGCGCGTCCACACAGGCACCGCACTACTGATGCCATTATTTAATTATAATAGCCAATCACCCCATGCTCTCGAACAGCGACACAAAAGAGACGGAAAATAACACGAAAAAAACAGGACTGCGCGTCCACACAGGCACCGCACTACTGATGCCATTATTTAATTATAATAGCCAATCACCCCATGCACTCGAACAGCGACACAAAAGAGACGGAAAATAACACGAAAAAAACAGGACTGCGCGTCCACACAGGCACCACACTACTGATGCCATTATTTAATTATAATAGCCAATCACCCCATGCACTCGAACAGCGACACAAAAGAGACGGAAAATAACACGAAAAAAACAGGACTGCGCGTCCACACAGGCACCGCACTACTGATGCCATTATTTAATTATAATAGCCAATCACCCCATGCTCTCGAACAGCGACACAAAAGAGACGGAAAATAACACGAAAAAACAGGACTGCGCGTCCACACAGGCACCGCACTACTGATGCCATTATTTAATTATAATAGCCAATCACCCCATGCACTCGAACAGCGACACAAAAGAGACGGAAAATAACACGAAAAAAAAACAGGACTGCGCGTCCACACAGGCACCGCACTACTGATGCCATTATTTAATTATAATAGCCAATCACCCCATGCACTCGAACAGCGACACAAAAGAGACGGAAAATAACACGAAAAAAACAGGACTGCGCGTCCACACAGGCACCGCACTACTGATGCCATTATTTAATTATAATAGCCAATCACCCCATGCACTCGAACAGCGACACAAAAGAGACGGAAAATAACACGAAAAAAACAGGACTGCGCGTCCACACAGGCACCGCACTACTCTTTAAAAATCTGCATTTTTTAATGTTTATACAAACTCAACTTATCAAACTATTATTTGACGTTCCAAGCCCACCGTGATCATCAACTCAGTTGAGAAATCGGATCACCCCGATCATAGCTAAAAGGATCATCACCAATAACATGATTGACCCAAGTTTCGATATCCCAGCCACTTGCAGTGACGACGAGCGGTGCGCGAGACGAGGGGAAACCAATAAAAATTAAATGTTTATTAGACAGGTTGATAAAAGTGTTTGACAGGCGACCAATCGTGGGTTATCGTTAACGCCACACGAGACCGACCGCCGGGATGATCCTCAAGGCGCGACAGTTCAAAATATTGATCAGAAAAAGGTCAAGCGAAGAATGTAAACAACAAGCGAGAGAGTGAAGAAAGGTGAACAAGTGAGTGAGAACAGGGTGCAAACAAAGGGACGGAGGTGTGGTGAGAAATGACATTTGCGCTGACATCCAAGAAGGCTGTTGTTGTTTTGTTTGTGGGAGAAAGGACGAGATAGGGATAGCCTGCTGTGAGCGATCGTTAAAGGAGTCGTTATTGGTTTTATTGGATTTAAAAGGAATTTGGTTATGTTTTCACCTGTCTGAGTCAAAATTGCCTAAAAATGAACTGTCACGCTGAATTCCTCGAGCAAAAACTTCAATGGTCAGACCAATTAGCTTTAACTGCTACCTAATCTAAAATCACGAACTAGATTTACGACGTCCGATTTGCGAACCACTGTCTGGTCATCCAGAGTGGTTTTATAGGTTTTAAATTGGACCTGCCAACAGCTGGTCAATGAATGTCCGGCTAGACGAGAGTGTGCGTGTGTATTGTTGCCAAACGGTGCGATAGCCATCATCAATCAAAAGTTTCTTCCCCTACCGAGTCTCCGTCTTCTTGAAGTTGACATCATTATTCGCGCTTGACCAACGTCAAAAGGAGCGCGCGATTTGGTCTTTAATTTCATTAGAATCAGTTTTCTACACCCAAACGGGAAGAGTGTGGCGAAAAATGTCAACAATGCGTCAAATGACACGCGCGCGCTTATTGTGAGACGTCACCAATACATCTTCATTGTTGACGCATCGCTGTTGACAGTGCATCAAATTCGCGGAACGAAAGCTGACTCTTCTGTTTTGATCTTGTTTATGTCAAACTTTTCAAACGACATTAATTTGTATGAATTATTGCCTTCCGCCTCGATTAAAATAAAAACGAAACGCAACTTTTCTTCAAAATCATAAACTAACGACCAAAACGCACGAAGAAGCGTTAAGAGCTCTTAAGACGAACGACGACATACAGTATGTAAAAAAAGTATTTACACCCCTTGGGCACTATGCACATTTTGTGATGAAACATGTAAAAAATTTAAAGTTTGACAGGAACCTAGTACTACGTTTTGTTCAGAAACTCATGCCAAACATTTTGCTAAAAAAAGCTCATGAAAAGATGATTTCTATAAAAAGTTATATAACAAATACTATTACGAAAATAAAAAAGGTGCAAAAAAAGTTTGTACACCTTTCGAAAAATTAACATAAATAATGTTATTTGTTGACAAATCACCATAAATCCAGTCTCCCAACTCCAAATAGGCATCCTTGACTGATTAAAAAAATAATTTGGATTGAATATAAAGTTTACTAACTACTTAGTATAAAAGTTTATATAACTCTGGAAATTCTATATAAAACTTATCTAAACTTAATTTTGAAAACTTTTAATTCAAATAAATGTCAATATATTACCATAGAATTGCTAAATAAACATTTTGGAGTGGGTATAACACCGTTTTGGGGGTATTTGTATCGATAGAATAGATTTTTCGTTGGAATTTCGTACCAACCCGGAATTACGTTGTCGGAAAATCCGCCGGCATCTGAACCGGTCCTCAATTCACAAGTCAACCTATGTGGCATCAGAAAGGGCATAAAATTTCCGATCTTTTGATACCCATACATCCAGGTTTTCTATAAAACCTACGTTTTTAAATACCTAAGCAAAAACGTTGTTATGGTTTCGTTTGAGCAACCTGCCAAAAATGTATGGAATTTCGTAATTTTTGTTCTCGTGGATCAAACTTACTTTTTGCCCAGGTATTTAAAAACGTAGGTTTTAAAGAAAACCTAGATGTATGGGTATCAAAAGATCGGAAATTTTATGCCCTTTCCGATTCCACATAGGTTGACTTGTAAATCGTGGACCGGTTCGGATGCCGGCGGATTTTCCTACGACGTAATTCCGGGTTGGTACGAAATTCCAACGAAAAATCTATTCTATCGATACAAATACCCCCAAAACGGTGTTATACCCACTCCAAAATGTTTATTTAGCAATTCTATGGTAATATATTGACATTTAGTTGAATTAAAAGTTTGCAAAATTAAGTTTAGATAAGTTTTATATAGAATTTCCAGAGTTATATAAACTTTTATACTAAGTAGTTAGTAAACTTTATATTCAATCCAAATTATTTTTTTAATCAGTCAAGGATGCCTATTTGGAGTTGGGAGACTGGATTTATGGTGATGTGTCAACAAATAACATTATTTATGTTAATTTTTCGAAAGGTGTACAAACTTTTTTTGCACCTTTTTTATTTTCGTAATAGTATTTGTTATATAACTTTTTATAGAAATCATCTTTTCATGAGCTTTTTGTAGCAAAATGTTTGGCATGAGTTTCTGAACAAAACGTAGTACTAGGTTCCTATCAAACTTTAAATTTTTTACATGTTTCATCACAAAATGTGCATAGTGCCCAAGGGGTGTAAATACTTTTTTTACATACTGTATTGTTATGACCGGTCGCGACACGATACAAATTGTGGCAAGTGTCAAAAGAAAACAACATCAGAGCAATTCTCTACCAAAACCGGAAATGGATTTTATTTGTATTTTTTTGATTTGGCTCAAACTTTGTGGGGGCCTTCCCTGTGACCAAATAAGCTATTTTAGGTCATTGGTTCACCTATACAAGTCTCCATACAATTTTGGCTGCTGTCCATACAAAAATGGTATGTAAATATTCAAACAGCTGTAACTTTTGAGTGAATTTTCTGATCAATTTGGTGTCTTCGGCAAAGTTGTAGGTATTGTTGAGGACAATTGAGAAAAAAATATGTACACGGAAAAAAAAAATTGCAGATTTTTTTATCAACTTTTTTTTCACTAAAACTCAATTTCCCAAAATACGTATTTTTTTGATTTTCGAGATTTTTTGATATGTTTTAGGGGACTAAAATCCGCAACTTTTGAGCAATAGAGAAACATGGTCAAAAAATCTGCCGCCAAGTTATGAATTTTTGAAAAATAGTGATTTTTGGAAAAAAAAATCCAAATTTCATGCAAAAACAAATTTGAAGTTATTTTTTAATGCAAAATTGAATTTGCAATCGAAAACTACTTTACAATTTTTTTGATAAAGAGCTTCGTTTTCAAGATATAGCCACCAAAAGTTTGATTTTAGCAAAATATTTACAGTTTTTCGATTTTTAAAAATAGTGACCATGAGCGACCATTTCTAAAAATATTTTTTTGAAAAGTTCAGAAAATTTGCTATAAAATTATCTAAGAGACATTGAAGATTGGACCTCGGGTTGCTGAGATACAGCCGCTTTAAGAAAAAGAAACACGAAAATTGAAGTTTTCTAAGTCTCACCAAAACAACCCACCATTTTCTAATGTCGATATCTCAGCAACTAATGGTCCGATTTTCAATGTTAAAATATGAAACATTCGTGAAATTTTCCGATCTCTTCGAAAAAAATATTTTGAAAAAAATTAAATCAAGACTAACATTTTAAAAGGGCCAAACATTGAATATTACGCCCATTTAAAATGTTAGTCTTGATTTATTTTTTTTCAAAATATTTTTTTCGAAAAGATCGGAAAATTTCACGAATGTTTCATGGGTTGACATTGAAAATCGGACCATTAGTTTTTTTTTTTTTTTTTTTTTTTTTTTTTTTTTTTTTTTTTTTAATTAATACCGAATTACGCACTTCCTAGCAGAAGCTGGGAATATTTCACCTACCTTTTATTTTTTTTAAAGGTTAGGCTCGGACTGCTATGCACGTATGCCAGTGAGAAAAGTTTCTCTTTAAAGGCTGTGCAAACTATTACATAGTTGCTGAGATATCGACATTAGAAAATGGTGAGTTGTTTAGGTGAGACTTAGAAAACTTCAATTTTCGTGTTTCTTTTTCTTAAAGCGGCTGTATCTCAGCAACCCGAGGTCTAATCTTCAATTTCTCTTAGACAATTTTATAGCAAATTTTCTGAACTTTTAAAAAAAAATATTTTTAGAAATGGTCGCTCATGGTCACTATTTTTAAAAATCGAAAAACTGCAAATATTTTGCTAAAATCAAACTTTCGGTGGCTATATCTTGAAAACGAAGCCCTTAATCAAAAAAATTGTGAAGAAGTTTTCGATTGCGAATTCAATTTTGCATTAAAAAATAACTTCAAATTTGTTTTTCATGAAATTTGGATTTTTTTTTCCAAAAATCACTATTTTTCAAAATTTCATAACTTGGCGGCAGATTTTTTGACCATGTTTCTCTATTGCTCAAAAGTTGCGGATTTTAGTCCCCTAAAACATATCAAAAAATCTCGAAAATAAAAAAATACGTATTTTGGGAAATTGAGTTTTAGTGAAAAAAAAGTTGATAAAAAAATCTGCAATTTTTTTTTTCCGTGTACATATTTTTTTCTCAATTGTCCTCAACAATACCTACAACTTTGCCGAAGAGACCAAATTGATCAGAAAATTCACTCAAAAGTTACAGCTGTTTTAATATTTACATACCTTTTTTGTATGGATAGCTGCCAAAATTGTATGGAGACTTCTATGGGTGAACCAATGACACAAAATAGCTTATTTGGTCATAGGGAAGGCCCCCACAAAGTTTGAGTCAAATCAAAAAATACAAAAAATAAAAATGGTCGAAATCGGCCGATTTCGTAGAGAGTTGCTCATCACAACAAAAAGCAACAACAACAAATAACAAAAAAAAAAGTCGCAACGTCACCCGGCCGTGGCCGTCCGTTAACGAGGTGATGAATTGTTACGGTATGGTGGCGGAAGTTCCGCGATGAGTGACTGTAGATCTTTTTTTCTGTGTGAATTTTCACTTTTTTTCGCGATTCTAAATCGAGCATATCGAGCATCCAATTGTGCGGAACGAAAAATGTGACGTTTGTTTAGTCAACCGAGTGACGTTTAGAATTTTGACGTAGCGTAATGGGCGGCGAATCGTTTGAGGTTATGTAAGATTTAAACAGTATCGGATTTCGCTAAATTTATTGATTGTTAGTGCGGATAATTTGAGCTGACCTACTTTGCCGTGATAAAATTAATCACTGGCGCGGAGGATTTCGCACGAAAATGTGCGCAAATTTTCACCATCGCCATGTGTGTGTGGTAGTGCTGGCCGGTGTCAATGACCTTAACTGTAAACAGAAGGCGGAAGGGTACGCGCGAAATTATCGCGCTCTATTTTATTTTCGAAAAAAAGAACATTCTATTCAACTAGTATGGAGGCGACCTTCCTTTCTTTTAAAACAAAACAATACATAATCGAACTTTTCTTGAAGAGACCCGGAAAAAGATCCTATGACAAGTTTGTACTGGTTTGACGTTTGCTGAAGGTTTTAAAAAGCTTGGTTATGTCACATTTTACAAACGTCAATATTGTCAAATTAATGAAAGCTTAAGGTGGTATTCCTCTAGTGAAAATATCATAGGCAAACTAGACAAGAATTAAACTTTTGCACATTTCTAGGGTTTTTTTAAAGGTCCGAAAAACAAGGATAATTTAAGGCTTATAGCAACTTAAAAAAAACACTTCTATTCTGTCAAGATTGCAAACAAATTTTCTTTTAGTGCAATACCACCGTAATTAAAAATTTTAAATGTATTTTTTTATTATAATTCTTACTTCAATTTAACAACTTTTCATCCAGTTCAAGAAATGGATTTTTTTCTCATTTGAAGAAAAACTTTTTCTTATTCTTTAGAATTGCTAACCCATAGAAAAACTAATTTTGATTAAACATTATTAATCCAAAGATTTCAAATATTTACAATCTATTTTCATAAAATAAAACAACTGATTTTTTTTATTTAGAGCTTCACAAATATATACTGCAGCTCTATTAAATTTTGAACAAACAGTGCAATGTAATGTCCAATTAATATAAAAAAGAAGTCAGCATTGAAGCCATTGCAAATATTTTTCAAAGTTTATGTCTCCCCTCTCCCCCCATCAAAATTTGCCAATATAACAGAAAAATTTTCTTTTAATAAACTAAAAACTAAAAACTAAAAACTAAAAACTAAAAACTAAAAACTAAAAACTAAAAACTAAAAACTAAAAACTAAAAACTAAAAACTAAAAACTAAAAACTAAAAACTAAAAACTAAAAACTAAAAACTAAAAACTAAAAACTAAAAACTAAAAACTAAAAACTAAAAACTAAAAACTAAAAACTAAAAACTAAAAACTAAAAACTAAAAACTAAAAACTAAAAACTAAAAACTAAAAACTAAAAACTAAAAACTAAAAACTAAAAACTAAAAACTAAAAACTAAAAACTAAAAACTAAAAACTAAAAACTAAAAACTAAAAACTAAAAACTAAAAACTAAAAACTAAAAACTAAAAACTAAAAAATTATGTCAGCTTGGCTGCCTGGAAGTCGCCCGCCAAGATATGTTGATTAGATAAGGTAATGCTGGTAAACCCTGGCACAAACCCAGATTTTGGTGATTTTCAGATGAGTAAAAAAATTATAATCTTCGGGTAAATTTCATCCGATTTTTTTCTGTATGGCTGTTTGTCATGCCAAACTGAACCAAAAAAACGCTTTCAGTTGACTTGATGGCCGATCCTATTAAAGCACTGTTTTGCTTAGTCAAAGGTCTCGGGATCGATTCTCGTTATGGAAACTTTTTGCATTTTTTTTTTGACGGGTGATTCTGAGTATTTGAATCGTAGATGTGCCTTTTGTTTAATTTTTGATAATATTCAATTTAACTAATTTATTTTGGAAGATTACACAACTTTCACTTAAAAAAAAAAAGTACAAATTCTATTCAAAATAAGGTATAAAGAAGGCAACGAGAGAAATGCGCCGCCGTCCATTGGCTTATCGCTCTAATTCTAACCTGCACAAATGCACACATACACTCACACGGTGTGAGTTTTGCAGAGTGTGAACTGTTGTTTGCCTAAACACACTGCCGGTCGGTGGTGCCGCCGGAGTTCTCCGAAGCTGCTAATAGGTGACGCAAATATTTGCAAATTCTGCGAGCCATTTTTTCTGTTCTGTTTACTTTTTCCTAACCTTTTTTTTGCCTGCAAATCTAAGCCACTTGCCTTTGTGGAAGCGGCTCCAGACAATTTCACTGTCACAATTCTCGACTTTTTTTGATTAGGTCCTATAAACATATGAAAGACAATAGCTTATAGGACCTTTTCAAAAAAAACTCTGGAATTGCACGATTATAAAAAGTTGGGCAAATTTTGAATGTGAGATTTTTGCCTAGTTATTTAAAAAAATCTTAACGAGTTGATGTTACAATTCACATTTCTGAACGATTTTAAAAGTTTTATTAATTTCAAATCTACCCGAACCAAATTCAGCGTGTACGAAGCTGTCAAAAGGGGCGCCCCGTTTATCTCAACCGGGGGGTCCACCGTGTTGACCGCAAACACAGAGTGAGACCTCAAGGAATGTCTCTTTGATGCGCGTCGTCAAGCCGTGAAGAATTTCCCTGCCACCGTGGTGCGCTAAGTTATTGTTCTACGGCTTCACGAGCGCCCCGCAGGAATCGTAAAAATCGAGACATTGAACTTGGCTTGACTTAACTTGACATTGCTTGAAACAAGAGTGTGCTTGCACGAGGTGTACTATTTTTGCGCAGACAGTTGCTTAAGGGGGAGTAACATAAACAATCTCCCCCCCCCGCGCCGCTACTCAATTTTGGGTAAGGGAAGAGTGGCTTAACCCGCTTTGGGACCAGCTGAGAGGAAAAGAGTACATAAACAAACCGAGGTGTTATGTCATGTTAGCGATCAGCCATTAATCAGTTGAAACGGGGCAGGCGTATGGGACAAATAATGGTTGTTATCATTTCGGAGGGGAATAAAAGGGGCTATTTGGTCGAGATATCGGGTCTTTTCTGGGCTTTTGGTGAATATTCTACAATTTTGAATCATTTTTTTTTTTTGTTGCCCAATGGGCATTGGGTTAAGTTCACTGCGACCACCTGAGAAGGCTATCTTTTGTGATGTACCCTGGTTACTGTCCATACTACAAATTACTCGTATCCATTGGATCGGAAGACGAGGGGTTATTTTGCAGACATGGTTTATCCCAATTCGGCGCAATACAGTCGATGAACTGTATGACCTTCTTGGGATGGGTGTGGTGCCATACATCGTACGGCGTAAGAAGGTGCGATCCAAAGAACCGCAGCCTTCGAGACACAAGTGCTCCGCAGAAGCAGAGTAAATGTGCCGAGCTTTCCAGCTCAGTTAAACAAAAACGACAGAGGTTGTTAGGCCACCTGCCGATTTTGTGCAGGTGATATCTGGCAGGACAATGTCCTGTTAGAAGCCCTGCGAGTATTCGTAGTTCCCTACGGTTTAAGCCAAGAAGTTTCCTGGCAATTGAAGGACTTGGAGTGATAAAAGTTTTAACTTGTCTCAATCCTCGCATCTCGCCCCAGATTGAAGCGATTTGCGATTGTCCCCAATTAGTTATTTCTTGCTTCACGGCACTTTTTGAGATTCCAAGGAACGGCTCGGGACCCACGAAGATGTTTGATGAGCCTTGTCTGGCAAGTTCATCAGCCATTTCGTTGCCTTCAATGCCGCAGTGCCCTGGGACCCAAAACAACATGACTCTGTTATGCCGAGAAGCAAGTTCCCTGAGGGAAGCGACGCACTCCCAAACAAGTTTGGATTCGCATTTAGAGGATTTTAATGCCAATAGTGCAGCTTGGCTATCCGAGAAAATACCGATTTTTGCGTGTCTATAATTTCTCATAATACACGTCCTCGCACAGATGTGTATGGCATACACTTCTGCTTGAAAAACGGTAGGCCACTTTCCCATAGATATGGTTTCCCTGGTTCGAGGACCGAAGACTCCAGCTCCAGTAGAAGTGCCCATTTTTGAACCATCCGTAAAGAAACGAATAGTTCCTTCTGGAAGTGTAGGTCCTCCATTACTCCACATTTGGCGATTTGTTTCAATCACCTCATATGGAATGTCCATGTTGGGCCTCACCTCCATGCAGTCCGAGACTGAAGTTGCAAGGGGGGAAATGTCAAAAGCCTTCACGATCCGCGAGTGACCCGTTCCATCTCCTTCCACCCAGTTGTTACACCGTTGTAGTCGTAGAGCGCCAAGCGCTGCCTCCTGCTTCACATGTAAATGTAAAGGCAGAATGCATAGCATGGCTTCCATGGCCGCGGTGGGGGTTGTTTTCATTGCACTCGTTACAGAGAGACATGCCAGTCGTTGGAGCTTGGTCAGCTTCGACTGACATGTCTTCTGTTCAGTCTTCGGCCACCAAACGGTCGACGCATAGGTTACCCTAGGTCGAGCGATGGTGGTGTAAGACCAGAATGCAAGTTTCGGTTTAAGTCCCCAGGTTTTGCCGAGCATTTTGTTGCACGCCCAGATAGCAGTAGTTGCCTTCTTTACCGCATAGTCCAGATGTGCATTCCAGTTCAGCTTTTTGTCAAGGATTACTCCTAAATATTTGACCTCAGAACTGAAGGTCAGTTGGGTTCCTTTCAAGGTAGGCGGCCTAAGGTCGTGTTTCCTCCTGTTAGTAAACGGGATTATCACGGTTTTGTTGGGGTTTATTGTCAGCCCTTCCTGCTCACACCACGACATGGTGCAGTTTAGAGCTGACTGTAGACGGTCCGATAACGTTCCGTCGTACTTCCCCCGGATGATTAAGACTACGTCGTCAGCATATCCAATGACTTCGTAGCCGAGTAGTGTAAGTTTTCTTAGAAGACTATCTACCACCAGCAGCCAAAGCAAAGGAGAGAGTACTCCCCCTTGCGGACAGCCTTTGGCTGCCGTTATTGTGATGGATGTGTCTCCTAGCGATGCTGAAATCTCTCTGCTCGTAAGCATAGCATGAATCCAGCTCGCAGTTGTGCCATCTACGTTCCTCGACCGGAGCGCTTCATTGATGGCTGTGTACGAAGTGTTATCGAAAGCGCCCTGAATATCAAGAAAAGCACAAAGTGCAGATTCTTTATATTTCAGTGCGTTCTCGATACGTGACACTAACGCGTGTAGGGCAGTTTCGGTCGATTTGCCCGCTTGGTATGCATATTGGTGTTTATGCAAAGGGAAGTCCTTCAAGAACTTCGCCCGGATGTGGTTATCCGTGATTTTCTCCATAAGCTTGAGCAGCGTCACTGTCAGACTTATGGGTCTGAAGGCTTTTGGCATCGTGGGGTCACTTCTGTCGGCCTTAGGTATGAAGATCACCTTAACTTTGCGCCAGCTTCGAGGGATGTAGCCCAGGGTGAAGCTGGCTCGAAGTAAGTTGATCAACTCAGCCATTATGGTGTCGGCTGCTTTTTGGAGAAAGATTGGAAGGATGCCATCGGGTCCTGCAGCCTTCAGTGGTTCAAATGTGCCGAGGGCCCATCTGATTGAAGACTGGTTGAACATTCGACGGGCTAGGTGGACTGACTCTCTTGATGGTCGACACCATACGCCATCTGCAGTCCGGGTACTAGCTGCAACCTCCTCTCTTTCAGTTGATTCTGGAAAGTGCGTACTCATGAGTACTTGCAGTGTTTCCTTGTTTGTGACAGTGAGAGTGCCTTGCTCGTCTCTCACCTGTCCTAGACCGTTGGAATGGTCTTTTGACAACGCCTTTTGGAGTCGGGTTGCTTCAGACATCGAGCTTATGTCCTCACAGAAATTAGCCAGGCTAGTTTTTTTGGCTCTCCTCAACTCCGCGTTATACTTCGTTAGGGCTGCTTTGTAGGCATCCCATTCGGAAGTGAGCTTAGCTCTGTTGAAAAGCCTTCTAGCCTCCTTGCGGAGACTGCTCAGGCTTTCGCTCCACCACGGTACGTCCCGACAGATTTCCCTCACCTTCTTAGGGCAGCTTGCCTAGTAGGCTGCCGTGATCCTGCGTTGAAGAGTATTCGCTGCAGTATCCAATTCTTCGGGGGTTCGTATTCGTGAAGGAGCGTCTTGTTTGGACCGGCGAAGGTGACCTCGAAAGGCGTTCCAGTCCGTGTCATTTGGGTCACGAAACGTTTCCCTTTTCAGTTGACTGGCTTCAATGTCAAAGACAATCTGTCTGTGATCAGACAGACTAGCTTCTTCAGAGACATGCCAGTTTTTTATTTTGTCTGCAAACGCAGCACTACACAGAGTGAGGTCCAAGACCTCCTGTCTTGCGACAGTAACAAAAGTAGGTTCATTGCCCTTATTGCATACATTGACGTTGTTAGACGTCAAGTATTCAAGAAGGCGCTCACCTCTATCGTTAACATCCGTGCTTCCCCATATCGTATGGTGGGCGTTCGCGTCACAACCGATGAGGAACGGTTTATTGACAGCCCTACAGTATCGCACAAGTGCGGCCACTTCTGGCGGTGGAACATCGTCCTGGTCACCAGGAAAGTAAGCAGATGCAACAACCATCTCCTGCTTTCCCTTGGTGGTCGGGACGGTCACCATTGCTGCAACGATGTCTCGTTGGACGAATTCCGTGATTGGAGTACACTTGATGTTTCCGCTCAGCAGAATCGCCGTTCTTGGTGTTGCCTGCGTATTGCTGTAGATCAATCTACTGCTTTGACAGGACAATCCAAGGATTTTGTTGTGGTTTACCCACGGTTCTTGAACGAGAGCAATCCCCAATTGCTCTTTAGTGAACCTCCGACTAAGGATACTGGAAGCACCCTTAGCATGATGGAGGTTAACCTGGATGCAACGGATATTGTTCATTGTTCAGTTGAACCTGCCGTTTTCTCCAAGATGTTTTGATGATCCGGGAACAGGATGGCAGTGTCCTGCAGCTTGGTCGCTGATGTGTGTTGAGGATGCGGGTTCCTCTTGTATAGTACATGAAGTACTGGAAGGCCACATGAGGTCGGTTTTGGATTGTATATCTGTACCTGAGAGTTTTCTGAAATGCTGTTGACGAGTGGTAAAATACCGTGCTCATCGTAGCGGGGGTGCTCAAGCGGTGAGGTTGTTGCGTGAATTTTCAGAATGTTCAGCTGTACCGGTGCTATATTCGCAAAGAAGCGAAAATATGCATGTGGTTGCCTAGTTTTCTTCAAAGACTGTTGCGTAACCTTACCATCTCTCGCGGAATTGCTCCGAAGAACAACAGAAGGTTCTCGTTTGGTACTGGATAACTCTCCTACTTCCTTCCACATGTGAACCTTCCTTTGCATGTCTCTCATGCGTTCCGACACCGCAAATTGCACTCTACAGTTTTCCGCCGACTCTTCTCTTCTAGTGGTGTCCTCTCTTCCGGCGGATTTCATGCTTCTTCTTCCTTTCTTCCGCGTTGGTTCCAGCTGAGGGAAGCAGCTGGCACTTGGGTTTTGGTTTTGATCAATTTCCATGTTGATAAACCTTGTTTTCAGGACTCCTACAAACTTCAACTGTGACTCGGGCCTGCAAAGACACAGAGGAGACTACATACTGCGTGGGGCGTCTTGGTACCACGCAGGCTCCGTTCAGACCTGGATACTTCTTGCTCCCCTCCAGACATACATCCCTTGGCACGGGTCGCTTGACACTTTAGATTGGGGATTGGGATTTGGGAAAGGGATTGGGGATGGGGAATGGGACATGGTTCTCTGTATGGCTTTTTGCGAGATGAGAGCAGAGGACAACAATCATCTCAACGTTTCCACTTTACCCGGGCTAACGACCGGCAGTTTCAGTTCACGATGATTTCCCTTCATATGTTAAAAAAACCACTTCTGATTTTGGAACATATTCCGTTTGTCAGCGTTTCCTGTCATTACTGGCGGGAAAAATCTACGTGGAATCAGCTGTGCAGACCTCATGAGTGACAGGAATGCAGGTTGAGCGACTCCTACGCACCATTTTGAATCATACTCCAGACCCTAGTAACTGTCAATGGCGTTTTTAAAAACTGTGGTGAATTTAAAATTTGCCGTGGTGAGTTTCCCTGACATTGAGCAATGTTTTCGTTTTGTTTTTGGCCTGGACCTCACCATAAGTTGTTTCCATCACAGCTTTATCAAATGACAACTGGTCACAAAGTCATGAGAACTGTCAAACCGGTAGCATGGATGTAGAACAGCAATAAATTCTAATGAAAATGGTATTAATTATGAGCCTTGTGAACGCATCCGCAACCACATTTGATGACTTTATTAGAAGAGTGTAGAGTTGGTGGTGGACCACCACCATAGAAAAACTCCGGAGAATGGACCCACTGTGTCTCCCTCGGAGATCTAGGAAATTATGCAACAGCTGACACACTAGTTCACTGCCTCTGATCGCATAAATGTCCCATATGCATTTTCATCGTTTTTGAGTTAATGATGCAGTTTTGGTCAAAATCGAATGATCTTTCAGAAAAGCCTATAACATCCAGTACTTTGTTCTAGAAATCAGGAGGAAATCCAGTTTTTTCGCGGAAACTTAACACGTAGCCTTATGTATGGGACAAACTACAAATGCGTTTTTCTCAGTTTGCTGTTTTTGCAAATGGGACATTTATGCGAACATGGGCAGTTCAGTGGCGTGGGACAAAAATTGCAGTTGTCACGAGCCGTCCAGAAGTCATCGACCGGCTGGCTAGTAGTGCCGTACGGACCAGTTACTATCACTGCCATTAAACGGCACCAGACCCAAACCAGGCTTTGACAATTCAATTAACTTGGGGAGAAGTGTCTGGCACTTGGGAGCATGGATTCCCAATTTCTTGGAGACAGTGATGGGAAGAAATTGATGCAAATCTCAATTCAAAGTAGAGTGTAGAGTAAAGTGTAGAGTAGAGTAGAGTAGAGTAGAGTAGAGTAGAGTAGAGTAGAGTAGAGCAGAGTAGAGTAGAGTAGAGTAGAGTAGAGTAGAGTAGAGTAGAGTAGAGTAGAGTAGAGTAGAGTAGAGTAGAGTAGAGTAGAGTAGAGTAGAGTAGAGTAGAGTAGAGTAGAGTGTAGAGTAGTGTAGAGTAGAGTAGAGTAGAGTGTAGAGTAGTGTAGAGTAGGGTAGAGTAGAGTGTAGAGTAGAGTAGAGTAGAGTAGAGTAGAGTAGAGTTAAGTAGAGTAAAGCGTAGAGTAGAGTAGAGTTTCCCACCACTGATCAAATCAGCACCAGCTGCTTCTCCCTTCTCCACCAACAACATTACATCAAAGATCGGCAATCTTTTAATAGCCCCCCGCTGCAACTTTAATTTAACGCTTGAACTTGAAAAATTTCCGGCTCGGTGGGGAGAGCCGCGAAAGCATTCCAAATAAACCAATCCGCCGAAAAACGCCAACTTGTCGCCTTCTGGTTTAACGCCGCCACGGACGTAGTTGCCTTTTTGGGTGCCACTTTGTGAAATGTCGTGCAACAGATGTCGTTTAAGTCTCTTTTCGTGTTACGATTGGTAGCGGAACGTGGTCTACTACCAAGATACCAAGATTTAACGCACAATTTGAATAACCGGAAACTCACCACAGCAATTATGTACTCACCACAGACGTTTGACAGCTGCTCAAATTTCACCAAAATCGTAAACATTGTTTGCAAAAACAACAAACAAATGTTTTCAATCATTCTTCCCACCAAGACTGCCAATTCAAAGGTCAAACCGAGCTGGTCGCTCTCCCCTAGCCGGTTTAAACTGGGCCTTTCGGGGGGCTGATGTGGTTTGCTCGGTAGTTGACACCATGTTTGACATTCTCCACATGGCGTGAATTTCGGGCCGGGTACTAATTGGGTGACCGAACAATGGGGGGACGGAATTTCCCCCTGCGGTTTCGCTGACAGTGGCTTATGGTACGTTCGTTTGAAAAGCCAGTGCGGCACTGAGTGCCGCACTCGTCGGTGCCAGTTTTGGTTCAATCGAACGTCATCTGTCAGTGTGCGTGGAACTCGCATGAAACTGAAAAAAATATCGAGTGCGGCACTAGAGTTTCAGTTCCAAGATGGCGGCGAAACTCGTGCGGAACTAGCGCGAGTTTCTTCAAAGAAACACTTTGACAGCTCTGAGTGCGGCACTCAGTGTGGAACTAGCCATCAAACTAACGTACCATAAGTGTTTGCGCTACCGGGGTACGCCGGGGTTTTCTTCTTGTGTTTCAAATTAAGTAATTCGATATTGAAGGAAGTTTGGCAGTTGGTCAGTTTGGTTACCATTCTAACCTCAAATAAAAGTTCACAAAGTGTGACGGATTGCAGACTGGACTTCACCATGTAAAGACGAGAAGTGTTGATGCTTCACTGTTTTAAGAGGACAAGGGAAATTCTCCATGGAATCTCCAAAGACGTTTCGCTTGGAGTTGGGCGGTTTTATGAAAGTTACATATCTAGGCCTGCAAATATTCAAAGATCTGGCCTGTGCCAGATTCAAAGAAAAAACAACACGTTCTGCCTCACCTAATTGAGTGATTTATTGGAGACTTCTGACGCGTGAAGCGCCACCATAAATGCTGGCGTACGTGTGATAGATTCACATCGTCTACGGTGTCCAACCCCGGTCCAGACAGTTCTGTGGCCGCCGCCAATCCATCACCATTGCGGGATCCAATCAAAGTGCACCTTCTTGAACCGAAGACGACGCCATAACTCCAGAATCGAGTCCCGTGATTGATTGATAGGCTCGCGCGGTCACTTAGTCACCTCTTTGGATGTGGAACTCGTGGAGCTTGATTCGAGCCTTGATAGCAAAACAACAACTTGGCAGAACTTGGAGCACCACTTAATGCAAGAAGCCAGTCGGTGGTCGTTGGATTCGTGCGGTAATTAAATTAAGCAATAAAACTTGTTGCTCTCTTCTCAAAGAAGACTGGCCTGACTGACGGACGGGCCAATGAAAGTGAAAACTAGTAGCGGACACTTGAGACAAGACGCGACAAGGCGCCGGCCGGTTAAATGATTTGTAACCGGGAAGAAGCGTCTTGCGGGGGTACAGAACATCAAATTGATATCAACGACCTCCTTTTGCCAGTTAAACTGGTGCGCAGTTGTACACTAGCGTGGCTCACGGATATATGAAAAAGACAAAAGTGTTCAATTCCAAACGCCTCGACCGGATTTTTGTAGCAATATGGCCCCAGAACATAGCCTGAAACTTTGAGCGCATTTGGTTAAGGTTTAGTACTTCCACCATTGACCTGAAGTTAGTATGAAACTTTTAAAGATTTACTATGGGAAATTTTCACTTTTAACCTCTTCTTAGATAAAGTTTCCCAAAACCCAATCAAATTTTCTTATTCTCAAGTTTCTTATAGGTTTTGATCCGGGGAACAACTTTGTAGAACATCGCAAAGCGCTAGGAATTGATTCTGAAAAGATACAGGATATTTTTTGGAGCTAGGAATTTTTTTTTAACGTGCTCTAAAAATTTGCCTGTATCTTTCCGGGATTAATTCCTAGCGCTTTGTGATGTTCTACAAAGTTGTTCCCCGGATCGAAACCTATAAGAAACCACTACTTTGAGAAAAATTCATAGGGCATAGGAAAATATACTCGAAGAAGAGTTAAAAAGTTGAAAATAAATAAATTAAATTTATTGAAATTTCTTTATAACTTCAGGTCAATGGTGGAAGTTCTAAACCTTAACCAAATGCGCCCAAAATTTCAGGCTATGTTTTGGGGCCATATTGCTACAAAATTCCGGTTGAGGCGTTCGAAATTGAACACTTTTGTCTTTTTCATATATCCGTGAGCCACGCTATTGTACACCCAAACAAAGCTTGTAGAATCCTTGCGAGATTCACTTCTGATTGGGTTCTAACACTCTACCAGCATCAAATCTTGATCCAAATAGCTTCGGTTCAAATCTCGGTTGAATTGAAAACTTTTTTTGATTACTTTTCTTTTTTGAATTGTCAACCGTTAAAAGAAATTCCCATCGCGTGACCACCACTTCACTATGGTACATTGGGTGGCCAAGTTTCAAAAAAGTGACCTTCTCCAAATATTTTTTGGTATTTTTTTCTCGAAAGTAAACGTTCTAACTAAGAAAAATCCAAATTTTCAAAGCTCTAAGTTTGTTCATTACGGAGATACGCAAGCTGAAAGTCAAAAAATGGAGTAAAAAACTAGCGTTTTTCGTAAAAAAGGCTGATTGTTTAATTTTAACATAGCTCAGCCATTTTAAATGTTTTATTAGGACAAACATACATCGTTGGAAAGATAATAAGATAAGCTTTGAAACTATTAATAGATAAAATGTTGTTTCCAAACCAAAAACTGAAGTTTTCATCGAATAACTGGAGCATTTTTTTGACAAATCATATTTTTTTGTGTTTGTTAATCGAGTACATTTTTTGCTAACCGATGCTAAACATGAAACTAAGATCACTTGAAAGATTGGATCATAATCTAACATTGCTGAAATTTCCAGCCTGCGATTTTTTACGTTTTCGGAGATATGCCATTTTGAACAATTACGTTTTATCAAAATTTGCTGCAATCTACATATGCGCCCGTTTATTTCACTTGCTTTGCTACCTACTTCGTGGGCATCGTCGCTTCAAAAATCAATACCTGGTTTCAAGAAGTTCGAAATGACTTTATTGGAATTTTCTGTTGCCTACATTTAAAATTGAGTACCTTAGTCAAAATAAGGTATTCGTACCGAAGTTTCTCAAGCGAAACTGGAGAATCTCAGTTTGATACCGGAAAAAGTATTCAGCAAAATGTTGACTTAGCATGATGAATTTCTGCGATCAATCCATGAAACTGATCCACATTTAAGTTCTATGTTGGTTAGTACAAAACATCATAAAAAGTACCTTTAACATATCCTGAAGCTGTCACAAACTCTATAATCAAATGAATTTTAAGAATATGGTTTGTATTTTATCGTTTTACTTCATAATTAATATTTTGAATAAAATTAATTTTTCTGTTATTTGATTTAACAATTAAAATTTTCGCAATTTATGCCCGTATTATGGGGGGGGGTGGTCTCAAGTTATATGGCATGGACTCACAAAAAGAAACACACAGCAGTAAATAATAAATATTTGACTTAAAATGAATTTACTACGCTAAATTTGTTGGAGGGGAGGAGGAAAGGGGGGGGGGGTGAAAGAAAGAGGAGGGAGGGGTAGTGTCCTTAAAGTGGGGATGTATTAGCTTATCCATAATTTAATAATATAAACTTGCAATACAATATATACGCAATTCTGTTGCACTTGCAAATTTATGAAAAACTATTTATTATAAACAATCAACTATTGAAAAACATGAAAAGTCATAAAAATCGACGTATATCATTTCAATACCATACAATTACCCAAATTTGTATGAAAAAAAAATTTAAAAAGCAAAAAACTAATTTGGCCGCCTGTTTGTATGGAGATGGCCCATAGTGCACTTAAAGATCACAATCCATCCCAATCGTCACCGCGGTGGACAATTTGTTTTGACGTGTTCAATCATAGTCGAGCAAACAAATGTTTGAAGTGCCTGTCCACCCAAAAAATAACCCGGAGGAACTCCGAGCGTTGGCGGCGGCTAGTTGCGCCGACTAAACTGTGGTAAATTTTTGATTGATTGACTCACGCGCCTTGTCAAGGGGCGCGCATTTAGTCAAAATTTCACCACGTCAAAGCCTGACTCCAAATAGGAGGTCCGGATGGTTTGCGTGTGGCGACTCTAGGCTTCAACCATCATCAGCTGGTGGCGGTGGGATAATAGTGCGTAGACATGCGTGGCCCCAATTATTGCTGAATTAATGGAGTCTCTGAGCCGCGCGAAATATTTGGGAACTCGCAAATTAATGAGTTGAGTAGGCTGTCTTAATTAGGAGCTGGCGTGAGCCTTCAGTCAACGCAGTTGACGGCTGTAATTTGAACTAGGAGTTCGTTGAATTGCTGAAAAAATCAAGTTTAATACAATTTTAAAATATAACTTTGCTACACAATTACTGAAAAGTAGAACTTTTTATCATGCAAATAGTTCCACTTTTAGGTACTATTATTTTTTGGCGATGAAAATAAGGCCGTTTCGTCATTCGAGAATGTCAGGAAAATTAACCCTGTATAACCTAACCTCGCCTTTAGACGGGCTTCGATCTAAAAAATATCCAAAAATCGATTTTCAACCAATTTTTTATCTTTAAAAAGCATTGAAAAAAAGAACTCTTAAAACTTTCGAAAATTTTAGGGTTGGATGTTTAACTTGTTTTATGTGACTTTGCCAATGTTATTTTTTTTAAATATCATTTTTTAAGCGGTCAACTATGGCTGTGTTTTTTACCATCGTTTCTTATATTTTCAGTTAAAAGAAGTATGCAGTAATTTTTGTAGTGCCCCAGACTATGCCTCTATGCATTTTTTTTACAATTTAAATGATGATGGGGACATTCTATAGCAGAAAATGTGAAAAAAAGCAAAAAAAATAAAAAGTGACTGTAAAAATGTGAAAAAATTAGATTTACAAAATGTAACTATATTAGGTGGTAGAATAAGCCAAATACTACCAAAAACAAAGATAAACTAAACAAGATAAATGCAAATTAAAATACTAAAAATAAAACAAGAAAAACATGAAACAAGAGAAGTGAAGTTTTTCGTAGAACAAAAGTTGCTCAAAATGATCTCCTGAACACGGGAAAAACAAAAAATTTCGAAAAAAAATTTGGGCAGTAGAGGGTTAAGTAGCTGCACAACGGAATTGCAAAAGACTTTTTCATTGTTTAAGGTGAAATGGGACGTTAGTTCTTCGACAACTGCTGTTCAACTTAAATCAATTTCTGAACTCGACAGATTGCCTGCTTTCCTTATATTTATCGTCTGCAACAGGCAGAATTTGTTTAAGTTACGGCGTTTTCCTCAAAGGAGCTTCCAAAAAATGTTGTGGTGCCAATATGGCGCTGCCTTCCCGTTTCACCTTAACAGCACAAAAATAAATAATTTTGTTTTGTTAACAAACATTGTTCAACTACGATAAGGGACAGATACTTTTTCGACGTAAAACGTTTCATCTAAAAATTAAGTAGAGGCATTCCCTACGTTTTCGCAAATCATTGTATCTTTTTGATTGTATGGAAGTTTTCCTATCGATTTCTTTGGTTTAAATAAGCCCTTTTTCATCATTGTTTTTATAAACAAGTCTCCACACAAATTAGGGGGCTATCCATATAAAAGTGTAATGCAAATATTCAAAAATCTCTATCTTGAGAAGGAATATTCTAATCGATTTGGTGTCTTCGGCAAAGTTCGCCTCGCGACGCCCACGCCATTTGATTTTGCTGGGGTCAATTTTTCGATAAAATGACAAACTTTGAAGGTCTGTACCGAGCTCCAGGGTGCTCCAAATTTCAATGTTATATATACCAAAAGATGCGCAAGGATCTGGCCTACACGCCAATGATGTTGAAAATAAACGCTTCAGTGGCCAAAATTCCTCAAAAAGTGACATTTTTGAAAAAATCTTTTTTTACGGGTTAAATCCCATTTAAAATTCAAATGCAAAGCGCCAGCTACTGTTACGTGCTATCAAGCTCATATTTTGGATTTGGGCTTAGTATGCCCACCAGAACAAACCCTTGAATGCCCGCCATAAAGTCATTTTTGTTACACTCTAATAGGTAATGACTAGAGCTAATGATTTTTTGTTCGATTTTACGAAAGTCGCGTCATCCGTAAAAATTGCTCTAGGCGGCGAAAATTTGTGAATACCGTGAAATGCCATGAAATTGGAATTAATCTACTGTCAAATTGCTCCTCAGTGCAGGATTGCTAGTTCAAAATGGCAAAAATCTGGCCAAAATTGAAAACAAATCTGGCAGACGAAAATCTATCAATTATAAATGGGGAAAGAGAGGGAGGATATGAATTAATTTAAAAGCTTGTGGAATTCTGATGGTTTTTTAGTTGTTGGCTTCAAAATTATTGAATTACACTTTCATTAAAAAAACGATTTTTAATTAAACTCGTTCATTCAAATCAAAAAGATGTTCAAAATAGGCATAAAATAAAAAAATCTGTCGAAATCTGTTGTTCTCTCAAAGATATTGTTCATTAAACATGAACATTTTTTTCTTTTCTAAAAAAAATCATAAAAGAAAGCGAAAGAACGTTAATCAAGATTGTGGTTTGGTTGAGCGTTTTAGCAGAATGCATTACTGTGAATACAAAGAGACGAGTTGTTCCTTTTAATTCCGCTATATATGCGGAATTAAAAGGAACAACTCGTCTTTTTGTATTCACAGTTAATCAAGACTTTAATGAAAGAAAACGCAAAGCAGTTTGAGCAATTTTATTTTTAAATTTCAGTAAAATTTATAAAAATTGCAAATAATAAATATAAATGTACAATATAAATATTTTTATAATAAATTAGATTGGGTTTCTTCAGTTAGGTTTAAAATACAACTTTAGAAAATTAAATTACTAATTGTAAGCTGTGGTGATGACAATTTTACAAAATTTCACGAAGTTTTATTCGTTATTTTGTTACCAATGTATACTTCTCGGGTGAGTTTTCAAAAAGCCGTAAGAGCCACCGTGACCTCCAGCACTAATTTTCTCTTTTCTTCAAATTGAAACAACTTTTCATTTGTTTTAAGTTTATTGCGAGTGAAGGGCGTGTAGATGAACAATCTCAAGCATTTTTGAAATTGGTTTTTCGCAAGTAGAGAGAATACCGATGCAAAAAGGGCTTCGTTTATCAATGGCTCTTACGTCTTTTTGAAAACTAATCCGAGACTTGTGCCAAGGCGTTATATTTTGTATCTTGAACTTCTACTAACTTTCCAACAACTTTTCTGTACACAATTATTAAAAAAATGCGTTTAATTCAAGCACTCTTCAGAGTACCGTGAAATTTGAAATTGCCTGCTTTTTTGTCATAAATGATAAAACAAGCCAATTATTTTCTTGATAAATTGTGATTTTTGGATTTCAATCATTTTTTGGTTGTACAATTTTATCAAAATGTGTTTTTAAGGGGTAAAAACATTTTCGTAAAATTCTGATAACTCGTGTCATTTTGTCTACTCTACAGCTTAGCAGAAAATATTGCACTCTAAAGAACTCTGCAACAAAAACAAGTTAGGCCGTTGCAAATATTTTTCAAAGATTATGTCGATATTGCAAAAAAATCAGTAAAAAACATAAAAAATAATTGAAAAAATTCAAATGTAAACAAACATGCAATCAACCGAAAACAATTAAAAATGCATTATCTTTGCGCTGATTTTTTTTTGTATTATTGAACCAGTTTGAACATATTTTGTTTTTTTTTGTGAAATTTCAAAGTAACGTAATGCAACAAGATTTGGAAAACCAATTATTGTTAAATAACTGTTCTTTGTGATGCTTTTTACTACACTTTATTCGTTATTTTGTTAAAACCTTGGCCTGTAGTTTATTATTGCTACTTTATATTTTTCCAACTCAAATTTTAAAAGTCAGGTTCAACAGGTGCACTTGAAATGCTATTTTTAAATATTATTTGGCAAAATTGAGCACTTGATTATGTATCGAATAAAACCCCTAACAATTAAAACTGCCCAAACTTGTTGTTGGTTACAACACTTTACTCTGATAAAGACTGACTTAATAATTCAGTAAGCTTAATCGTGCTACTCAAATTACACGGTTGTCACTCATCCTTAAGACGCGGCCACCTCACAAGTTGTGTTGCTGCTGATTCAACACCAACCTGGCCCAAAACTGTCGCTAGAGTTATGAGCTTTCATAATCAAGTCAAGTTGCGTCAAGTCCTACTTTAGACTGCCTCAAATACTTGCAGAAGTTAACACAGTTCCAGTTTTCATTCGAGAACTGTCAAAAATACCAAGATGATACACTTGTAAGGTTGCAATAATTTTTATCGACTTTTAACTAGTAAAGATTGTAGAAACACTTGAAAATTTCAAGTGTTTCTACTATCTTTACTAGTTATTTCCAAAGATGATAAATATTATTAATCATAGGTATATGTTTCAACTCAGAATCAAAAACTGGTAACATTGCCGTTCATCGCTCCATATGTTTCTAATTGACCTTCCTGATGTATGATCAACTATGAAGTTCTACCAACTCCGTCATGAAGTTCTAAGGTTCTGAGATTTATGTAGATTTTGAGGGACTTTTTATGCAAAATATGTTATTTTTAAAGTGATTTTGATTTGAGGTTTTAAATTAATAAATTATTTTCTGACCATTGTTGATGTGGATAGATTCATTGAAAACTTATCCCTCTTATCCCTTTCCAGCGCGACTTCACCGACGACTGCGTGTTCAACGAGCAGATGGAGCAGCACCACTACAACACGTACAGCTCAACGCGCCACTCGAACGCACGGCGGACGCTCTACCTCGCGCTCAACAAAACCGGCCAACCCCGCAAGATCCAGATCCCGGTGAACCGCACGCTGGGCAAGCTTGCAACGTACACGAAGGCCCTCACGCAGACGGTTGCCCACGACCGGGTCGAACGGTTGATATCGCGGCTGTTCGGAGCGAACCACGTGCGGCACGGGTTGAAGCAACTTTGTGAGACGGGCGTTCTGCCGGAGGTGGAGATGCGGACGAGGCCGGCCTGTGGCGGCGGCCAGGGTGTGGCCAAACCTGCTGGGGTTAACAAGAGCCCAGCGGCGGCGGCCGCAGGTGGTGCCAACAAGGACAAGGACAGCAAAGACACGCTGCGCAAGAAGAAGAAGAAACGACGGAAATGCCGCGAGGACGAAACGCCCGGCGAGCACTGCTTCCGGCCGGCGGCGACGAGTAGTAGTGGTAGTAGTAGCGGTAGTAGTTTAGTAGGTACAAATAGTAATAGGCGGAGGGTGGCGACGCCCCCAGGGCAAGCCAAGAGTCAGCAGCTGAGGTGTGGCGGTGACGAGGGCGAGTGTGTTGATAGTCCTAGCAGTAGTAGTCCCAACAACAGTGCAAATAGTGTAAGTAGTAGCAATAGTAATCGAGCCAGCACAACAGTACCAAATGACGGCGGCGGCCCCAAGAAGAAGGTCGCGAAGAAGGTCAACAACCGGAACGCTCCTCCGAATGTAAATAGTAAGAAACCTAAGGGAGGAGGTGGCGGACCGGGTGGACCCGGCGGGGGAGGTCCCAAGAAAGCCAAACAGCAAACTAGTATTAGTAGTAGCACAGTGCCATTAGCCGCGAAGGGGAAAGTGAAAGCCATGACCTCTCCTAGGACGACCCCGCGAACGACGACCGCGCGGTCAACAACTACGACCACCCCAAGTCCTACCCCGTCCTCGTCCACAACCCCGTTCAACCTGGACGACACGTCCCAGTCCGAGGACGAGGAGCTGGCCGCGCTAGATATGGACGAGCTGGCCGCCCTCCATCAGCTCTCCTCGGCGGAGATCATCGAGGAGGACGAACTCGACGAAGGTAATCCCAGCCTCACTGGTCAATCTTTGAATTTTGTGGATGAGGAAGATTTGAACGATATGGATTTCTGAAGCAAGCGCGATTGACAAAACCAACTAAAACCAAACCCTTACTCTGTATACACACACACACTTTAGAGAATGAGAGAATGTGTGGAGCGATGCCCGTGGCGACACTTAACTTATCACAAAACACAAAACAAAACACTCTCATCTTTTCACTCTTAGCCTAGTCTTAGCTAGTATTCTTTCGTTTTATTTACTTGTTTTTTGAGTTTTCAGTTCGATTAATTTTACAAAACATCCCCCTCTTCCCCCTCAAATCTCGTAAATTTGTCCTTGGTGGATCCCGGATCATAGATACAGTAGTACGCGTTCGCCTGACCTAAGTGTGTTCTAGAATGGCGTGGGACTACGAGCTGCTGCACGACGGGAATGCGAGGCCGTAATGAGTGACACTAAGCGCATGGTTTGAACATTTGTTTGTGTGGTTTGTTGCCTTCTTACCTTCTTCTGCGTGTGACTATATCTTACCTGATCTCTTCCTTTCCTGATTGTATTATAACTTCCTATCACTTTTCTTGTAACATTCTTTCATGAATCTCTTTCTAACTGTATGGAATGTTGGTGAAATCTGTAATTATTTGGTTGGTTGTGTAACTTTTTTCTCTGGTGCAAATGTTTACTCAGACGATAATCATGTCATATTTTGTATCCTCTCTTGAGTTGTTGAGTTTCTTAAAAACTACAGAAAATTTATCTAAAAATGCAATTTCAAGACGCAACTTTAGGTACCCAAACATATATAGGTCATCGCTGAAACGTTAAAGTTATCGCAGTTTTAGTGAAAAAAAATTTTTTTCCGTTTTCGACATTTTTTTCGTTTTTTCCCGGATTTTATGTTTGTTTTATCTTATTTCGGAAACCTGTTAATGAACTCCTTCTTTTTAGTATGTTACGTAAAATTATCCGAGGAATCTGATAAAACTATTGACATAGGCTCTCTAGTCCAGACACCGTCAAAATGGCATTTCAAAGTTTTTTAAATCTTCTTACTATTTTTCTTTGAATGGTCAAATGGCGTTGAGTGTTGAGTGTTGAAATGGCGAGAAGTTATGATTTTATAAAAAAGCGGTTTTTGCGAAAATTGTCATTTTTTTTACCACCCTACCACGGCGTAGGCCACCCTAATGACCAAACAAAAAAAAATACGGGTCTTATTATTTCGGCCAGGGAACTCCCAGAAAAATGTTGAGCCCGATCTGAGCGAAAAAATAAAACCGATCTGAGCACATTTGTTTTTTTTCCACTCTGTTTTCACGGGGAATTGCTGTATAGAAAATATAAAAATTTCATATTACAGAAAATTTATTGAATCCACTTCAAAATATCATTTAAAATAACTCCTTAAAGTTTAAAGTAAAATTTCAGTCACAGGGTAACAGACGATTGAAGCTTGAAATTTTGTCGTGAGACAAGTGATTTGCTAAACTTTCTGCATTTATCTCAAAACACCGTGTCTATTTAGGCTTCATCCATAAAGTTCGTCACGCTAAAATCAGCCAAAATTTACCCCCCTCCCCCCCTTTGTCACGCTTTTCCTATACTTATAACATGCAATGTCACACTTGCTCAGACCCCCCTCCCCCCCTAGAGCGTGACATACTTTATGGATGACGCCTTACGGGTGTCACGAATGGAGGATGGACGGACCAAATTTGCTGAAATTTGGAATGAGACTCTTATGACGAAGCCCTTTTTTGAAATTTAGCTTTTTTTAATTATACAAAAATTAAAAAGTTACAATGAATGATCAATTTTATCTGGTTTTAAAAATAATTGTCAAAAATCGGGTTTAACGAATCTTAACCAAAATCATGATCCGATTTGGTCAAGGCAGTCTTGGATTTTTTTTAAGGGGTTACATACATGTAGAAAATCACAAAATTTCATATTACAGAAAAATTATTAAATCAGCTTAAAAAATGACTTTCAATCACTCCTGAAAGTTTCATGAAGATATTTCATGATTTAACTGAGTTAGAGACGATTTAAGCTCAGAATTTTGACATGCGCAAAGCAAACTGTCTAACTTTCTGAGCGTTTTTCTCTAAACACCTATAGTTGATTTACGGGTGCCACGATATCTCGAGATGGGACCAGCGATGGAATAATCATCATCTAAAAAAATCATTGGACGTTCATCAAGAGAAAAAATCCGAAGGGAGCATGGCTCTTCTCTCTCGCGCACGAAAGATCGATAAAAGGAATCTAGAAAAATCATCATCTTGATTATTCGGCGGAACATCTTTTTCACTTTGCACACGTCGAAATATGACCTGTCACATTTTGTAGATGGGCAATGTGTGAAAACAAAGTGAAAAAGATATTTTTTAGTGGTGCTGACAAAGAAATTCACAAAAATCATCAGCAGATTGATTTTCTTGTAGAAGTTCGGGAGCGATTTTCTTTTGCATGATATTTCTCCTCTCTCATTCGCGGGTGAAAAAAGTTCGCAAGCGAAATTGATTTTTTTTGCGATTATTCCATCCCTAGATGGGACGGACCAAATTGGCTGAAATTTTGGGTGAAGACTCCCAAGACATATCCCGTGTGCATGACGAAGCCCGATTTTAAAATTTTGAGTTTTCAAAAAATACGATAATCAAAAAGTGGCGATTTTTTTAAATGAAAAACAGAAAAATATTTTTATCTTTTTTTAAAACAATTTTTTTGAAAATCAGCCTTCGTCATGCACAGAGTCTTCACCAAAATTTTGAGCCGATTTGGTCGAAGCAATGTTGAGATATCGTGGCACCCGTTTTTATGAAACTGCTAACATCAAATAGCTATATCTCGGCAATGATACAACCAAATATCTTCAAATTAGTTTTGTTAATAGATGAAAATGTATATTTTACTGTCCTGAAAACAGATTTTGAAAAAAGTTTAAGTATGTGCTCAAACCAACCTCTGACATTTTTGCCGATTTACATGTATGTAACCCCTTAAGTGAAACTATTTGCTTTACAACCGACAGATCTTGACGGACTCTAGATTGCTATTCGAAACATCCGAAGGTGAACATTCGAAAAAATACATGCTTTCCAATTATTTGCACTCTGAAAGGATGTTGATAGCGCACTCAAATTATTTTTCGTTAAAAAAATTCAAAAAAAAAGTTTTAATACCTAAATTGTATAAAAACTATGTGACATGTCTTTAGGAGAAAAATTTGAAACGGTACTTTTCGAATCTGCAATATTTTAAGTCCATAATAATAACTTTGAAAAGTTATTTTATAGAGTCAACAATGTTCTACAAAGTTATAGAGCAGACTAATACAAAAAATGATGTATAATCATAAGGGGTTGCTTGAAATTAGGAGAAATTCTCATATGTTTAGCAGGTATACTGAGCTGATATGCCAACATAAGGTGCTCGATGGAATTACATATCATTCTTCTATCATCAGTAATCGCGATTTTTTTAAAGTCTGGATAGAAATAAAATTTACTAAATAAAAACTCAATTTGCTTTTTTTATGACAGTTATTTGTACAACAAAAGGAAATTTGACAAATAATCTTCGGAAATTGAATTGTTTTTGGCAACATAATTTGAGTTCAAAAATCTAGACAACTTGTTGTTTGGACATTGGACAAAAAATACCTAGTGTCATGTCTGATGCACGAAGTGATTTGTTTTCATTTTTAGAGAATCAGTGTGGATTAGTGGAGACCCTCTGCATACAACGATCGTAGAGCTGCTTAACCAACCTAGTTCACACATACAAGCATTTGTAAAATGCTGCTCGGTTCGCGTAATTTTTTTTCCAAAAGGAAGTTATTTTAAGGACCATAAACACCATGCTTCTACATTGCTCGTCTTGAATCACAATCATGTATTTTCTATTTTATTGCACGTTGTGGAGTACTATTAAGTACCTCCAATTGAATTATGCACAGTAAAAAAACATGGTAAAATTACATTTGTTAAGGAGTTCATCTTCAATGTTGGAAAAAATTGTAATTTTTCCACTTTGCTGCTGCAATGTCACTTTTTTGAGGTAAAATTATATCATTAAAGAGGTAATATTCAACCATCCAAAATTACACAATTTTTTACTTTACGTAAAATACGTAAATATACAGAGTTATCACAACAACCAAAAAAATTAAATTCCGCTAACACTTCTTTGCATGAAGAATCTATTCTCTGTAAAAAAAAACCCTTGTAAGTGCGTGCAATGCCTCCGTGTGTTCTTCCACTAACTCCGTAACACCAATTCTTCCGCTCCTCATCCGTACTCCAGTCGGAAACCAAACCCCACAATGCCGAACACGCCACTAATCGTCCACTTTCTCTACCGCTTCCCTGCGTCCTGCCCCGGGGGACACCTTCTTCTTCTTTCTCTTCTCTTTTTTTTCTCTCTTTCTCTCCTTGCAGGACCCACCCACCCAAACCCGTCCGCTTCGCCCTGGCACGAACCCGCCCAGTCCAGCTTATTATCCCTGACCGCACCCCTCAACGTTACCGAGTACCACCCTAGTGCCAACGCCACTAGCAGCAGCATTTCCGCCATCGTCGTTGAGCATCAGTCCCGGCTTTTCCTGTCGTTTAGTCTCCTTAGCCTTAGCTCACTGCTGGTCGCGTCGGGCGCGTCCCTAACCGGCGTAACGCGTCTGCTATATCTATGATCCGCACCCACCTCTCCAAAACTCCCCCACCAGCACAACAAGCATCCGAAAATTAGGCTTCGTACCCTAGTTCATCACATGTTTTGGCTTTAAAAACAAACAAAAACATACACTGAAAGAAAAATACACACACGGAAATTTTATAGACTGATTATTTTTAAAAGGATACAACGTTTAGAGATTCAAGGACTTTTCGGCAATACAAAATAAACAAGGAATGAAAATCGCAGAAATCGGAAATCTTAACGCTATTTACACAAGTTTTTAGAAAATTTGTTAGGCAGCTTACTATTTATATCGAGTTTAAGTAAACAGTCACTCACTACACTAATCTACAAAAAACCAAACATTGACCAGTGAAGCCAGGTTAGATATTTATGTATGAATATGAGTCACGAAACACTTGAAGATTTCGCAGAAAAAAAAAAAACAAAAATAACGGTTTAGGACTGCGGTTTATAAATGATGGGGCAAATTGAGTTGAAACCCTAACTAACCCTAAATAAAATTTGTAGTTTTATGTCTAAAAACTCCAACCTACTTTCATTGAAATGTCGCATCAAGTTAAAAATTGTTTAAATTTACCTATAATATGGAAAATCTTCATATACTCGAGAACAGATTTTCTGATCGGTTTGGTGTCTTCGGCTAAATTGTAGGTATTGCTTAGGACTTATCTAGATTAAATTTTCAAAAGGTCCTATCTGCATAGGAAACCCATGACTCATAGGTTGTTTTGAAAAGTTACTCTCGTTATCAGAAAAAAATAGTAACACCATATTTTTTTTTATTTTGACTTTTCTCACAAAAAATGAATTGCACAAAATAACCATTTTCGAAAAATCTCATTTTTGGTAATGTTTTAGATGACAAAATGCCATCATTTTAGTCCTGGCAAAAGTTGGTCAAGTTTCATTTGGCAGTGTTGCCAATTTCTCGAAAAAAAACATTTGTTTGAAAAATGTAAAATAAAATAAAAATAGAAATATTTTGACTTTATTTTTAGATATCAAAATGGCAATGCTGAAGACATCAAATCGATCAGAAACTTATTTTAACAGTCATTTTGTATGGACAGTCGATAAAATTGTATGAAAACTTGTACGGACTAACTAATGATGCAAAATGACTTCTTTGGTCATAGAAAAATTGCACAAAAAGTTTCATCCAAATAAAAAAAAACTAAATTTTCTAAAAATTGCTCATTGTCATCCTTTTATATTTTTTTTAAATTTGTTAATAAAGCCTTCCAACATTTTTTTAAAATCATTTTTTTCCAAAAATGCAAATCCAAAGGGACAAGAATTTATTGCAATTTTTTTCCAAAATCAGTAAACTCAATTTGTCCCACATTTCTGCTACCGTTAAGTTGTCGTTTATTACAAAAAAAAACTTTTTAGGGGCTTTCACTTAAAATCATAACAAAAATATTACAAAGTCCGTAACGGAATCGCAAATATAACTGGCAAAGGTTGCTTGGCTCGACATTGTACTTATTTATTAGAATTTAGAAATTGCGCGAATTAGGGTACAGGATTGTAAATACAAGAAAGAATCTAGAAGGAAAAACGAATGATTGCTGGGTAGCTTGTGCTCGTTTGGTCTGCTCTGGCATTAGAGAAACCCACAACGAAGAATGCTTAAAAATAGAGCCGTAGCTTTTCGGACGGTTGATTGAAATTATGATTTTCCATGACATGATATTATTAGTTAGAAGTGCTCGAGTTAGGATTAGGTAGGGTATCGAATTGTGTATTCTAGCAGTATATGTGGTATGCGGTATGTGAGATGATGTTTTGTAAATATTAGAAACTATGTTACACACTGAATGAAAACAAGTATTTTTAGCTTACGCAAAACCACTCTGTCCCTGTCCCTCTTTCTACTTAGTTAGGATCTTATTTATTCGTTTCCCAGTAAATACATTTTTCAAAGCAAAAATGTAGCGTCTTTTGTCGGGAAGGAGTCCATTTTTTCCATGTGTTCGAACGTCGATTAGAGGTGAATTCATTTTAAATACAAACAGTTTGGTTTTAATAATCTCGGTATAGAATCAGGTGCTTGAAAGGTGGGGTCGGAGACGAGAATTTAATTGATATTTTGGAATCCATTCGACCATGTTTGATGAGTAGTACAAAAAAACTTGATAGCCTTGCCGATTTTCCAAGATTTTCAATTTCATGAGTAAGTTTGTCAACAATTGATACAGTCATCCTTCATATTCGGAACAGTTTGCGCATCGGCTTATGTTCAAAAAACATGGAAAATCGATACAGAGCAGTTCTCTAGGATTTCGGTCATTCAATTTTTTTTGTATTTTTTAATCCGACTGAAACTTTTTTGGTGCCTTCGGTATGCCCAAAGAAGCCATTTTTCATCATCAGTTTGTCCATATAATTTTCCATACAAATTTGGCAGCTGTCCATACAAAAATGATGTATGAAAATTAAAAAATCTGTATCTTTTGAAGGAATTTTTTGATCGATTTGGTGTCTTCGGCAAAGTTGTAGGTATGGATACGGACTACACTGGAAAAAATGATACGCGGTAAAAAAATTTGGAGATTTTTTATTTATCTTTTTATCACTAAAACTTGATTTGCAAAAAACACTATTTTTAATTTTTTTATTTTTTGATATGTTTTAGAGGACATCAAATGCCAACTTTTCAGAAATTTCCAGGTTGTGCAAAAAATCATTTACCGAGTTATGAATTTTTTAATCAATACTGATTTTTTCAAAAAATCAAAATTTTGGTCGCAAAAATTTTTCAACTTTGTTTTTCGATGTAAAATGGAAATTGCAATCAAAAAATACTTTAGTGAATTTTTGATAAAGTGCACCGTTTTCAAGTTATAGCCATTTTTATGTAACTTTTTTCAAAAAAGTCGCAGTTTTTCATTTTTTTGAAATTAGTGCACATGTTTGCCCACTTTTGAAAAAAATATTTTTGAAAGGTTGAGAAAATTCTCTATATTTTGCTTCTTCGGACTTTGTTGATACGACCTTTAGTTGCTGAGATATTGCCATGCAAAGGTTTAAAAACAGGAAAATTGATGTTTTCTAAATCTCACCCAAACAACCCACCATTTTTCAATGCCGATATCTCAGCAAGTAATGGTCCGATTTTCAATGATAATATATGAAACATTTGTGAAATTTTCCGATCTTTTCGAAAACAATATTTTCAAAATTTTCAAATCAAGACTAACATTTCAAAAGGGCCAAGCATTCAATATTACGCCCTTTTAAAATGTTAATCTTGGTTTAAAAAAATTAAAAATATTGTTTTCGAAAAGATCGGAAAATTTCACGAATGTTTCATAATTTAACATTGTAAATCGGACCTATAGTTGCTGAGATATCGACATTAGAAAATTGTGGGTTGTTTGGGTGAGACTTAGAAAACATGAATTTTCTTTTTTTTTTAACCTTTGCATTGCAATATCTCAGCAACTAAAGGTCGTATCAACAAAGTGCGAAGAAGCAAAATATAGAAAATTTTCTCAGTTTTTCAAAAATATTTTTTCAAAAGTGGGAAAACATGTGCACTAATTTTTAAATAATGAAAAACTGCGACTATTTCGAAAAAAGTTACATAAAAATGCCTATAACTTGAAAACGGTGCACTTTATCAAAAATTCACTAAAGTACTTTTTGATTGCAATTTGCATTTTACATCGAAAAATAAAGTTGAAAAATTTTTGCGACCAAAATTTTGATTTTTTGAAAAAATCAGTATTGATTAAAAAATTCATAACTCGGTCAATTATTTTTGCACAACCTGAAAATTTCTGAAAAGTTGGTATTTTATGTCCTCTAAAACATATCAAAAAATAAAGATAAATAAAAACAGTGGACCTCCGTGTACGCACGAGTGCAAGCAGCAGTCAAGTGCTCAGTGCTCCATCGTTTTTTCGAAATTTTTCGCCGTAATTTACCGTGATTAGCCGCGAGTTTGCTCCAACAGCATGCCAAGGGCCGGCCGTGGCCGTGGCAGATCGAGTGCGGCCTCGAAAAACCCGCGAAGTTCGTCTACCGGCCGTGTGCAAAAAGGTAAACAAACCAACGCCGCGTCGACCGCCATCGCGCCGGGGAGTGTGTGCGCCAAAGGATTTGACCCCAAGTTATTACACCCTAATTACCGTGTTCAGGGCCGCAGCCCTATAAGGCTCCGTTCAGCTACTTCCGGCAATCCGTCGACCGATGGCGCTTCAACATCCGCCAACATTCCCACCAGTAACAAGTTCGCGAGACTGAGTGACGAGGAAAGCAGCTACAACAACACCGACGGTAGCACTACCGACGACGACGACGACGATGGTCGTGCACGGAAGAAAGTGATTTCGCCAAAAAAAGTAATTACTCCAAAGGAACGACGACCACCACCAATTTTCGTTTTGGACACGTTGGCGGACGATGTTGACGAGCAGCTGGAAGGCCTCGTGTACTGCCTCAAAAAAGGTAAATCGTCAGTGCAAGTGTTCACGTTTGACCAAAAGAACTTCGACCTGGTTGTGGAGAAATTGAAGCGTAAAAACTTCAAGTTCTACACATTCGACCCCGTGCAGAAGACCGCTGTTAAGGTCGTCTTGCAGGGGTATCAAGACCGCCCGATCTCCGTCCTGAAGGAGCACCTCTCGGGTGTCGGAATAACGCCGCGAGACTTAAAAGTCTTCTCGCGGAAGACAACAGTCACAGGTACACACACACTGTACCTGTTGTACTTCGATCGCGGCACCGTCAAACTTCAAGACCTGCGGCGGACTAAGGCGTTGGACGGTTTTTGGGTAAACTGGCGGTTTTACTCCAAAAATCCGACGGACGCAGCGCAATGCCACCGTTGCCAGAAATTCGGCCACGGCTCGCGGAACTGCAACATCCGGCCCCGCTGCGTGAAGTGCGGTGAGTCACACCTCTCGGAGGTGTGCGCACTGCCACAAAAGGCGGACTTGGGGGAAAATGCAGAACAAACCAAGCCGCGCGTAAAGTGCGCGAACTGCGGCGGTAACCATACCGGTAATTACCGTGGATGCGTCGCGCGCAAGTCCTACCTCGAGGAGCAGGAAAAGAGGAAGAAGAAAGCAGCAGCGTCCCATCCTCCTCAGCGAAGTACGAGCGCAGCCGTTCCTGCAGCTGGCCAGCGTACGGTTCCAGTGGACAACCCAGCGTTCCCTCCTGGATGGGGGCGGTCGTTTGCAAGCGTGGTCGCTGCCGGTAGCGGCGATGCGACCCAGCAAGGAGTCACCGGGGAAGATCTCTTTACCCTGCCGGAGTTCTTTGCTCGCGCGGGGGAGATGATGACGCGGTTTCGGACCTGCCGTAACAAGGCGGAGCAATTTCTGGCCCTCGGGGAGCTGATGATTAAGCACATCTATAAAGGATAAAAAATTGTGATCTAGTTTTAAGCTTTCTCTATTTCTATCCCCTTTCCCTTCCAATTTTAGTAAGTTTTTTTTCTTTATTTTTCTTACTCTTGGCAACACCTTTATTTACTAGTAATAACTGTTCCAAAATGGATTATGATGTAACACACAGCTGAAAGGAACTCCAAAACTCTGTTTTGTACCTCAAAAGAACTTATTGTATCTGATTATTCACCAATAAAACCGAATTTGAATTTGAAATAAAAACAGTGTTTTTTTGCAAATCAAGTTTTAGTAATAAATAGTTAATTAAAAAATCACAATTTTTTTTTTACCGTGTATCATTTTTTTCCAGTGTAGTCCGTATCCATACCTACAACTTTGCCGAAGACACCAAATCGATCAAAAAATTCCTTCAAAAGATACAGATTTTTGAATTTTCATACATCATTTTTGTATGGACAGCTGCCAAATTTGTATGGAAAATTATATGGACAAACTAATGATGCAAAATGGCTTCTTTGGGCATACCGAAGGCACCAGAAAAGTTTCAGTCGGATTAAAAAATACAAAAAAAATCGAATGACCGAAATCCTAGAGAACTGCTCATCTACTAATGACTACCGTAATCAGGGGTAACATTTGGGGTGTGGGATTGGGTAATACAAATTTCAGCATTTTTGTATGACCCTACATACCTATAGTACCCTAGTATGTGTAGGTCATCACTGAAATTTTAAAGTCACGCAGTTTTAGTGAAAAAAGTAGTGCGCGATGCGTCGAAAACCCCGGATTTTATTTTTTTTTAATCAAATCTCGGAATCCTGTTTATGAAGTCCCTCGATATTTTTAGTAATCTTATTTTTTTTTGAGTATGTTACGTAAAATTGTCCGATAAATCCGATAAAAATATTTTCAAACATAGGCTCATTGGTCTCGTCGTCAAAACGGCATTTTAAATTTTCATACGACATTTTCAAATGTTAGGCTATGTTTTTGAAACTTCTAACTATTTTCTTTGAAAGACCAACTAATCATCATCATCTTTCATTTACTTATAAGACAGGTAAAATCAGTTGAAATGGCGGGGAGTTATGATTTTTTTTTAAATATGGTTTTTGCGAAAATCGACGAAAATGGTAATATTTAGACCACCCTAACACGGCCAAACTAATGACCAAACTAACGGGTCTGATTATTTCGGCCAGGGAACCCCAGAAATTTTTTAAGCCCGATCCGAGCACTTTTGTTTTTTTTTCCATGCTGTTTTCGTGGAGCTGTATTAGTAATCAAAGCCAAAAATATTGTATTGACAGTGTGCCTATTTTTCGAAGTTATCAAAATCAAATATTCGTTGAGGAATTTTGTTCTTATTGCACGTTCGATTTGCACATCTTGTTTTGCAAACTGTCAAATTTGACGGCCCAAATTTTCATTAGGAAAATTTTGGCAACCATGCTTATGATATTTTTTTGAAAAATTTATGTTGAAAAGTATTCAATTTGTTTTAATGTTACTTCAGACGACACCAAGGTCGACTTTATGGATACCAAAATCAAAGGAAACATCGAGAAATTGGAAATCAGGTTTCAGATGCCAAAATTTATTTTGTCTATATTTAGCATAATGATTTAATCTGTAACATTGACTCGTAAGTGGATTATATTTCATAAATATGATATTATCAATCAAGGCCACCACTTCAAAATAATGAAATAGACAATATTGGTAAAATATTCAACAGGTAATCCTAGATGGAAAGGCAATTGAGTGGAGCAATTGTAGTGTAACACCCAACAGTATCTAATTTTAGGTTGAAAAATTTAGGCAGCTATTCCTAAAAAGGACAATAATTTAAAAGTAAATTTCTTAAATATTCATACATCTCAAATTAATCAAATTGTATATTACAGAAACATAATTCAACTTTCAATTTAAAGGTTCGCTTAACATGCAATTACAGAATAACTGATAAAAGTTGTTGCGAAAAGTCTTGTAAAAAAGCTCATGAAACAATCGAATAATGTCTCCTGTAATGTTGTTTCTCAATATTCTGCAAAAACATAAATATAAAATAAATCAACACACAATGTGAATCTGAGCTATTGTAGAATCTTAAGACTTTACAGGAAAACAGCACAAAACTTACACAGACAAAAGATACTGCCACTGCTATGTCACTATACAACAGCTTACAACACAAGAAAATACTCCTAAAAACTACAATTAACCTTAGCATTAGAACAAAAATGCAGCTCACTTCTAGTGCCTCTTTTTACTTTCAATAATAAACCTAACATGAAATCAAAAAAGCTTCTAGTCATTCGTAACTTAAAATAAATCAAACCAACCGTTTTGTTTCGTCACTTTGAGGAGATTGTTTACCGATTTCAAATATTTAAAAAAAAAATGAAAATTTCTTAAAGGTGACGAAAATTTCTTCTTTCTGTAATAAATGAAAAAAAAAGTCGTGGAAAACTGCTCCTCAACCTACATAAAGTGCCATAACTATTTGCATAAAGCTTAACTGCGAATAAAGACCCTCAGACTAGATTTAGTAGATGTTAATCGAATTCATCACGACTAATCTCACCATCACACAACCAACATATTCGCGAGCGTATCAATTATCACTAATCGGATGAGTTTAAATTTATTCGCCAACCGCCAGCAAGAAATGCGCAAAAAAACACTTTTTAGTTCGTCGACATGTGCGCTAGCGAGAAGGGGGCCGTCCAGGGAAGCCGTCACCGTCACCAAAGTGCTCCTCACAACAATGTTGCGCTTGCGTGTCTTCATTAGTGATTCGGCAGAACTAGCCATCGGCGGATGATTAATGCGACTCGCCTCCGAAATGCCAATTTTACCATAAAATTGCTTTTGTATCGAAAATGAATGAAACTTATAATCTTTATAACGAAAAAGAAACACGAAAGGCCGACAAAAATGCACGCAAACAGCAAACTACTCGCAAAAAAAGATGCACACATAATTCACTAGACTAGAGAGACCTAGGGAAAAATATGAGATATGAGAAAAACAAAATCCAATAAATTTGTAGATAGATTACCATATATTAGACAACTCACTGCTGCTGCTGCTGATGTTCCTGGAGCGAGCAAAACAGTATATTTAAATAATGGAATGATTGTTTAAATAGGGTATGCTGAAAGTTACGTGTAGCATGTTGAATGGAATTTATTGGAAAACAAAATGTGCTACGTCTTATAGAAGTTATATTAAATTATGCAACAAAAAAAAACAAAACTAGCATTAAATCGCAAGAAAAATAAAACAGTGGAAAAGTGTATACTAAACCGAGAGATAAATGCAAATATAAACGTCAAAATTGTATTAAAATTAATAACAACTTATTAGTGTATAATGTTTTAATCGTTAATTATCACATCCCAGATATTACTTTTTGTTAAATAATTTAAAGTGTGAAATAAATCGTAGTCAAATAAAAATGATTAAAGGTAAGTATACTGGCCGGTTCGCACCTTTTTTTCCTGTCGGTAAATTTTTAGTTTGATACTGGGATATAGCTTCCTATATAATGGTTATTTATGCAAAACTATAATATTGATACAACATTATTTAAAATTAAAAAAAATAATATTCAAAATAAACAAAAAAATATTTCCACCTCATTTATTCTCAGAAACAAAACAATCGTTCCGGAAGGTCTTCCTGCCTTTCTGTCTACGATTCAAAACAATTCGTCAAATCACTCCCAAAATAGCAAACACGGCTTTGTTACAGCAAAAAATGCGCAATTCGCAAACATTCTTACCCGGTCAAAAGCTCTTTTGCTCTCCTTCTTGGGCAAACTCCCGCGTCGTCCATCATTCATCACCATCGTCATTGTCGTCGTCATTTTTTGCCAAAATTCGAAATTCGCATGTCGTCAGCTGTGTGCTATCTTGTGACAACGACCATTTAGTACATTTCGAGAAAATCGATTTTTAAAGTTTGATGATAAATATTTTCAAAACTATGAATGATAGAGCCAAAATTTTTGAAGCAATCGGTTCTTATAATATCGTTTAACAAACGCTCCAAGTTTCAACTAATTTGGTTACACCAGTAAAAAGATACAGTAAATTATGTAATCAAAAATCTGAAAAGCACGTGTCACAAGTGTGTTTCGAAAGTAAAATTATACTACGTGTCACAAGTGTGCACAGAATTTCCATATAAACTAAAATAGGCTTAAATCAATAGTTTAATCGACTTAATCAGTATATTTTAAAAAACAAAAGATTGCATTGCCTTTAGAAATTGTGTATCAACATAAATTTGTGAAAAACAAGAAAAAAATTCCACATTTTCCAACAACATGTATGACGTGTCACAAGTGTGCTCAATCATTTTGATGATAAATTGGTCTATGTCACAAGTGTGTATTGCGATATCCGGGAAACGGGAGCGAGTTCCCAAAATCTGGTTAAAGCATCTTGTAGTGTTTGTTAAGTATAGCCAAACGTCATCATTAACTCATTTTCGACCAAAATGGTCTATGTCACAAGATAGCACACAGCTGACGATGTGTTCAGCAGCGGAACGATGAAAAACAGTAAATTAGCAACAGTTTTTTTTTTTCTACTGCTTCTAATTTTTGCGATAAGCACAGCAGCAGCGCCGAAATGAAGTCACGTGTTTTGACCATTCGTGGACGCGCCTCGGCTGACCTGCTTTTGGGCCTGCGGAATTTTGTGTTGTGGTCGTTTTTGGTGAATTTGACACACCTCGTGGTCGTCAATCTAACACACAGAAGCTTCTGTTATCAACTTATTCCTGACCTGAGTACTCGGTAATTTTTAATAAGTCTGTTGTGTATGATTCGGATTAAAATTTATTTACTAATTTTCACGACCTGATACCAAAAATTTTAAATTAAAATTCGTTAAAATTAAATTATTAAACGAAAATGCAATTGCTAACTTTTGAGCTTTGGTTAAGTTTTGTCAGCTGTGGGCGATTGAAAAAAATATAATGAAAATAAATTTTAAAATTTTTAGCGCCATTTTCAACAAAAAATAAGAAAAATCTCTCATAAAATATTGTACATTTTACATTTTGCTGCTGTTGCAAATTTAGCAAAGTATCAATCAAATTATGAAAAAAAAAGTTCAATTGTTTTCAAACTTTTTTCTATCTAGAACTACAATTGAGCAACTCTCTACGAAATCGGCCGATTTCAACCATTTGTATTTTTTGTATTTTTTTATTTGACTCAAACTTTGTAGGGGCCTTCCCTATAATCAAAGAAGCTTTTTTTGTGTCATTGGTTTACCCATACAAGTCTCCATACAATTTTGGCAGCTGTCCATACAAAAATGGTACGTAAATATTCGAATATCTGTAACTTTTGAATGAATTTTCTGATCAATTTGGTGTCTTCGGCAAAGTTGTAGGTATTGTTGAGGACTATTGAGAAAAAAATAGGTACACGAAAAAAAATTGCCGATTTTTTAATTAACATTTTTTTCACAAAAACTCAATTTCCCAAAATACGTATTTTTTGATTTTCGAGATTTTTTGATATGTTTTAGGGGACAAAAACCCGCAACTTTTGAGCCATAGAGAAACATGGTCAAAAAATCTGCCGCCGAGTTATGATTTTTTGAAAAAATAGTGATTTTTGGAAAAAATCAAAATTTCATGCAAAACTAATTTGACGTAATTTTTTAATGTAAAATTGAATTTCCAATCGAAAAGTACTCTACAGATTTTTTGATAAAAGGCTCTGTTTTCAAGATATAGCCACCGAAAGTTTGATTTTAGCGAAATATTTGCAGTTTTTCGATTTTTAAAAATAGTGACCATGAGTGACCATTTCTAAAAATATTTTTTTTGAAAAGTTCAGAAAATTTGCTATAAAATTGTCTAAGAGACATTGAAGATTGGACCTCTGGTTGCTGAGATACAGCGGCTTAAACAAAAAGAAACACGAAAATTGAAGTTTTCTAAGTCTCACCCAAACAGCCCACCATTTTCTAATGTCGATATCTCAGCAACTAATGGTCCGATTTTCAATGTTAATACATGAAACATTCGTGAAATTTTCCGATCCTATATTTTGAAAACAGAGCCTTTTATCAAAAAATCTGAAAAGTACTTTTCGATTGGAAATTCAATTTTACATTAAAAAATTACGTCAGATTTGTTTTTGCATGAAATTTTGATTTTTTCCAAAAATCACAATTTTTTCAAAAAATCATAACTCGGCGGTAGATTTTTTGACCATGTTTCTCTATGGCTCAAAAGTTGCGGGTTTTTGTCCCCTAAAACATATCAAAAAATCTAGAAAATCAAAAAATACGTATTTTGGGAAATTGAGTTTTTGTGAAAAAAATGTTAATTAAAAAATCGGAAATTTTTTTTCGTGTACCTATTTTTTCTCAATAGTCCTCAACAATACCTACAACTTTGCCGAAGACACCAAATTGATCAGAAGATTCATTCAAAAGTTACAGATATTCGAATATTTACGTACCATTTTTGTATGGACAGCTGCCAAAATTGTATGGAGACTTGTATGGGTGAACCAATGACACAAAATAGCTTACTTGGTCATAGGGAAGGCCCCCACAAAGTTTGAGCCAAATCAAAAAATAAAAATAAAATCCATTTCCGGTTTTGGTAGAGAATTGCTCAATTATTATTTTTCAAAGAGATTAAATTGCCTTTATTTGATTAAAAATGCCGAAAAGAAAAAGAGAGTAAACATTGCAATACACGTTTAATCTATGTGAGTTTGTTTAATGAAAAAGAAATTTTGAATTTTAATAATAGTTGGTTTTAAGTTTTGATCCTATTTAAACCAAATGTTTGCAGTGAGATTCAAACTTATTTAACCTTCGAGAAGTCGCGCAAAAAAAAAACTACAAGAGCAGTCGCGTGGTGTACTTTGTGCACCTATCAGAAATTTTAAAATAAATCGAATATAATTCCAAATAGGAAGTAACAATGTTCTACAAAGTTGTTAATTTCACCAACAAGAATGTCATCAGATACCCAACCACCATCCAGAATAAACCGGAGGGCCTCGGGGATGTTCCGAAGAGAAGACATTTCCGAAATTCCGGTCCGCAAGGCATGATGGGTGTCAAACTTCATAATTTTCAACGGCAAATCTCAATATCAACATTTCAAGTGTCACAGATGATCTTGCCACCATCCGGATTAATCCGGTGGCCCCAAGGATGTTCCGAAGAGAGTACATTTCCGAAATTCCGGTCCGCAATGTAGGAATCTAACCCTGGTCAACACTGGCTGACAGATCAACTATGGTTGACGTCTAGAGATGAGAAGAGTTAGGGAGTGACAATCAGAGTGTACCGCGGTCGGACACGCGAGTGGTGGCGGCAATAAATGTTATTAGCCGCCAGTGATGTGTTTTATTAATAATCCGCGTCTTCCTCTGGGCCCAACGTCTACATTGGCGACGAGGAGAAAATATCCAGTGAAAGTGGAAGTGTCTCAGGAAATCTAAGGTAGTGTACGGTAATTTTTGTGAAGAGGTGGAGGAGGAATTATAAGAACAACAATTTGTAAGTATGTAAGCGGGTGCGTGAGATTGTGAAAGCAGTAAGAGTGTATGCGTGTACACGTAAGCGGTGGCAGTTGAATGAAAAATATACACATTGTGCATTTGTTTACATAGTTACACGGCTAATGAGGGTCAGTTAGGTTTGACTTGATTTTCAGTTTTGTACTCAGTTTTGGGTCCTCTTAAAAGTCGTCGTTTTGGATAACAAACGGCCGTAATTTAAGTTTTAAATAGCATCTTTTTTTGTGTTATAAAGGTCAGAGGAGCCGGGACACGTGGTGTGGAGTAAGCGTAGTTTCCTCTCACTCAGTTGGCTTGAGTTCGATCCCAGAAGGTCCCGGTGGCATTTTTCGAGACGTGATTTGTCTGATCAGTCCAGGGGTAGGAGTCGTTTCCCTGGGCCCTGTTTTGGTGGAGTCGCAAGTAGGCAGTTGGACTCCAAAGGTCATCAGTTCGAATGGAATGGAAGCTAAGGTGTAAAAATAGGGTTTGCAAATGCCTCAACGATCAAGCTTTCGGTAACCTAGTTTCGAGTAGGAATCTCGCAATCGAGAATGCCAGTCGGTCAGAGGAAAGTTGTCTTGATCTTATTTCATTCAAATAGGGTCACTAGAGACAAGACGACAGGTTAATCTGGTATTTTGATTCATTTCTTCACTCGCAAAATGGAAAACAGTTGGTAGTCGGTTGAAGTGATTGGAATCTTGTGGGCATAATTCAAAGAGCGTTTCTATTGGTGCATTCGTTTGGAAGCTGGTTAGGCATGGTTGCCGCATTTCAGTTCAGCGCTTAATTCAGTTCAATCTGAAACTGACTCGGTTCTAAGGTTAGAAATTTGACAGCCCTTGTGAACTGTTTTTTGCACGCGTGTACTTAGGTAATTGTAATTTGTGCGTTTATTTATAACGATAACCTGTTAGTTTACAACTTTTTTATCAGGTCAAGGAAGTAACTGTAGGAACAATATAATTGATAGAAATAATCCATACAAACTGAGTACTGTAACTATTCGTTAAACTAAAATTAAGTAGAATCGATTGGTAAACCGTTCCAGCAGGTAGCTCCGTGAAGCAGGACACTTTTTCCGCTTGAAGTGGTGTGTCTAGGGATGATGAAGCAGCGGGTTCGCTGCTGCTGACTGCGTTGCAGGTGTTGATGGATGTAGTCTGGTAGGTTGTCGTAGTCGGCTTGTCTAATGAAACTGCAGATCCTTAGGCGGTATTTCGATGGCAAGTCAATTCCAAGGATAGAGTTGCGGACAGCTGCTGTGGTATCACGTCGGCGAAGGTTGTGTACAAATCGTACGGCTGATTTGAAGCAACGATACAGTTGATCCTTCAGTGCAGCTGATATCTGGTGATCTTGTTCTAAAAAGTTATGGATGGCTTAGTGTCGAAGGTGGATGGATTAGGATTAGGATTAGGATGGCTTAGTGCCGAAGGTTGGCTTAGTGCCGGAGGATGGCTTAGTGCCGGAGGTTGGCTTAGTGCCGGGGGATGGCTTAGTGCCGGGGGATGGCTTAGTGCCGGAGGTTGGCTTAGTGCCGAAGGTTGGCTTAGTGCCGAGGTTTGGCTTAGTGCCGGGGGATGGCTTAGTGCCGAAGGTTGGCTTAGTGCCGGGGGATGGCTTAGTGCCGGAGGTTGGCTTAGTGCCGAGGGTTGGCTTAGTGCCGGAGGTTGGCTTAGTGCCGGGGGTTGGCTTAGTGCCGGGGGATGGCTTAGTGCCGGAGGTTGGCTTAGTGCCGAAGATGGGCTTAGTGCCGGGGGTTGGCTTAGTGCCGGGGGATGGCTTAGTGCCGTTGAGAGGCTGGTGGATGTTCACTCATGCCTGGTGGAGAGATGGCTCGTGAATATCTGCTGTAAGGCCTGGGGGAGAAGAGGCTTGTGATTGTCCACTCATGCCTGGTGGAGAGATGGCTTGTGGATGATTACATGGAAGCCTGGTGAAGAGGAGGCTGGTGGATGTTCACTCATGCCTGGTGGAGAGATGGCTCGTGAATATCTGCTGTAAGGCCTGGGGAAGAAGAGGCTTGTGATTGTCCACTCATGCCTGGTGGAGAGATGGCTTGTGGATGATTACATGGAAGCCTGGTGAAGAGGAGGCTGGTAGATGTTCACTCATGCCTGGCGGAGAGATGACTCGTGAATATCTGCTGTAAGACCTGGGGTAGGGGCTGCAGGCTTGTGTATGATCATCGAAAGGTGAAGTTAGAAAGATTTGTATTCTTCAACATTGTAACATTGCGTAAGTAACAGTTACTGTTAAAGTTAGGAATTCAAGGTACAAACTACAAGGATATTTTTAAGGAAGTTCAGTAGTGCCATTAGGGATCATTTTTGCACAAGTTAACATTTGAAATGATTGAAAAGTGACAGGAAAGTTTAGGGTATTTGGTAATTCGTTTGGGTGCAGGCGTGGTCGAATGGTTACGCTGTTCGCGTTGTAAGCGGATGATCAGGGGTTCGTTTCCCATCTTCTATTGACTTCCATTCGGATGGGGAGTAAAACGCTGGTCTTCGCCCTTAGTTGTTGTTAGGCCGTAGAGTAATTCCAGGCGTAGAAGTCGTCTCCCTGATATACGAACAAACAACACACCAAACCAAACCTGCTCCGGTAGAGTCGCTGGTCGGCGGCTGGACTTGCAATCCAAAGATCGTCAGATCGAATCCGTGGATGGAAGGAGTAAAAAGAGGTTTGGGTGCTCTTCCCATTCAAGCCTTCAGACTCCTAGGTGCGAGCAGAATCTTACAATAGGGGCCATAAAAGATCTGGGAACGTTAAAGTGGAAGGTTTGTTTTGTTGGTTGTTTTAATTCGTTAAGGTTATGTACTCATCAAACGTATACAAGAGGCAAGATATTGTGTTCTAATAGTGAAGAAGTTGTAAAGCCAAACTTTAACCTGCTCTTAAATACTATAACATAATCAGTGATTAAACCTACAAAATACTTTTTTTTATTACTGAGTTTCATTAGCAACAGGTCACAGGAGGAGGAGGTTTTGCCAGCACACGTAGTTCGTTCGGAGAGGTCTTACTTCGTTAGGCCGAATTCCGCGTGAACAACACACAGAGGAGAAGGATGAACCACGAGCTAGTGCAGCTCAACGGCAAACCGGGTTTTCAGAGAGTCACCTGGGTTTACCGGATCCTTTGGGTCGTGCGCATGGCAAGAGAGCCAGGCGGGCGGGGTGCCGACCTGGACGGAGTGTGTGCGGCCCGGAGCCGAGTTGGCTGGCGGCTCACCTGGAGACTGCTGATGAACTAAGGGATGTCCTTAAGATTTGAAGGAGGATGGTTGCAAGATAGGGTTCTGTTTGGGGGTGCGAAGTTGTCTTCGTATTCCAGAATTGTCAGGTTGACGGACCCAATTCCGTTATAATTTGATTGTACAAATAGTTAGGTGTTGTGGTAAGTAATTTTGGAGATACTTACAGCTACAAAATAATTCAGATACAATCATTGGACGAAATAAGTTCAGTAATTTCGATAAATTAAGCGAGAGCAGATAAAACTGTTTAAAACAACTGCTACTTTTGCTAGGGGAGAAGAAAAAGGATAGGAAAGCTTAAGTTTATATCACGGAAAATTTGTCAGTTAGTTAATTAAGGCTAAGACTTTAACTGCAGGGCATAGGTACTTTCCCATCAGCTCTTGCAGCGCAAAGAACTGCTCCAGTTTGTTTCCGCAAACAACTTATTTGAGCGACTGTTATTGTTTTAAGATATAGAATTGTGAAACGATAGTTGAGGATTATCTTTATTCATTCAAATCTACCGGACTCAAAACAAAGGGAACAAAAAAAAACAAGTCATTTTGTAGAAAGAGGCTGAAACAAGTGTCTTATAAAATCTAATATTATTTGCATTGGAATCTTTAAAAAAATACTATCTGAAAAATGCTGCGTACAAGATTTTAGACTCATTAATTTATTGACTAAATTTGCTCAAATTATAGGCAAATAGGGAAACGCTTAGCATTCTATTAACTTTAAATTAAATTGTTTTAAGTGAAGGAGGAGGTAGTACTGGATCGATTGGATAGCGGTTAACTGTAGTGAATTATGGATTTACAATTACAAGATTAATAAATGTGACGGAGCAACAATTAAATTGAACAGCTAAGAAAGGAGAGTGAAAGGACAAAACTTCATTGAGTGTAATGGCTTAGTTCAAAGTTCAAAGGACGTGACAAGAGATTATACTGTAAACATAAATGCTCGTTTGACTCAGCAAAAGATATAAGATTTTAATACTATTGTTATCAACAAATACTAGATTAAAAATAAATCCACTCGTGTGTTCAGATCAGGGCAATTATGAGGACAATCTAGTTTGCTAAACTGTTAAATTATCAATTGTGAAGTATCTATCATTTTCAAGGAAGAGAGGGATGTAGGAATCTAACCCTGGTCAACACTGGCTGACAGATCAACTATGGTTGACGTCTAGAGATGAGAAGAGTTAGGGAGTGACAATCAGAGTGTACCGCGGTCGGACACGCGAGTGGTGGCGGCAATAAATGTTATTAGCCGCCAGTGATGTGTTTTATTAATAATCCGCGTCTTCCTCTGGGCCCAACGTCTACACGCAAGGCATGATGGGTGTCAAACTTCATAATTTTCAACGGCAAATCTCAATGTGAACATTTCAAGTGTCAGAGATGATCTTACCACCATCCGGATTAACCCGGTGGCCCCGGAGATGTTCCGAAGAGGGGACATTTCCGGAAATCCGTTGCGTCTTTTAATTACGAAAATTTTGGTACCCAAACATCTATAGGTCATCGTTGAAATTTTAAAGTTATCGAAGTTTTAGTGAAAAAAGTTGATTTTTTGCCGATTTCGTCATTTTCCTGTTTTTGCGCGCGGCGCGTCGAAAAACACGGATTTTATTTTCATAAAATCATATTTCGGAATCCTGTTAATGAACTCCTCCCATTTTTAAGTATGTTATGTAAAAATGTCCGAGGAATCCGATAAAAATATTTCCAGACATAAGCTCTTTGGTCCAGACACCGTCAAAACGGCATTTTAATGTTTCACACGCCCTTTTCATATGTTAGGCTAAATTTTGAAACTTCTTATTATTTTTATTTGAAAGACCAACTTATCACCTTTCTTTTGCGTCTAAGACAGCTAAAATCGGATGAAATGACGCGGAGTTATGATTTTTTGAAAAAAGTGGTTTTTGCGAAAATCGACGAAAATGGCCATTTTTCAGACCACCCTAACACGGCGTAGGTCACCCAAATGGCCAAACAAAAAAATACGGGTCTAATTATTTTGGCCAGAGAACCCCCAGAAAATTTTCGAGCCCGATCCGAGCACTTTTGTTTTTTTCCATGCTGTTTTCGTGGGGAATTGCTGTATGAACATTTCAAGTGTCAGAGATGATCTTGCCACCATCCGGATTAACCCGGTGGCCCCGGGGATGTTCCTAAGAGGGGACATTTCCGGAAATCCGGTCCACAAGCTATAATGGGTATGAAGTTTGAAACCCATCATGGCTTGTGGACCGGATTTCCGGAAATGTCCCCTCTTCGGAACATCCCCAGGGCCACCGGGTTAATCCGGATGGTGGCAAGATCATCTCTGACACTTGAAATGTTCATATTGAGGTTTGCCATTGAAAACTATGAAGTTTGACACCCATCATGCCTAGTGGACCGGAATTTCGGTTATGTCCCCTCTTCGGAACATCCCCAAGGGCCACCGGACCGCGCTCAGATCCCATATATGCATTGAGTCGTTATTAGAGGCCCCCCTGAAAACAATGCAACAGTTTTGGGGTCAATTGATCCAGATTGAGACTCATAAAAACAATGTGTACCTTCCGGTATTCATTCCACCAAAAAAAAATACTTACACGAGCAGGCGCGCTGGTGTACTTTGTGCTCCAACCCAAAAACACTATTTTAAAAAATATATTAAAAATAGTTTTAACTATACAATGTCTTAGGTCAACTTGTTTCCCTAAGTAAAAAGGTTTATCTTGAGCATATATCAAGGCTACGGCTTGATTGTTTCATGAAAAACCATTGTTTTTCGAAGTTTCCCAAATCTGGTGCACAAAGTACACTAGCGCGACTTCCCGAAGGTTAAAAATCTAATAGTCTCAAAAATATAATAAATTGTATAATGAAATACGCATTTTGACCTGTCAACAGTGTTAATTTATGTTTTGATTTTGAATTTAAATAACTTTTAAATGCAAAATAGTCCAAAATGCTAATATGTTGAATATATTTTTGGGATAAGAATGCATAGAATAAGCAGAGATACCAGGTCAAAATTTCAAAAATCTGACAAAGTATCGATCAAAAATCTGGAATAATCTGGCAGACGAAAATCTAACAATTCTCAATGGTCAAGCGGAGGAAGGGTATGATTTAATTCAAAAGTTTGTTGAATTGGTTTAACTGATTTTATGGCCTCAAAAATATTGAATTTGAATTTCCTTTTAGAAAAACACATTCTATTTTTATTTTATTTTCAAATAAGGCCGTAGCAAATATTTTTTGAAGTTTATGTCCCTCGGCTCTGACCAAGGATGCCAGATACACAGATTTATCTGTGTTTCTCAGACATTTGAGCATGTTTCAGACATTTTTGAGGTGCACAAAAGGTGAAAAAACTAATTAAATTTATATATAAACTTTGAAAATATTTGCAACGGCCTTACCTTCTACTGCCCAAATATTTTTCGAATTTTTTTTCCCGTGTTCGGAGGTTATTTTGAGCAACTTTGATTCTACGAAAAACTTAACTTCTCTTGTTTTATGTTTTTCTTGTTTAATTTTTAGTATTTTAATTTGCATTATCTTGTTAAGTTAATGTTTGTTTTTGGTAGTCTTTGGCATATTCTACCACCTTCTATCATTACATTTTGCCTATATATTTTTTTCATGTTTGTACAGTCACTTTTTAAATTTTTTTTATTGTTTTTCACTTTTTTTTTGCTATAGAATGGCACTATTATCATTCAAATTGTAAAAAGTGCGTAGAGGCATAGTCTGGGACACTACATAAATCACTTTAAACTTAATTTCTCATTATATAGAGGAAATGTTAATAAAAATAAACTCCCAAAGTTGACTCCAAAAATTTCCTTTTTTAAAAACATTGGCAAAGTTACATAAAACAAGTGAAACTTCCAACCCTAAAGCTTTCTAAAATTTTAAGAGTTGTTCTTTCCAATGCTTTATAAAGAACAAAAATTGTTAGGGTTGTAGAGGGTTAATTTTGTTCATTCTAATCAAAAAGTTGTTCAAAATGGGCATAAAGTGAAAAATCAGACAAATTCTGTCAATATGTGGCACTGAGAATTATGAGTCTTTATTCTTGCTGACACTTGAAAAATCTGGCATTCCCAGATTTATCTGGCAACCAAGCAACCCTGAGTATAAGTCCAATCTTACACAACGGATTTTAGCTTGTTAAGAACTAATTGCTTTGTATCATCAATTTAACAACCATACGTGGCTAAAAAGGCAGAGAAAATGATATCTAGAGTTTTATTTGATTAGGTCCTATAAACATATGAAAGACAATAGCTTATAGGTCCTTTTCAAAAAAAAGTCTGGATATGGACACTAGGGTGCCCGGAATATGGGACTTTTCTCAAAACCTCGCTCCACAAGCAGAATATTGTTCCTTGAGCTATTTTAGGACTCTGGACCAAATATGAGCAAAATCGGTCAACATTTACCCATTGATACTCGGAGGTAAAGATTGTATGGAAAAAGTCGACAAAATGTATGGAAAACTCAATTTTCTTACTGTTTGGCCTGCACGGTATGCTTCTTCCATCAAAATAATCCTAATAGTGAGATTCTCATTGGAAATTTAATGCTCTACAACATACCAAAGCTGTATAACTTGATACTTTAAAGTTATTAACGATTTCAAAAAGTCATTTTTGCATGAAAAACATTTTTTTCATCAAAAAATTTCGCTCAAAATTTGCACAGATGCGGAAAATAACCCAAAAACCGTTTTTTGCTTGTGGAGCAGCGGGTCATTTTTTTTTACTCTTAATTTTGGTCGAAATTGAACAGTTGCTGATTTTATTTTAGTAAAGTTCCTCAAATTTACGTTATTTTGACGCTTTGTTCGGATTGTTAATTCAATCATAAAAGAGAAATGCTGTTTTGTTGTGCAAGTGCCAGTGGCCATGGCTGATTTCAGATTTCAAACTCAAATCAGCATTGTTTGTTTGAACAACAATATTTGTTGACAAATACTCGCTTGAAATTGTGATTTTATTGATTTTTTCATCAAAACACCTTCAGAGGGTCCACTATAGGAAATGGTCCACTAATGGATAGTATACCGTCGTCAGAGGGGACATTGGGTCTGGGGGTGAAATTGGGTCATACAAATTTTAGCATTTTTGTATGACCCAATCTCCCCCTCAGACCCAATGTCATCCCTGATGACGGTATTATAAGAACGTGTGTTGGACGAAATTATAAAAAAAATTGTCTCACAGGCACGGTTCCTAAAGAATTTTTTCATAACAAGTTTAATTACTACCCAACGAGGGGTCATTCTAATCCTGTCGATAGATAAACTTTAGGGCTGGTCAAGCTGTCAGTACAGAGTTGAGCCAGTTCCACCGATCAAGCCAACTGATTTTGACGGCAACAGACCATTGACATAACTGTGCGAATTGTGCGTACAGTTGGAGACAGCGAGTCTGGCCAGCTCTGCAAATCAATCGTCTCAATTAAGAGCAGTGTCCGTCGTTAATCTTTGGGTTTGGGACAAGCTTAGCCATTAACTGCTACTAACTTAGTAGCGTTGTAGCGTAGAACAGTTTACGATGGCGAGTCCGTCCAGTAGTGTAGCCTCGTACTGACGACGTCTGTTTTTGCGAATTTGCTTCAGTTTTTTTTTGCTTCTGCTTAGTCCAAAGTCAGCGAGAGTGAGCGAGCCATTGCCTAGCTGCGAATTTGCACGTAGGCCGCCGCCGAGCAATGTCAGTAGCAGTAGCCAACCAGCCAGTGACGGCAGTTTATACAAAGTGTACAGAGAGAAAGAGAGAGTCTATTGAAATACTAGAAATGCGCAAGAAAAGCTGCGGCCGCGAACTAGACGCGTGATAAGTAACCCGATTTAACTAAGGTGAATTAAGAGATACTATTAGACTTTTTTGTTTCATTACTATTTTACAATGTTCTTTGTCAAACTGGTCATGTCTATAGCATCATTAGCTGCATATTTTCTATTGTTTTATAAATTATGTTATGTTATGTCATGTTTTTGTTTGTTTCGTAAAACCTTAAAATAAATAATTCTTTACGTTAGTCTGTAAAGTAATAATTCTATTCGATATTTTTTAAATGTTGATACAACTTGCCGGTCGGGCTACAAAGCTCATATTTTGCAGTGACAACATTTGCGTCCGTAATCGCTCCCACACGACTCATTCTATTCCCATCTGTATTGCAGCTTCTCCGAGACTGACGATGACGTCGATAGACGTCTGTTCCCCGTAGCCATGTGCTCTATCGTTCAAATTTACAAGTTCATTAAGAAAATGTTGCTCATTTAGCTTCTAATGACCACATGAGAGTGAAACTTTTCGTTAGATTTTTGTTTCTTTTAAAAAAATAATTGAATCGTAATGCGTGCCAACGGTCCGTCAGCTGTCTCCGTCAACGTCATTCGTCATGTGTGTGTATTTTCAAACTTTTCATTGCACACTCTCAAACGACATACTTACCTCCAACATTCAAACACACATCGAAACGATTTTTCACGTTATCGTGTGATGAACTAAGCACGCGCGTTCATTGAGTTAGGAGAGCGCAAATTGACACACTCGAAAAGAGTAGCATTTCAGCACTTGCAGCAGTGTTGGTTGTTTGGCTAAACTGGTTACTACAGGAAACACACAAACCTACAGCCACATTAGTTAGTGAGCCGTACTAACTCATTTGAGTATATTTCTCACGCTGATAATCCGCTTAGCAATGTTAACGTGTTTTTATGGGTTTCCAGTGGAGGTGTTTTTGTTTTTGCTAGCTCTGATTGCTCTTACGAATAGTATATTTTTAGCTTCTTAATAGCTTCTAAAATTAAATCAAGATTTTTTTTTTGTAAATGTCCTATAAACATAAGGAACACAATAGCTTATAGGAACTTTAAAAAAAAAATCTAAAAATGTAGAGGTTTTTCTTTTCAATATGGTCCACAGTTTTTTTATGAAAATTATCAATATCCTTCAATTGGGTCCCAAAATTAAGCTTAAATTTGTGATTATATTGTTCACAACGATATAGCTTATAGCCTCAAAAATGTTGAAAGAGAAAAATCTTGACATCACCCTGAAATTACTTTGTTAAACTTAAAAATTAAAAAATCTCAAAGAATTGGCGTGTATTTTTTCAGTTCTTTCAGAAAGCCCATCCAATTTCCTACAAGTTTGACTTTGGTCACTTTTTGATACGATGCACGGCTTTGAGATACAGTAATTTTTGAATTATGAAATACAAAAATATTTGAATAACTTACGCCCTGCTCAAGTGTCATTCTCGAGTGCAACTGGATCCAAACACAAAAATGGTTTATATAAGCCTAGGATAACATGTCTACAAAGTTTCATTGAAATCGGAGAGAGTCAGGTACAAAAGTACCAGAAAACTTCCAGATTTGAGCTGGAATTGCTCCTTAGCGGCCCTTCTTGACAGAAAAGGTACCACTTGACAGCTTGTTCCAAGAGAACCATAGTTGGTCCAGCGAAAAAATGTTGTCATGTCAATAATTTTTTTTTTTGCATTTTAATGAAAAATAAAGTGATCAGAGATGGTATTTAATCGTGTCATCTATTTTCGAAATTAAAATCAATAGGGCCCTAAAGCCTTTTGTAAATTTTTATGTACAACGGTAAAAAAACACTCTTTGTTAGTTCTATGCAAAAAAAGTTGTCAAGACGAACTATTTTCGATGGAACAACTATGGTCCCCTTGGAAAGAACCGTCAAGCATTACCTTCCCTGTCAAGAAGGACCGTGAGGTTAATTTTTCAAAAATGATATAAAAATCCATTGAGCAACTTTCTACGAAATCGGTTTTTTTATTTTTGAATTTTAATTTTGGTATTTTTTGATCCGGCTGAAACTTTTTTGGTGCCTTTGGTATGCCCAAAGAAGCCATTTTGCATCATTAGTTTGTCCATATAATTTTCCAACAAATTTGGCAGCTGTCCAAACAAAAATGATATATGAAAGTTCACAAATCTATATCTTTTGAAGAAATTTTTTGATCGATTTGGTGTCTTGGGCAGTGTTGTAGGTATGGATAAGGACTACACTGAAAAAATATGATACATGGTAAAAAAAATGTGGTGATTTTTAAACTAACTTTTTGTCACTAAAAAAGAATTTTTTTATTTTTTTGCAAAAAAAGATTTTTTTTATTTTTTGATATGTGTTAGGGGACATAAAATGCCAACTTTTCAGAAATTTCCAGGTTGTGCAAAAAATCTTTGACCGAGTTATGAATTTTTGAATCAATACAGATTTAAAAATAAATCGAAATATTGGTCGCATAAATTTTGCGACTTCATTTTTTGATGTAAAATCAAATTTGTAATCAAAAAGTACTCTAGTGAAATTTTGATAAAGTGCACCGTTTTCAAGTTAAAACCATTTTTAGGTAACTTTTTTGAAAATAGTCGCAGTTTTTAATTTTTTTTAAATTAATGCACATGTTTGCCGACCTTTGAAAAAAATATTTTTGAAAAGCTGAGAAAATTCTCTATATTTTGCATTTTTGAACTTTGTTGATACGACCCTTAGTTGCTGAGATATTGCCATGCAAAGGTTTAAAAACATGAAAATGGATGTTTTCTAAGTCTCACCCAAACAACCAACATTTTCTTACGTCGATATCTCAGCAACTATGTTAAAATAAATGTTAAAATAAGATAAAAAAAAGTGAAATTTTGCGATCTTGCCGAAAACAATATTATCAAAAATTTAAAACCAAGACTAACATTTCAAAAGGGAATAATATTGAATGTTTGGCCCTATTGAAAAGTTAGTCTTGATTTAAAAAAAAATGAAAGCAATATTTTCGAAAAGATCGGTGAATTTTACGAATATGCATATTTTAACATTGTAAATCGGACCATTAGTTGCTAAGATATCGACGTTAGAAAATGACGGATTGTTTGGGTGAGACTTAGAAAACATCAATTTTCCTGTTTTTAAACTTTTGCATGGCAATATCTCAGCAACTAAGGGTCGTACCGACAAAGTTCAAAAAAGTAAAATAAAGAGAATTTTCTCAGATTTTCAAAAAAAAAATTTTCAAATGTCGGCAAACATGTGCACTAATTTAAAAAAAATGAAAAACTGCGACTATTTTCAAAAAGTCACCTAAAATGGATTTAACTTTTAAAACGGTGCACATTAACAAAATTTCACTAGAGTACTTTTTGATTCCAAATTTGATTTTGAATCGAAAAATTAAGTTGATTTTTTTTTTGACCAATATTTCGATTAAAAAAAATCTGTATTGATTCAAAAATTTATAACTTAGTCAAAGATTTTTTGCACAACCTGGAAATTTCTGAATAGTTGGCATTTTATGTCCTCTAAAACATATCAAAAAATAAAAAAAAATAAAAATAGTGTTTTTTTGCAAATCAAGTTTTAGTGACAAAAAGTTAACTTAAAAACCACAATTTTTTTACCATGTATCATATTTTTTCAGTGTAATCCTTATCCATACCCACAACTTTGCCGAAGAATTTTGAACACTCATACATCATTTTTGTATGGACAGCTGCCAAACTTGTATGGCTAATTATATGGACAAACTAATGATGCCGGTACCGTGGTGTAGGGGTAAGCGTGATTGCCTCTCACCCAGTCGGCCTGGGTTCGATCCCAGACGGTCCCGGTGGCATTTTTCGAGACGAGATTTGTCTGATCACGCCTTCCGTCGGAAGGGAAGTAAATGTTGGTCCCGGACTAACCTAAAATAAAAAAGGTAAGGTCGTTAGCTCAGTCCAGGTGTAGGAGTCGTCTCCCTGGGTCCTGCCTCGGTGGAGTCGCTGGTAGGCAGTTGGACTAACAATCCAAAGGTCGTCAGTTCGAATCCCGGGGTGGATGGAAGCTAAGGTGTAAAAAGAGGTTTGCAATTGCCTCAACAATCAAGCCTTCGAACACCTACACAGCAAAAAATCCGATGGTAAAATCGCACGCAAAAGCATGCACATTAGGATGTAACAAAAATGACTTTTTGGCGGGCATTCAGGGGTTTGTTCCGGTGGGCATACTGAGCCCAAATCCCAAATATGAGCTCGATTGGACGTAACAGGAGCTGGCGCTCCGCCCTTCAATTTTAAATGGGATTTAACCCGTAAAAAAAGATTTTTCCAAAAATGTCAATTTTTGAGGCATTTTGGCCACTGAAGCGTTTACCAAAAACATCACTGGCGTGTAGGCCAGATCCTTGCACATCTTTTCGTATATATAACTTTGAAGTTTGGAGCACCCTGGAGCTCGGTACAGACCTTCAAAGTTTGGCATTTTTTCGAAAAACCGGCCCCGGCAAAAAAGATATGCGTCGCGTCTCGCGACGCCCGAGACGCCATTTGATTTTGCTGGGACCGATTTTTCGAAAAAATGCCAAACTTTGATGGTCTGTACCGAGCTCCAGGGTGCTCCAAACTTCAATGTTATATATACTAAAAGATGTGCAAGGATCTGGCCTACACGCCAGTGATGTTTTTGGTAAACGCTTCAGTGGCCAAAATGCCTCAAAAATTGACATTTTTGGAAAAATCTTTTTTTACGGGTTAAATCCCATTTAAAATTGAAGGGCGGAGCGCCAGCTCCTGTTACGTCCAATCGAGCTCATATTTGGGATTTGGGCTCAGTATGCCCACCGGAACAAACCCCTGAATGCCCGCCAAAAAGTCATTTTTGTTACACTCTAATGCACATCACCTTCGTCAAAATAAACACTTAATATTACACACTGCATGTAATTTTTTTGCAGACACAAAAAAAAGTTGCAACCGTCGGGATTCAAACCCAGCACCAACAGTAAGGACTGGCGCCTTAGCCCACTCGGCCATCAGACCGATGTAAAGCTGTAAGGATAAACGCATATATAATCTTGACATTTCGGTCAAGTAGGTTTCCCATACTGATGGGCTACATATTTCAGGGTGTAAAATCACATAAAATTGCATAAAATAATGCAATATTTATTTTACACCCAGGCCTTTTACACGTAGTTGGATTACTACTTTTTTAGCTGTGTAGTTTCGAGTAGGAATCTCGCAATCGAGAACGCCAAGGCAATGCTGTAGAGCGAATAATTTGATTTGATTTTGAATGATGCAAAATGGCTTCTTTGGGCATACCGAAGGCACCAAAAAAGTTTCAGCCAGAAAAAAATACAAAAAAATCGGATGACCGAAATCTGACAGAATTTCTCCATTTTAAACTCTTTGTCTGCCGTTCTACGCATAATTGTCTAATGTCATTTTTTGACGATTTTGACTTTTTGACATTTTTAAGTTTAGTTTGACGAATCTTTTAAGAAAAACACATAAAATCTGGTACTTTGTTCGGAAACTCATTATAAACAACACCAAGCCTGTTTGTCCCATCGTTAAACTTCTACGCATAATTGTCCCACCAAGCATTTTCTTACACGAAATCATTAGTTTTATGAAGCATTATTTCTTGTTTGCCTGTTGTATAGCAAGATAATCACAAATAAGGGTGATAAACTGCTCACTGGGGCGTTTAGGGACACATAGGGCGAATTGTAACCCACGGGACAATTATGCGTAGAAACACAGAAATCGTTTGAAAAATTTCAATCCCTTTTTTCTCAGTTGCATTTTTTTGAACATGAGACAATTATGCGTAGAACGGCAGTTGTGGTCGTACAAAGGGTCATTGTACTTAGAAAAATAAGCTTTATCGTTTTTAACAATAATATCAGCAATTTAAGCTTAACTTTAGGACCCATTTGAACGAATGATTGCACCAAAGTGAACCAACAGATGTCGGACCCTGATGGAATATTTGGGCGAGGGGAATTTACGGAAGATATTCGCGATTCCATCGAGGTACCTCGGCCATCTGAACTAGGTATTTTGATTGCTAACAACAAAACCAAGACATGATTCAACAAGGACACATGAGAAATTGACGATGATCATGACAAAGATAAGCTAAGTAATTGCAGTATTTACTTAAACGTAGATTATGACATGCGATAGTGCGCGATGGTAATTACCACAAATTTACATACCAGCAGGACCTATTCACCTGAAGTAACATTCCACTTGAAATGCCACCGCGATCCAGTCGGGGTCCTACCGTCAAAGCAGAAAACATAACACGAAACAAGATCTGTTTACAAGCCTGAACAAGCTTTCCATCGAAGATTTGCTAGATCGGAGGCAGGCCAACCAAACTGGACGAGGTGGAGCTGGAAAATGTGTTGAAAGTGTAGCAAAAAGCTTGATAAATTTATTGGATTTAGATAAAGGCGGTCATCATTTGAATGCGGCTAATCTAGGGCCTTTCTTCGCTAAGCCGGGTATTATTGGTTAATGTTGATGGTATAAACTAGATTTGCGTGCAGCTTTTAGCCATTTCTTCAGTCGAGAAAATTATTTATCGTACTCGAAGCTTTTGAACTGAAAACCGTTCAATAAACAAGTTGTTTGTTGAATGGACCACCCGATGAGCATTTGAAATTGATCGTATATCCTATATAAATATGTTAACAATTTATTTGGTAGTTGAAACGTTATAAAAATTTTAATCATGAAATATTTAAAATAAAGTGCAAAAAGATAGAAATTAGGTATGTTTGAACTTGAAGTTTAGTTATTAAAGTGTTTTCCTTCTCTTGTTTTGTGCTTTTCTTTAATTTTCAATATTTTATCATGCTCTTAGTTCAGTGAACTGACATTAACTCTTTAAAAAAATCGAATCTTGGCGAATCCAGGTTGTAATGTTTTTCTTTGAAAATAACCATGGCTAACAAAAAAATAGTATGAATATTACGTCTGTGTCAAAAAATTTAAAATTTTCATCAAGAACTGGTGAAATTTTTGTCAGTTTTTATTGAATTAAGTAGAGAAGTTCGTCAAAAATAAATAATATTAATAAATTATTTCGAAAATGTTGACAGATGTGCTTTGGCTATAGCTTTTATAAAATTTCCAACCTTATTTTCAAAAACGGGTTTCAAAAAATGTATAAATTTAATTTTTAGCTTTCCTTTTATCAAAAAAAAATTTAAATGTTCAAGAACTCGTAAGAAAATACTGTTTCAATAAGTTAACTGTGAAAACTTCCATCATTGTCATGATTTTTCGTACAAAGATATAAATTTTGCGTCGCTTTCAATATTTTGAAAAAAATCCTTCAACATGTCGATTAGAATAGTGCCCTACACATGCTGATTCCTTTAGGTAACGATTATCCCATTCCTTGTTAAGTTATAGAAATCGTCATTAATCAATGATTGCCAACTAGGACGTTAATGACTGTTCCACAAAATTATACAATTTTTGAAGCACAATTGATTTAGATAAACAATTCTTTCAGTGGTTTCAAGAAGGCAACAACCGGCACATGCTGATTCCATTTGGTGTTAAATTGAATTTAATACAGAATATTTTATAGTGATGATCAATGTTCTTCGAAATTGATCAACGGCTTCACCTTAACGATTTTTGGTCTAAAATAATGTATTGTTTTTAAATATTTTGGAAACTTCAAAAAATCAAAATCAAACCATCCACATTAACGACCCCCGGGTCTTTTGTGGTCTCTATTGCAAGTTTCTGCTCGAACCTAGGAGTCCGAAGGCTTGAATGGGGAGAGCACCCAAACCTCTTTCTACTCCAAGGAACCTTCCACCCCAGTGTTTGAACTGACGACCTTTGGATTGCGAGTCCAACCGCCAAAATTTGGTTTATTGGACCTTTAAAAAAAACTCCAGATATGAAAGACAATAGCTGATAGGACCTTTAAAAAAACTCTAGATGTTAGAATGATTGCTTGGTAAGTTATTTTTCATGCGTTGTTTTCGGTAGAACTCCTCCACGCACCCAAGCACGTGCTACTAGTAAGCTTCTGCTGGCAGCACTTCTCACCACGTGCTCTCTCTGAACCGGCATAACTTCTCTCTCGCGCGCAATCTCCCACAATCAGTTTATTCTCTCGATTTGCACTATTCTCTTTCTCTTTACTACTCTCGCTCTCCCAACTCCAAGCACCGAGCGAAACGTCAAAATATTGTACAACAACAAAAACAACAGCTTGATTTTTAGTACCACAACAAAAATGGCGATGTACACAAATAAATTGGTGCGGTGCTCGCGATTAGGGCCGAATTTCGGGACGGTAGTGCGCGGATTCAGTGCCGATTCCAGCCGGAAGTGGTTCCTGCATCCGTCCGTCAAGTACCTGTGCCTGATTGGGGGCAGTGTGGTGGCCCTGGCGTACGCCAAGCATCGCCATCAGCCGCGGGTGTACGCGCTGCAGCTTCGCAAGGTAGGTGACATTTGGCGATGACATTTCCGGCGGAATTGGGGCCGGATTGGGGCGACCTTTATCGGGAATTGGTTGGTTGGGAGCAGGGCTATGGGATGCAAGTAAATTTGAGCTCTGATTAAGTTTAGTTTGCTTCAAATTTAATGTTTGTTACATGTAAACAAACCATTTCAGATAGTGACCATAAATGGAAATTAATGCAAAAATGCCCAAGATCCATTCAATTAGATCGGTATCAATGATGAACAGTAACGATTCAGCACTAGATCATAGTTTAAGTCATAAAAATACTCATTTCGCATTCTAAAAACTGAAAAATTCCCATACCCTTTATCGATGACATCATTCAGTGATTAGTGTGAATCAGCGCCCGTCTAGGCCCGTTTTTAGAACAATACTTTTAGAAGTTCGGCAATTAGTGTTTTATGCCAAAGAGACGCTAATTTTATCCGAAAATGTCTCGTTTTGGATAAAAGTCGCTCCAAAAATTCATATATCGATCCATGTTGAGGAATTTAATCGCTGCTCTATCGTTTAGTACGAATGCATTTGGCTTGTACTAAAAACCATATGATTGTCAAAGCTCGCCCCGTACGATGTATGTCAAGGTCATACGATGTAAACAGAGCAGTTATCTAGTTAGTAAAGGTGAATGACCCCACTACCTGTAGACGCCGGTATGCAGTGATAGCGTTGCAAAACGTAGTTTATGGAGCAATTACAACTCAAATCAGGAATTTTTCTGGTACTTTTGTACCCGACCCTCTCCGATTTCAATGAAACTTTGTAGACATGTTATCCTAAGCCTATATAAGCCATTTTTGTGTATATGGAGCCAATTGTACTCGAAAATAACATTTGAGAAGGGCGTAAGCTATTTAAATATTTTTGTATTTTGTAATTTTATAATTACTGTATCTCGAAGCCGTTGCATCGTATCAAAAAGTGGACAAAGACAAACTTGTAGGAAATTGGATTCTTTGTTCAAAATTGTTGAAGAAATAGCCTATAATGTTACAAAAAGACTCGCGAAAAATGCAGGATGGAATGTCTCTCCTAAAAGAATTCCAAAATAATTAACTAAAACTGATTTTTTGAAAAGTGGTTTAAAGTCATTTTTTTAAAATCTGATAGTGGAAATCGATTTCCCAGACAATTTTACATAAAAGTCTTCATATTGACCATTGTCCTATGTCCAATCCTTGTGAAGATACAGCGGTTTTAAAAATAAAAATGTTGAAAAAATAGTTTGATTGGTGGTTTTTGAAAATTTATATATAGCAGACTTAATTTTTCAGTCTCGTAAATATTTTTACCGGAAAGCTCGTCCAATTTCCTATAAGTTTGTCGTTGACAGCATTTCAATTGGATGCATGTGCTTTTTTTTTGTTCATTCAACTGTTGGAGGTATGGTTTGTAGTTTCAACTTGTATTTTGTTATAAACATTAACTTCAAATAATTCTTGTTACGGCCTTATTTGAAAACAATTTTTTAAAACTTTTTCTAATAAAAACAAGTTTATTTTGAAATTTCAAATTGTCGTTCACCGGAGTGACATTGATAGGATTTAAATTAATATGTTTTTAAAATTCAAAATTAAATTTTTGTTTAGCTAGTTAATAAACTTTTATCAAAATCGATATTAACTTGCGGACAGGTAGAAAAATAATTCTAAATTTACACAAAATGTATAAGAATATGTTTGAATTTCGACTGTTGAAAATTAGATTTTGCAGCATGTATATTATTTCCACATTTGGCCGCTGCATGTAATTTTCAAGTTTATGAAAGAATTCGATATTAAAATCCGTTTTGTAATCCATATTCATTTTCAGTGAGGAAACCATGACTCTTTGAGAGTGTTAAAATATTCATATTTATCAATATTTTCATTAGGGACCATCCATAAACCACGTGGACACTTTAGGAGGGGGGGGGGGGGTCTGGCGATTGTCCACGATCCATACAAAAAAGATTTTGTTTGTATGGAAAATGTCCAAGGATGGGGGGAGGGGGGGGGGGGGGTTGAAATTTCCAAAAAAGTGTCCACGTGGTTTGTGGATGGTCCCTTACTATACTTAACTAATTTTTTAAACTAAGTTATCTACCATGCTCGTATTTGTTATTTTGTAAGAAAACTTCAACCTGTCAATGTCAAAATTTTAATCTTAAAACAAGCCCTACCGTTGCAATGATTTTTGAAAAATAAAATGAAATTCATTCATTGTCATATATAAGACAAATGAAAAGAGTTCAACGATCTCCAAACAGTTCAAAATCTTCCAAATTGCAATATCCCATCATTCTGTGTATCAATTTCCGTTTGACGCGCGTCTGGAAGCCCACATTCTGCACTCCTAATCGAAATGGACCGATTCCCACCTATAAATTCGCCATCAAACAAAACGATTATGACCGGGCGGCGCTAAATTTCAAAATGCCAATGCCGAAAAATGCATAAAATATTTTGTTCCAGTTGTTGCAAGCCAAAGTGACAGCAAACTGCAGCTGCTCTTGATTGAGTTTTACGAGATTTTGTTCCTCGAAAATTGCTCATCATGAATAAAATTCGCATCATTCCATTAAGAAGTGTCACAACACCCTGTCATTGTGAAATTCTAACGTCGGGTTGATGACATTTTGGATGGCCACACTGCGAGACGGATTTGATGGTCGCTTTTCTACACTAAATTAAGCTATTCTGCATGCTTGTGGGAGATTCCAGGACTTGGTGATGCGATTTGAATTGAGTGGAATCGCCGTTTCTGGTAGTAAAATTCGTGGAATCCCAAAGTTTTAAAACCTGCTGTTTATTAGACCAAATGATGTCGCGCTTAAAGGCGCATTTTATGGCGAAACATATTAGATTTGTGTTTTACGATCAATTTTGAAATCACGCGGAACGTTTCAAAGATTGTTTGTGGAGTGTATAATGAAAAACACACCATCAAAGCCGCGTCCGTATTTTTTAAATTAAAATTTTATTCTTGTTCTGATTCTCTCGCCCCAACCACCATTCAAACCGCTACCCGGTTTCACAAATTAACAAATCAGAAAGAAAGAATTCCGAACAAGGCTTTTCCTTTCGTTTCGACATCCGTTCCATTCAAGAACTCTACAAACTTGACAACATCATCATCGGCCCCGATTGACTGGTTCTTCAGGATGCTGCTGGCGTGGCTGACTAAAAGGAGGCTGTCAAACATCTCACTTTGCTGGTGGCAGTCAGAGGTGGTGGCACTTGTACCCTTGTACTTGGTGGCAATCAGCGCGAAAACAAGCCCTGCCCTTTTGGCCGATCGACACCCTGCCGACCAACAGCAGTGGCATCGGGGCTTTCTGTCCTTGGGTTGGGATAAATTGAATGGGATACAGGGTGTCTACCGACCCGAAGTTTGCTTTCATTGAGTAAAAACAATTTCAAACGGAATTAGCATTTTTATCTCATTGTATTTACGATGTGTTTCGTAAAACAAATTAAGATCAAAATTCGTCAAATCTGATATTTGATCTAAGGGACTCTTTCCCGACAGTGTTTCTTTTCTGAAGTTCTGATCTCACAGATAAAATCTAGAGAGCCTATATGGAGAGGCGAAATGTCACTCTCAGGGTTCCAATCGAACTGTCAAATCGGGGTTCCAATCGAGCAACAAGATCATGCAAGAACAAGGTGGGAATCAATTTAAAATAATTTTGGCAAAAAACGAGACATATAACAATCACAAGTATTGTAAAACTGTCGTTGATAATAATCTGGTAGTTTTTGTTATGTTTGTGCTTGTTCGGTACAAGAAAAGTGCCAGCACCAAAGAAAAACTACAAGTTTTTCAACCTTATATTTGAATGACTTTGGGTGTTTGAAATTTCTCCCAGAACATTTCATTTCCCTATGTAGGTCCCTAATAAAATCACTTTAAGATTTTATATTCAGACCTAACTTTTCAAATGGTATAATTTTTGGTTTTGAGGAATTTAAATTACAAAAAAATATTGATCAGATTATTTTTTTTTATTGAAAATCAAACCATTGCATTTGAATATTTGACACTCAGAAAACCAACTTTTTTTCTTTTGTTTTTCCTTCAATATTGATCTAATCATTAACGTTTTGAAAGATTTTTTTTTGAAATTTTCAAATCATTACAAAAAATGGGTCATTCTCCGCCAACTAACACAGAGCAGTTGCCCCGATACGATTATCGATTTCAATGAAACATTGCTCTTAGAGGTAATTTTGGTCCTTGATCACAAATCCGCGGTCCATTTATTGATATCACGTTACGGTGGAGTGGTACGGCCCCTTTCATTTTTCTGGATTTTTACTACACGTGTTTCAGTGAATAGCTCGAAAACGTGAAAATATAGACACTTGGTGTCAAAGAGGCTATTGTGTTAAATTTGATGGAGTATTAAAAATTCCAAAAAAATGTATTTTCATCAAAAAAAGTTTTAATTAGTTTTACAATCATTGCCATTTCTACACAGAAAAAAATAATGTAAATTTGGAAGCTGTAATTTTGGAAGGTTGAATATTACCTGTTTTATGATGTAATTTTACCTCAATTTGGACTGAAAAAGTGACATTACGCCAGAAAAGTGGTAAAATTACACATTTCCAGAGGAAAAATTAACCCTTTTTTCTGACATAAAAGATGTACCCCTTCCCAGATGTAATATTGCCATGATTTTTTTTTCTGTGTAATTACTTAGGTTTCAAAAATCTAGACGCATGTCATTCTATGGGAAATTTAATGTACTTATTATTATATACGACATTATTATAAAACAGACAAAAACCAAAATTTTGATATTTACTTTTCACGATTTATCAAAATTTTACAATTTTATTTTTAGTTAAAATGAAAAAAGGCATGCTTTGAAAAAAATCAAAAGAGTTTTCAACAATAATTCCTAATATCATTAAAATTTGAAAAAAAATTGGCTAGGCACTCAGATTCGTAACCCAAATGCCATGAGTTCGAATTCCGTTTTAGGACCCATGCCAGAAAAATGGTGCGTTAGGGGAAATATACCCATTTTCATCACACTTACCTTTTCGACCTATTCTCATCACTTTTGCAATTTTTCGCTAATCAAACATCATTTTCAGATACATCAACAATTGAGGGTTATTTGCTCACTTTTATTTGAGCTAATTATTACATTGGAATATTCAAAAACACTTTATGGAAGCTGTCATTCATGAATTAATACGGAAAGCCTTTATGTTTCTGTCTTATAGTTTTCTTATGTAGTGAGCTTTTAACGTTTTGTAACTCATTTCCAAAACCATTTTATAAAAATTAAAAAAAACGTGTGAAATTGTTTCAAAACATGAAATTTTCAACAAAATATTTGTTTCATTTAATCGGGATCAAAGTATGGAATAATCATGAGTTTTAAATTAACAAAAACATTAAAAATTTACAGAAAATGCTTAACTTAAACCGTAATTTAAAAAAATATAAATAATGGGCCATTTAACAACAAGGAAATGACCCTTAGGCTCTCATTTGGCCGGCGGGCTATATTTTGATCACCCTGCCCTAAAACTTAGAAAAAAAGTTTAAAAATTTAAATTACAGGCCACGGTTTCAACACTTCAATGATTTTTTTCCATTGAAATTTCGATGCTTACAAAAAAATGTTTTTTGCCCCCTGATTTTTCGGACCAATTTTGAAGCCCCCCCCCCCCCACCCCTTCAAAATTGGTCCAAAAAATCAGGGGGGGTTGCATAACTTTGAAAAACATTTGCAACGGCCTAAGTTGACTTCTCTTTAAGGTTCTTTTTTTCTTTTTTGATGGCAATAATCATTTTGTGTTTCCCTTCGGCATCAACATCAGGGCCGTATCTAAGGGGGGTGTTATGGGTGTTCAACACCCCCCATGGAAAAAATGGCTTAGACCCATAACGCCCCGACAAAGACACGGCCCGAAGGGCCGCCATTTTTTATGATTATCAAAGTTAGACACCCAGGGAAAAAATCACTCTCACTAGATACGCCTTAATAAAATTAAAAACATTGATCGTTGACGCCTAAAGAAAAACTTAACCCTCCTAAATACGTCCTCATATTTTTATTTTTTTTTGAAAAGATGTGATCGTTGATGCCCAGAGAAAAACTCAATTCTCACTAGATATAAACGAAGTTGACTTTATAGCTGTCGGCCACCATTGCTAGTACCAACCACTAGTGTCTTCCTTTTTATCTACAAGGACTTCGCCGCCCTGGGCTCCTAAGTGTATGAAAGTATGGCACGGAGCGACGGCGCCGAATACCCATATTTACACAAAGAATTTTAGAGCGCCCGCCGCGGGATTCAAACCGTCGACCTCTGGATTGTGAGTCCAGTGCGCGGTCCGATTGATCCACACGAGCGGGACAAGATCACTAGATATGCCCTCACAAAAAATATTTAAAATAAACATTGATCGTCGACGACAAGAGAATAACTTATTTCTCACTAAATACGCCTTTCTAAAAAAAAACATTTAAAAAATCGTTGAAGCCAAGATATTTACTTAACGCTCACTAAATACGCCCTCCTAAACATTTTTTTTTATCGATGACGCCAAGAATAAAACTAAACTTTAACTAAATACTAAAAATAAAACTTTGATCGTTAACACCCAGAGAAAAACTCAATCCTCACTAGATACGCCTTAACAAAAAAATAATTTCATCGTTGACGCCAGGAGAAAAACTTAACCCTCACTAAATACGCCCTTATAAAATATTAAAAAAGGGTCCTTGATGGCCACAGAAAAACTCAATACGATGCCCCAAAGTTTTACGATTTTTGACAGTTGTCAAAAAAAAACTTTGGAAATATTCGACTGCTATTTCTCAAAGAAATTTGACGCTGATTCAATTCAGCGTCATCAATTGTATTTAAATTTAACATTGCTGCATTTTGAGCAATTAAAAAAATTGGATGCAGGGATAGATGTAGGTAAATTTTGCTACAGCAAGCATATAAATTTGAAATCTAAAGAGATTTCAACTTGCCTAACAAGTAAACAGATGATTTTTAAGTGAAAAATCTAGAAAACACGATGATTACGTTTAATTTAAAATAAAACCGCAAGTATTTTAAGAAAATTGCATCTTAAATTTTCAATTGCGCAAAATGCATGAGAGTTTGATTCGAATAAAAAATTGATGACGCACAAAAAATTCAGCGTTTCTTTCAAAAAAAGTAGTCGAGTTTTGCTATATCATTTTTTTGTTTTTTTTTTTTAACATACTGTGATTTAGTTTTAAGCTTTTCGCTTTCTATCCTTTTCCTTTGCAAATCTAGAAGGTTTTTTTATTTTTTCCTTCTCTTGCCAAATCCATTGTTAGAATATCCAATTACATCAAAATGAATCATAGTTGAAAGGAACTCCAAAACTCTATTAGGTTATAAGAAATACGGAATTGTAAATTGATTATTTACTAATAAAATAAATTGAATTGAATTGAATTTTTTTGTTTCCAAAATATGACAATTCGGAAACCAAGTAACAGGAGCTGGCCTCCGCCCTTCAATTTCAAATGGGATTTAACCCGTAAAAATACATGTTTTCAAAAATGTCTATTTCTGAGGCACTTTGGCCACTGAAGCGTTTATTTTCAATATCACTGGCGTGTAGGCCAGATCCGCATGTTTTGGTATATATAACATTGAAGTTTTGAGCATCCTAGAGCTCGGTACAGGCCTTCAAAGTTTGGAATTTTTCGAAAAATTGGCCCCAGCAAATCTAAATGGCGTCTCGGGCGTCGCGATGTGCCGATTTTTCGAAAAAATGCCAATCTTAGCACAACAAAAATAGATGCAAGAATAACAATACTTCCATGAACTTATTGATGTTTCGATATTTTTTTAGAATTACTGTTACAATGTAAAAGCAAATTTCACGCTTTTAAAAAAAAATCGAAACTGTGTTTTTTTATTTGATTGGTATGCATTTATTGACTATATACGCCCTTCCTATCACACACATACACCCCTAACGCCTTATGGGGGAAAACACCCCCCATTGAAGAATCCTGGATACGGCCCTGATCAACATCTTATTATTTCATTTCATTTATTTCGTTGTTTAAGCATTACTTGACCTTCGAAATATTGTACTATAATTTTATAAGAATTTAACATCTAAAAATCTAACCTGGTTAGGACCGAGTCGGCTTTCGTAATTACATTTTACTTAAAGCTAAGAGTAATTATAGGAATTTGTGTGTTAATATTTTTGTGGGGGGGGAGCCGAAGAATCTAGCATTTGTTAAAAAGTGACGGTTCTCCAATTTTAAACATTTAGTTCTTCTTGGAAATGTTTAATACTCCTGCTCTTTTACAGTTGACCTTAGTAAAATAACAGCTCTCAAATGTTCAAAATTCCGACACTGGAAAAAAAATTGTACAAAACTTAGTATCAGGTTAAGGAAGGACGTTGAAATGATCATTTCAGATCCAAAATATACGAGACAAGTTAGCACCTTGATTTGGAACTGTACCAAATTTTATTTTTACCCAATTGATTTGCCACCCTGTACCAGCAAGAGTGAGGAATCTCACAATATCTCTCCCTCTCTGGCTCGCCGCAAAGGCAAAATAGTTTTGACAAGTGAAAAATCGAAACGATTACTCAAGCGGTTCGCCGAAAACGAGATTTTCCTTGTTTTTCCATTTCTGCTGGATCTTCTTCGCGCCCTTCATTTCTTGGCTTGTTATCTGGCTTGACGAGTTGAACTGCTGCTGCTGGTACTAACAGTTCATTGATGGTTGTGGTGGATTCCGTTGCACGCAGCTGGCCAAACATCATCGCGCGGAGATCCTTCAGCGACAGAAGAAGGACCCAAAGCAGAAACGTCACAAGATTGATCTCTAGCTGTCAACCGTTTTAATTAGGTGGATTAGAAGGTAACGTGGGAGATTGACTGGGTGTGCGTGGTTTGCGCAGGAATTTGTCACTTTGCCGGTTGAGTTCGGTTCGGGGGTTCAAGTCTGAGGGAGAGTATGCTGGGAAAATCCGAAGAAAAATGTTCGTTGATGTTATGTTACGCGCAGTCAAGTGTTAAATGGTAATGCATTCTATCCTCATGCCGAGTCTAGAACAGGTTGAAACGAATGACTGGTGGTTCTGGTAAAAGATGCATTGTGGAATTTTTAAACCCTCTTCTTCATTGAATGCCGTAATCCTTTCTTTGCATGCATTATTGATTTTATTATGCATTATCACCCGATATTTCATGTTTCTCTGCTGCATCACTTTTCATTGGGCGCGAAGAGTATCGAACCTGGCTGGGCACGACCCAATCGATCGAAGAGCCGCCTGAACACGAAATGCGTTGCTCTTCAGCACTGGATTAAGATAAGTCGGAACCTAACCTAACCTCCACCGTCTGAAACGCACAACAAAAGCCCCGACACTCTTTGGAGAGATACACGCACCCTCACCTGGCAGACGGGGTCTCCCACGGCCACGGCCAACAGGAGTCTGGGGGTCACTATCAATAGCTGTTCGACGGAGATGACCACTGCGGGTGCTGCCGTTCGAAAGGTTCCATGGCGAAAGGCGAAAGGTTCTTGGATTCCTTTGAAGATTTTCAGTGACTCTGACTCAAACTCAATTCTCCCAGTACGTCCACTGTACCTTTTTTGACGTGGAATTCCCTCTCTATACCAAACATCCCAGAGGACCAGTTACCCCTGGACACGATAGCCACCGGCGGTCGGCATGCCCATAAAGGCCCAGCCAGGCAGCGATCTGCTCTCCCTGCCCAAAGCCCACTTCATCCCGAGAGGCAGGTGATTGTGTGTGCGCGCGCGGGAAGTTACGTGTTCGATCGGCTTCACATATCGCCGCCGCATCACTGAGCTTCGGGGAATAAAAATCAATAAATAAATATTTGTTTTAATCTCTAAATACCTGATAGCCATAAATTTCCGTTCATCTGTTCGCTTTTAAAAAGCCATAAAGTTCTAACGAGAGCAAATGTGAGCCGATGGCGATGGCGCCCCCGAAGCGATCAAGCTTTCTTTCGGGAAATCCTGGTTCGTATAATGAAACAAACTGGTTCATTAAAATGTTATGACATCATGGGGTGTTGCATTCATAAATTTCTGGGATGCAGTCAGATTATTACCCCGGATCGTGTGAGAGTGTGTGGAATGATATGGTCTATAAATGTAAATTGGTGTTACTCACGGGATCACTTTTATTTGTTTATGGACTTTGGAGATTTGCCACGATTTGTTGCATTTTATGATTTTTGAAGTAGTTGATAATGCTGTTGACATCAACGGGATTCAAACAGGATTAGCGCTGTTAAAAGTACGTTTGCACCTCAAACAATAGAATTTAAAAGTTTTCATTTTTGTTTTCATTTTTGAATATCAGTTCTATTATGAATACTCTTTTAAAACGTTATTTAAATAAATAACTTAAAAATTGCAAAACTAAGGCTACAAAATGTAACGATTCCTTCACGTTTTTTTTTTTTTTTTGGTAGTCGGATTTTTGTACAGAATTTTTCGAATAATACGGATTTTCAGAATTTGATTATGCAGCAATTCCCCACGAAAACAGCATGATTCGAAAAAAAAAAAGTTCTCCGATCGGGCTCAAATTTTATCTGGGGGTTGCTTGGCCGAAATAATTAAACTCGTATTTTTTTTTGTTTGGCCATTAGGGTGACTTACGCCGTGTTAGGGTGGTCCGAAAAATGGCAATTTTCGTCGATTTTCGAAAAAAACACTTTTTTCAAAAAATCATATCTCCGCGCCATTTCATCCGATTATAGCTGTCTTAGGCGCAAAAGAAAGGTGATTAGTTTGGCTATTTGGGAAAAATAGTTGAAAGTTTCAAAAATCTAGCTTAACATTTGAAAAGGTCGTATGAAAACTTAAAATTCTGTTTTGAAGGTCTCGGGACCAAAGAGCCTATGTCTGAAAATATTTTTATCAAATACCTCGGAAAATTTTACATAATATATCAAAAAATGGTGAAGTTATGTTTTCAATACACTGAGATACGATTTTTTGAAAATAAATATTGGGTTTTTCGACGCGCCACGCGCAAAAATTGGAAAATGACGAAAACGGGAAAAATTGACTTTTTTCACTAAAACTTTGATAACTTCAAAATTTCAGCGATGACCTATACATGTCAGAGTACCAAAATTTTTGAAAAAAGTGTTTTTTTTTTGAAAAATGACGAAAATTGCCTTTTTTTGGACCACTCTAACACGGCGTAGGTCACCCTAATGGCCAAACAAAAAAATACGGGTCTTATTATTTCGGCCAAGGAACCCCCAGCTTTCGTGGGGAATTGCTGTATGACAATAGTAGGGTCATAAATCCCTATGATTATGTTAGCATAATACGAGAAAATGCATTCCGGAGAACAATTCCTGACCACTTTTTTCTATTTAAATGTAAAAAAAATACATCTGGGACTTTCGAAAAGTTCATTATCCGGTCATTCCATTAGGGTGACAATAAAAAAATCGACATCAGGCATACCCTCTGATTCGATTCCTTATACAAAAATAAGTATCTGTTCCAATTTTGAGCCAAATCGATTAAGGTTAAAGGGTCGCTTTTTATCGTTGAAGATTATATGAGCAAAATCGCAAAATTGTATGCAGAAAGACACCATTTCAGTATTTTTCTGCCAGGTGGCGCGAGGCTCGTCCAAGTGTGAGATTCTTGTAGGAAATTCAATTTCCTACAACTTTGTCAAAGGGTGCAAAACAATCTGAGTTGATCCTGATTTTTGGTGATTTTTTTTTAGTAAAACGTATTTTCTTTTATACTTCCTACATACCCCTTATATACTTTCAAGTAAATAAGCCGATTTATTTTCATCGCATTGCTAATAACTCCTCAGGATTAACTCGGATCTTCTTGCACCTTTCGACAAAGCTGTAGGAAATTGAATTTCATACAAGAATCTCACACTTGGGCAATTTTGGGCGAGAACTGCGCTACCTGCTGCCAAAATCCTGAAGTGAAGTTTTTCCCGATACATTTTCACGATTTTTCCCATATAAACTTCAACGATAAAAAACGTTCCTTAAACGTTAACAGATTTGGCTCAAAATTGGCACAGTTACGAATTATTGCCTAAAGAATCGAGCCAGAGGGTATCTCTTCAGATTTTCCAAAATTATCAAGTTTTCTTGTCACCCTACTGTCCATACAAAAATGGTACGTAAATATTCAAACAGCTGTCACTTTTGAGTGAATTTTCTGATCAAGACACCAAGTCTTCGGCAAAGTTGTAGGTATTGTTGAGGACTATTGAGAAAAAATAGGTACACGGAAATTTTTTTTTTATTATTTTTTTATCTCAGCAACAAATGGTCCGATTTTCAATGTTAAAACATAAACATTCGTGAATTTTTGTTCTGAAATTTTTCAATCTTTTCGAAAACAATAATTTTAATTTTTTTGAATCAAGACTTACATTTTAAAATGGCCAAACCTTCAATATTACGCCCTGATCTTAGTCTTGATAAACAAAAAAATGGCTCTTTGAAAAATTGAAAAGATTGGATCCTTTAAAATTGCTTAAAGACATTGCTCAGTGGGGCGAGGTGGCAATCTAGCGGGACAAAATTAATAACGCTCTGTGGTCTTTAGCAAAGTTTCTCAGAAGAATTAGGGCTACATTTTATACTGAAATTTTGTTCCATTTTTTGCCGCATAGGTGACGCTGAAATCTAACTTTTTTCTTTTTCTAGCGAGTTGGTGTTTTAGGCAAAGTTGTAGATGATCTTGCCAAATTGAGTATAGTCACTAATCGTGCTAAAAACCAAAATAAAACCGTTTTTATTTATTTTTAATTAAATATTAGGTTTTATATTATACTAAAAGTAAAGTGAATCTAACAGAAAAATAATTATAAAAATCTTTTTGAAAGTTTGCTTTAAAGATATTTTATTGTGATCTTATATTAACTGGTGTTACCATTGAAAGCTGAACTAATAAGTAAATTTCTGATTAAAGAAAACTTTAGATTTTTCAATAAAACTAATTCGAAGATTATTTAAGGGATCATTCTCCGCCAACTCACACAGCAGTTGCCTCGAACTCTTTTCGATTTACGTGAAACTTTGTCCTAAGGGGAACTTTTGTCCCTGATCACGAATCCGAATTCTATTTTTTTTTATGAGATGGAAATTTGGTGTCAAAAGGACTTTTAATGGAAAATTGGACGCCCGATTTGATCAAAAAATGCAAAAAATATTTCACAAATTTTGCCATTTTTCGTTACTTGTCTGAAAAAATTTTCAGAACATGTCATGTAACTTTTTTAATCTGCAACAACCCAGAAGGGTCATTATTTCATTTAGAACAAAATTTTTCATTTTAAAGTTTCGTGTTTTTGTAACTTTGCAGGCAACCTAGCCTACAACTTTGCCGAAGGCAGATCAAAAAATCCGTTCTTGAATATTCTTTTATAGCCTTTTCGTATGGACAACTGCCACAATTGTATAGAGCAGGGGTGACCAAAGTATGGCCCGCGGCCCAATCGTGGCCCGCGAGGTGATTTTTTGTGGCCCGCGGACCCATTTTGAATGATCGTTTAAATTGGCCCGTTTTTTTTTTTTTTTTTTTTTTTTTTTTTTTTTTTTTTTTTTTTTTTTTTTTTTTTTTTTTTATATTTATTCAGATTTTCTCTTCCATGTACATTCATTCAGTTAAAATATTATTGAGTGTCCAATCACAACCGATGACTTTTCACCTCAATTTTAAATACTAGCAATTTTCATTTATTCATGAAATATTGTAGCTTTCGCTATTCAGTGATTTCAAATCTAGGAGGTCCTACATGTACAAAAGGGAAAAGGGATACCTTAAAACTAACTTATAAACTATATAAAGAGCGGATCAATGCAGCTGAAGACTGCAATGATTTTTGTCGAAATGCATCAATTATCTTATTGGACATAACATCCAAAGTGTCAACTTCGGCTAATTGATGAAGTTCACTGGTGCTGAACCAGGGAGGAAGTTTCAGAATCATTTTCAGAATTTTGTTCTGAATCCTCTGTAGTTTTTTCTTCCTGGTTAAGCAACAGCTTGTCCAGATCGGCACAGCATAAAGCATGGCAGGTCTGAAAATTTGTTTATAAATTAACAGTTTATTCTTGAGACAAAGTCTAGAATTCCTGTTTATAAGTGGATACAAACATTTTATATATTTGTTACATTTAACCTGGATACTTTCAATGTGATCCTTGTAAGTAAGGTTTTTGTCAAAAGCAAGTCCAAGATATTTCACTTTATCCTCCCAATTTAAATTTACCTCATTCATCTTTATAATGTGATGACTTTTTGGTTTAAGAAAATCAGCCCTTGGTTTGTGAGGGAAAATAATAAGTTGAGTTTTTGCAGCATTTGGAGTAATTTTCCATTCTTTCAAATAAGAATTGAAAATATCCAAGCTTTTTTGTAATCTTCTTGTGATGACACGAAGGCTTCTACCTTTGGCGGAGATGCTTGTATCATCAGCAAAAAGTGATTTCTGACATCCTGGGGGCAAATCAGGCAAGTCAGAAGTAAAAATATTGTATAAAATTGGACCCAAAATGCTTCCTTGAGGGACGCCAGCACGTACAGGTAGTTGATCAGATTTGCTGTTCTGATAACATACCTGTAGAGTACGATCAATCAAATAATTTTGGATAATTTTCACAATATAAATCGGAAAATTAAACCTTTTTAATTTCGCAATCAAACCTTTATGCCAAACACTGTCAAATGCTTTTTCTATGTCTAGAAGAGCAGCGCCAGTAGAATAGCCCTCAGATTTGTTGCTTCGAATTAAATTTGAAACTCTCAACAACTGATGAGTAGTTGAATGCCCAAGGCGAAATCCAAACTGCTCTTCAGCGAAAATTGAATTTTCATTAATGTGCGTCATCATTCTATTAAGAATTATTCTTTCGAATAATTTACTAATAGATGAAAGCAAACTAATGGGCCGATAGCTTGAGGCTTCAGCAGGATTTTTATCCGGTTTCAAAATCGGAACTACTTTGGCATTTTTCCAACTACTGGGAAAATATGCCAAATCAAAACATTTGTTGCAAATTTTGACCAAGCTACTTAAAGTTGCTTCAGGTAATTTTTTAATTAAAATGTAAAAAATGCCATCCTCACCAGGGGCTTTCATATTTTTAAATTTTTTGATGATAGATTTTATTTCATTCAGATCCGTATTAAAAACTTCATCTGATGAAAATTCTTGTTCAACAATATTCTGAAATTCTATTGAAATTTGATCTTCAATAGGACTCAAAACATTTAAGTTGAAATTATGGGCACTCTCAAACTGCTGAGCAAGTTTTTGAGCTTTCTCCCCATTAGTTAATAGAATATTATCACCATCTTTTAAAGAAGGGATTGGTTTTTGAGGTTTCTTAAGAACCTTTGAAAGTTTCCAAAAAGGTTTGGAATAAGGTTTAATTTGTTCGACATCTCTTGCGAACTTTTCATTTCGGAGGAGAGTGAATCTGTGGTCAATAACCTTTTGCAAATCTTTTTGAATTCGCTTCAGTGCAGGATCACGAGAACGTTGATACTGTCTTCGGCGAACATTTTTCAGACGAATCAGAAGCTGAAGATCGTCATCAATAATGGGAGAATCAAATTTGACTTGGACTTTAGGAATAGCAATATTCCTAGCATCCAAAATCGCATTAGTTAAAGATTCCAAGGCTGAATCAATATCAGCTTTGGTTTCTAAAACAAAATCATGATTTAAATTATTCTCAATATGATGCTGATACCTGTCCCAATTAGCTTTGTGATAATTAAACACAGAACTATTGGGTCTGGTAACTGCTTCATGAGAAAGTGAAAAAGTTACTGGAAGATGATCAGAATCAAAATCAGCATGAGTCACTAAAGGACCACAATACTGACTTTGATTTGTCAAAACCAAATCAATTGTTGATGGATTTCTAACAGAAGAAAAGCAAGTTGGCCCATTCGGGTATAAAACCGAATAAAGACCAGAAGTGCAATCTCTGAATAGAATTTTACCATTGGAATTTACTTTTGAATTATTCCAAGATTGGTGTTTGGCATTAAAATCACCGATGATCAAAAATCGAGATCTATGCCGAGTAAGTTTATTCAAATCCCCTTTGAAATAATTTTTATTTTCCCCAGTGCATTGGAATGGTAAATATGCAGCTGCAATCATAATTTTCCCAAAAGAAGTTTCAAGTTCAATGCCCAAACTTTCAATAACTTTTAACTTTTAAATTGGCCCGTAATGTAATTTTATGGATGTATACTTTTTTTCAAAATTTATTTTAAACTTTTTAATTCTAATCTTTTTTATTTTTTTTGCCACCGTTGTAATAAACTTGAATTTGGATGTTATGTTTGAAATATGGAGGAGCGACATAGGGTCGCTACAATAAAAAACTAATGATTTATCAATATTTTGATTCCCAACTTAGGTCACAAATATTTTGAAATATTTATAAAACGTTAAAATTTGAGTTTGGTAGAAATCTGTAATAACTGCAAAAATATAAGTATTCCATATACATTTCAAAGTCATAATAACCCTTTTATGAACTGACCCTCAAACTTACTTTGCACTTATAACCTTCCTTCGGGATTCAAACTCATGACAGTTAGATAACGAATCTGATTGACTACCATCTGATTCAGGTAGACAAAATGTTGAAATCGGTTGATCAAGGCTATTGGAAATATTTTACAAAGCTTTTGACAAACAACCCTCCCTCCCGCATTATTAACACTGGAACGCCCAACGCATGTCCAACTTACACGGACGCCCAAGCCTCCCAAAAAAGTTGGAACGGTAACTTCAACTTGCTGGTTCTCGGGCATAACTCAACAAATCGGGACGATTCTTGTTTCCAGTGATTTTTAAGAATTTCCGGATGATGCTAAAATTTTGCGAACTTAATTTGAACAAATCTATAATTTCTGCGACCTAAAACATCGTTCCAACTTTTTTTAAACGACAGCCGCCGCGGATTTTTTGCGAATTTTTTTTTAGACGTGAAAAAAAAGTTGGAACGATGATTTTTATCGCTAAAATTACAGATTTGATCAAATTGAGTTCTGCAAAGTTTTAGGATCATCTAGACATCCTAACAAATCACTGGAAAAAAGAATTGTCTTGATTGGGTGAGTTACGCCCGAGAACCAGCGAGTTGAAGTTACCGTTCCAACTTTTTGGGAGCCTTGGGCGTTGGAGTGTTAAAATATAGGTCAAAAAACCAGAAGCAAAAATATTTTTTCTAGAAACTTCAAAAAATCAATGGAAATTTAAGTGCAATCAACTGATCTAAAATAATTATGCATTCCTCTGCATTTAGAATCATTTGGCATGGTTCGGTTTATTATCATTAATTTGAATTTCAGTGAATTTTTGATAAAAAAATGTATTTTTTTCGCAAAAATGTTTTTTTTTTCGCCGAATCTATTTTTTTTGAAAATAATGATTGCAGTTTAACTTTACGGGTGCTTAAAACATTTTCTAACATTTGTTTTCATTGAAATATTGAAATTCTGGCTCTCAAAAAAATGTATTCGTCACGCTTAATTTGAAGATAAAATTACGCCACTACATAAATTTTTCAGTTAACATGTCACCATTTTCTAAAGATAAAAACAAAACATTAAAATTTAATTGTAGTACATTCAAGTACATTCAGCAAAATACTTTTTTCAAATACCTGAAACAATACAGATAAAAAACTGCCATTTTGCATTTTCTATTATTTTTAACTAAAGAAAATGTCCAAAAAATAAAAGAAATTGAAAAAAATCAATTTATAGATGTACTTTGCAGTCTTTTAAACAAAATAACATAATTTATTTTTTTAAATAACCTATTTTGTAAATTTGGCCCGCAAGCTCATTTGAGCTTTGAATTTGGCCCGGCCTCCAACAACTTTGAGCACCCCTGGTATAGAGGCTTGAATAGACGCACTAATGATGCAACATGTATTCTTTGCTAATAGAAAAAAGTACATACCAAGTTTCATCCAGCAAAAAATACAAATAATCATCGAAAACTCAGAGAATTCCTTAACCTATTTCTCTCTATTCTTACATCATTGACATACTCAACAAGTCTCAGATCTTTATCATCCAATTACGCACAAGTCTTCGCATCAGCGCAAATGTCGCAGATTTCGCGTGCCTGCCATTCCGATTGCTCCAAGATACCACCTTTATCAGACGTTGACCTGCGCGGTTGAGTCACCGGACGCTTCCAGCAATTCCCATCCTACCCCAATCGCACACGCGACACATAGCCTAGATCTCATGCAGCTATCACAGATTCGTACGCGATAAAGTCAGTCCAAAATGAAGCTGTCCAGCTGGGCGTAGATCCTTCGGGAGATAATCCCGGGAACACGAAAGCATTTAGTTATTAATCTTGGGATACCGTGTTAAGCGGTAATAAACACCCTTGTTGGGCGTCGCACCGCGATCGTTCTGAAACAAACCTGGAACCGCTGACAAGTGTGTGTGAGAAGGTGATTAAATTTAATGCCTTCTAATATTTTCTACAGCTTAGAACGTAGGCTTTGGAGGGGCTTGTTCGTGTTCTAAGGTGGGTTGCGCTACCAGATTTGTTGGCGATAGCAGTAGCACCTCTTGGTCATCGTTCTGGATTACGGTGGATTTCATGAATTGGGAATCGATAATTTGACGCCATTTATTTTGTTGATCTGGACTGAGTGGTCTAACAACTGTTGATTCCGATGTAACGCAGATCTCCAATTGATAACTGACGATCCTATGAAATTGTTAATTCTCAACTCTACCATCTCTAACGCCGTATTTGATCTGAACTCCGCCAACGCATTAAAATCACATTCAATCCTATCCAGGCACCAACCCCAAGTCCAAACTCCCTCACCCTCCTAATAAAAGCAAAAGTTTGAGCCGGTCATTCGATTTCGTCTGTCTCGACTTCGAGGATGATAAATAAAAATAACCCTCTCTCGAAATGATCCGTCGTGAAAGATCCACGCGAACCACTATCGATTTCAACCACTGCACGACCACGAGTCAAGATTTATGGGGCGACACCAGTCACTCTACTGGCCGTACACGGATCGCGCGGGGCCAGGTCACGTCCCGACATGACCCGGCGCAAACGCACAATTGTGTAACCTGTCACGGGATAACCTTGAACCTTTTGGAGAAGGAGCAGCAAGATCTAGATCAGCGCGATGAAAAATGATTCATTTGCGCGTGCGCCCAGGTCATGGAGTCGCCCCCCTTAAGGGAAGATCCAGGAATTTCTTGGCATTCCGATGCACTTAGGATGCGGCTCCAAAGTCTCCAACCTAGGTACGAATCGAGTTGAATGCATTTTACCTTCTCCAACGCTATCGATTTAATCTAATTCGTGTTCGAACACGAATTGAGATCCGTTTTATATTCAATATTCAAAGTCACCGCCAGTTGAGGGGCATCCTTTCATTACGTGACGAACCATTCCTTACCTACTAACTCATTCGCGTAACGTAATGAATGAAGATCCGTTCCAACGGGAATTTCTCTCCTGAAATGTGTCAGCAGAGCACACTCCACCTGCGCGGTCCACGTGTGTTTATGGATCACCACAACGGACGGACGGAATGGAACTGATGATGATAAGCTTACACAGCTCTAATACGGTCATTTTCAGCTTATAAAAGATTGACTCCAATGCATGTGGAGTTAATCGATAGATGATAGGTGCACCGCAGTTGGTCAAAAAGAAGGGAAGGGTACACCCAGAACTGGGTATCGGCATACGAGAGGATAAAGAGCACGATTCGGTAGTAAAATTGTACTGTGTGCGGACGGAGAGGATAAATCCCGAAATTACCGCGAGTACTTTACTCATGGTTCATCTTCAAAAAAAGTTCATCTATCAAAAAAAAAAAGTACCGGTATCGAGACTCGAACCCAAGACCTTCGGCATATTGAACCGTGCCTTTGCCGTATGGGCCACCATGGTTCGGTAACTAAGTGGCGGTCATTTGTCCATATAAGCCACTCAATAGGATGAACTGTTCCAATGAACGAATGAACACGCGAGAGGACTATACTCTCGCAAAATAGTACTTTCCTCACGTTTCTTTTCGTGAGGACTATCCCCTCGTTCTTTAACTTTGGGTGTAGAGAGATGAGGACAAATCGAACTGGAGTCTGGAGCTAAATTCTGTGAATCGGTCGGGGGTCTTTATTCCCTTGGTGGGTTTAGTGAAAGAGTTAATATGAGCGTAGCGTTGAACAAATTCTCACTGTGCACTAACTGAGGGAAAACATCGGTGAGATATAGATGCACTAGGGCTGCGGAGTGGCTTCTGAAGCTTAGGCGCCTACGTATACAGCTCGCCAAAAAAACCTGTCCCCACCGACTTCGGCTCCTGCTCCAACAGCAACTCCCATACAAATTTGTTGAAAATTAGCCGATACCGATTCCGGCTTCTCAGAAGTACACGACGCCACCGACTCCGACACCGAAGCATCAGCAGCACCTCAGAGCTTGATATTTGAAATTTAATAAATGAAACAAACACAAAACAATCCACAAATCTGGAACAGTTAATTTGGAGGCTATTTTTTTTCTGTACTCGACAAAATACGCAGACGGTTCAAACGGATAGAAACAAGAGAAGTCATGTTTCAATCATGCTAAGACATATCAGAACTCATAGTTTTTGTTGATACGCGTCGGATGAAGTCAAGATGGTCAAAATCCATAATAAAATAGAGATTTTATGAACGATTTTAGAAACAGCAAATATTTGATTTTTTGTACATTTTTATCCAAAATGTTCAAACTTCAACCACAGAGTAACCCAGAGTGCCCAGTCCGAAGAAATGTCATTGATTTTTTTGGCTTCATAAGGTTTGCTGGTAGCAGGCGTGCGATGTACCTGCGATGTACCACCAAGTTGAACCAAAAATCAAGAGGCAGTGCGAACTCTGTCTTACTCTGTGCTTCAACAGCTTGTAACTTTTGAAGAGTTGGTCAAGTAGACTTTTTTCATGTATCGGCGAGATCTTTCGAAAAAAGTTGGCCCGTTCGTGTACATCCTTGGACCAGCTCCCATACAAATTTGCCCATTCTCCTTTTACATCCTATAGACAAATTGGCACAAAAGTGTTTCGAGTTTGTGAGTGTTCCGAATATGGGCCATTCCATCTGAAGCGGAACAGCATTTGAAAATTACCCTCTCCGATTCTGCTAAAATTTGGCAGAGCTGTTGAGACTATCAAAACATGCAAAAATCCCAAATTTCATCCAAATCGGACTACCCCCTCCAGTTTTGTACCCTCCAAAAAAATCGACTTTTTGGCGATTTTTGAGCGAAACCCCTATTTTCAAACGACGATAACTCAGGAACCACAAATCTTAGAGGGTCGGTCTTAACCTCAATTTTGAAGGAAATTGGACGTAGAATCCATTTCCGTGATCAAAATTTGGATTAAAATATTGTTTCTACCTGTATTGCGCAATTGAAAACTTTAAATGGCCGTTGAAACTTTAAACAGTTCTATTTATTTTTTGAATTTGACCTCACCATCGTATTCCCCGTCCAATTTTACATAAAAATCACTTATCGACAGAAAGGAATATGTTTCGTTCCAGAGATATCGAATTTTAAAGTTTTAAGTATTTGAGATTACCTAAATTAGCTACACTCGCCGCATATGCTAGAAGCCCCTGGGCGCGTTGATCAATAATAACTACCTGGTGTTCTGTAAGATGAATTATTTTTATAATTTTATACGATTTTGAGATAATCAATACCTTTAACAATCTATTTTTTGTTTAAGGAATATTTATTGGGTAATTTTGAATGCACTGTTTTTCCTGATCTCAGTGACATTGAACCATATTAGGTAAAATTTGAACTTTTAATATTTATTTGCAAATGCTACAACGTTTTTACAACACAATTAAAAAAAATACATTTTTCTATTGTTTTCATATTTTTCCTAATTCCTCATTTCTTCCCACTTTATCAAATTATTTCTTTTATTTGACGCAAGAGCTTGGATGTAGTAGATGAAATAATTCTCATGGGCTCTAGAGCTTTTGCCATGAAAGGTTGAGCATGATCATATTAAACCGATTTTTATATTGTGAGCCAGTTTCATCTGAATAATTGATGATTTTTTTTCAATTCTGGTACATTTAATTTCAAAAACAAACCATATACTTCTGATACATGTGGACAGCAGCTGTATCGTCTTCCAAGATTTCGAAATGATTGACAAAAAAAGAAAGATAATTGTTCGGACGGTGTCGAAATCAACACCAAATTTCCATCTCATTACCTTTTCAGGCTGCAAATTATTGAAAAACTTGACATGTTTCGCATGTTCAAAAATTAAAGGGGTCGAACCGCCCCTCCGTCACGAAATATAAAAAACGGACCTCGGATTCGTGATCAGGGACAAAAGTTACCCCTTAGGACAAAGTATCACGCAAATCGAAGAGGGGTTGGGGCAACTTTTCCCGATTTCCTGTGAGTTGGTAGAGAATTACCCTTTACAAATTTCTTGTTGATGTTTTGTATACAATACTCATAAACCTTACCATCTCTACAAGCATGTTTGATTATCATGTTGTGTGGATTTTCACGAAATTTAATCCTTTTTATTGACTTGTAATAACCACATTATTGTCTTGTTTGCCGTCAACAAATGGTTCCGCCCGAAAGTATCGTTGAGTAATGATATCGACTGCTTGCAATGTTGAAATTTAGTTTAGTCCAATGTCAATCAATTAAAGGCGTTGCGGTTGTATCATCATTATCGTTTAAAAGTGACAGTAAATGCACCTTTGATTGATTGACGCAAGATAGTGTTCTGGTGACCACCCAAAAATGGCACTACAGGACGTGCCCAACCACAGCAGGACCTTAACTGATTTTCCCACAAGATAACCTTGGTCGAGCTGCCGTCGCGAAAATTAATTGCAATCAGCCATTTAGATTCGCTCATAATTTGCGTAATAAATAATTCCGCTAGTTGCCGGCGCTGACCAGTCCTGGACGGGGTGGCCTACGTGCAGCTCAACTCGTACTTGCGCGGAAAAGGTTGTGTTTTGCCGGGGACAGCACGTTTTATGGCTGAATCGCCGACATTGCTGACATCAGAGCAAAAAAAAAACGCGAAAACCTCAGCGAAAAGTGAATTTGTTCATGACCCTGAATTCGGCTTTAATCTAGACTGAAACATGACCGTAATCCAATTGCCGCGCCAAACAACGAACTTCCATTTATGGACCTAAATCCAAGTCGCGGCCGGAGAACAAACAGATTTGTCAACCGATTTGTAGCCGATTCTTTGGGATTTTGAACACGCACTTTATCTTAGTTTCCCCCACCCTCAGGTGGACAGCAGCGAGTTTCTAGCACTTTAGAATAACAACAAGTCGAGAAGATAACTCTTGCGTGAAACACGGTAGATGGGCGACGAAGGTACCTCCGAGAGATTATCTCGAACCCTTCCACTCACATCGTCAGGGCGATCCACTTGATCAGGCGATTCGCGTTCTAAGTCAGGTCGGATTAAGCCATGGGCGTAGCTAGTGAGGAGGAGATTCGATGCTCTTAAGGTTGAGATGAGAATGAGATGAGAATGAGATGAGAATGAGATGAGAATGAGATGAGAATGAGATGAGAATGAGATGAGAATGAGATGAGAATGAGATGAGAATGAGATGAGAATGAGATGAGAATGAGATGAGAATGAGATGAGAATGAGATGAGAATGAGATGAGAATGAGATGAGAATGAGATGAGAATGAGATGAGAATGAGATGAGAATGAGATGAGAATGAGATGAGAATGAGATGAGAATGAGATGAGAATGAGATGAGAATGAGATGAGAATGAGATGAGAATGAGATGAGAATGAGATGAGAATGAGATGAGAATGAGATGAGAATGAGATGAGAATGAGATGAGAATGAGATGAGAATGAGATGAGAATGAGATGAGAATGAGATGAAAAAGGTTACGCCACTGCATCTACTCCTTGAAGCAAACATTTCAATGCCGCCAATCGGCCACCATTCATACGGCGTAGGAAGATTTTTATCAACCGATTAAAATATCTGCTCCAACAGGCAACTGCACTCCCATACGAACTGTATTTTATCCAATCTCATCAGGCTGCAGCATCGCGCGAGCTACTCGTGATTGAGGCATTAGCGCGTCCACGCGTCCCATTCAGGCGCGTTTTGAGTTATGGAGACTTTGCGTGCGTGATTCCGGGCCTGCATTTCGTCACGGACTAACATCACTGACCTGGGGCTTTGTGTGTGAGTCGCCGGGTGGAGATTCATTAGGAGTTTATAAGAACTTGATTTAGGTGGGTTGAGGAAGCTGCTGAACTTGGCGCGACTTCGGTTACGCAATTAACTCTGGTAATGCAGGCCAATCTGACCAATTCCTCTAAAATGTTGTAGAATATTGGGAAAGGCAAACTTGGTTAGGTTAAAATTTCAGAGATTCAAAGTCTCAAAGATTCAAAAGATTTTCAGTTTCGTCCACTGTCCAAGCTACCAAGTACACGACATCCTTTAGGCTAAACAGTCCAGCCAGTGTACAAGTTTATTAGTTACGCCGATCTATCATCAACGGCGACCGGTCGCAGTGTGCAACCTGCATCCACTTAATAGGATCATTATTTATGGATTTAATTCAATCGTACTCTATAATTTTGTAGCACTTTTGATTTTGACTCGGCAGCCAATGAAATCTAAGCAAATTGTTTTTACAACTTGAATCGCTCAAGGCGTCGCGTCGCCGTTTTCCAAAACCTGCCACAATGCAACCATTAAGATGCGGGACCTTTGATTGGGCCTGGCGTCAGCCGTGGGTTTCATAATTTCCAGCGAAAATGGTTAATCAAATTATCACTCCCGCGAGAGAGAGAGAGAGATCTAGCGCGAGGTGCAAATTGTTGGCCCTACACCCAGGCCCGACCCAGGGGTTGAACAAGTCCCCTCTGCGTGACCATATCGAGCTGAATAGCAATAATTATGACAGAATAAATTAACTCCAACATATCCCGAGCATGGGTAAATAATAAGGGAAATGCGTAATAATACCTTTCTCTGGTATCAATACCAAATTTTGGTATTCCTGGACCCTTAAAAATTTGTCTTAAGGATTATGCAAGAGCAAAATGTGGTATCATACCAATTTAAGGTATTGTTTTGATATTGCAAAATTGCAGAATTTGTCAATGGTCGAACACCATATTTTGGTATTATTTTGGTATTAAAGTGTTTTACCAAATTCCTCTGAAACTATGGGAAAATTTTGACCAATTTTGACAAAATAATTAATTTTGCGCTAAAATGATGTCTCAAAGCGAATGCTTTCATTGAAAACCGGAAATTTCAAACTTGATTTTAAACATTTTTGATATACCCCCTACAGAAATGACTTAAAATTGTGGAAAATTTTCTAAGTCAGGATGGCACATTTTGGTATTATTTTTGTATTAAAGTGTTTTATCGAATTCCTCTGAAACTATGGGAAAATTTTGACCAATTTTGACAAAATAATGATTTTGCGCTAAAATGATGTCTCAAAGCGAATGCTTTCATTGAAAACCGGAAATTTCAAACTTGATTTTAAACATTTTTGATATACCCCCTACAGAAATGACTTGAAATTGTGGAAAATTTTCTAAGTCAGGATGGCACATTTTGGTATTATTTTGGTATTAAGGTGTTTTATCAATTTCCTCTGAAACTATGGGAAAATTTTGACCAATTTTGACAAAATAATTAATTTTGCGCTAAAATGATGTTTCAAAGCGAATGCTTTCATTGAAAACCGGAAATTTCAAACTTGATTTTAAACATTTTTGATATACCCCCTACAGAAATGACTTGACATTGTGGAAAAATTTCTTAGTCAGGATGCCACATTCTGGTATTATTTGGGTATTGAAAGGTTTCATCAATTTTCTCTGAAACTATGGATTTTTTTTTAATTTTTGACGAGATAATTAATTTTGCGCTAAAATGACTTGAAACCCAAAAATGTTAAAGCTGATTTAAATTTTTTTTTTGTGATATACCCACTAATATTTTTTTCAAAAACGTTGAAATTTTTCTAAGTTGGGATAACCAAATACTTTGAAAAACGAGTCAATCAACAGATTATTGAATTTTGGTGAATTTCAATCCAGTTTCATTTTAATAATACTTATTTTTCAATCTTGTTATTTTTCAGAAGCTTCAAGAACTTCAAGTACAGCCATTCATCAATGACAAATGCATTCGGTGTGGTGAAGAATATCACTAAAAACAACATGGAATCATCAGGTGAGTAGATTTGGTTGTTGCATAAGGATCATTTACGTTTTTTTCACTAACTGCAACTGCTGCACTAAAAATGGTATGAAAATAACAAATTTTGGTATTACTTGTGCAAATACCAGCGACCAAAATGTGCTCTTGGTTGCCCAGTAATAGATGGTAAAATACCATGAAATCAAACCAATATCATGTTTGTGGAAGACCACAGGAATACCAAAATATGATTTTCCAAGGGCGCGGGAATACCTAAAATTAAAACCATGACAATACCAAGTTTTGGTATTCAAGCAATGGTCAAAAATCCAGAAGACCTCAACTTGGTATTGAAATGATTTTATTTTGTGGTATTATTTTACCTTTGGAATAACATGGTATGGTATTGTTGTGCCCTTCCACATACAAGCTTTTGGTATGATTTCATGGTATTTTACCATCTATTACTGGGCAACCAAGGGCACATTTTGGTCGCTGTTATTTGCCCTAGTAATACCAAAATTTGGTATTCCCGTGTTATTTACCCCTGCTCGGGATTACAGTGTTGATACAGCAAATCATGTACGCGTTAGCGTTAATACCGCGTCCATTAATACCCGGGAGAAATTGACCATTATCACTTTGTATTCATTTGTATGAGCCCAAAGCAAAAGCTTCCCTCTTGAACACGTTTTAGATTTTGCAGTCAAATCCCTGTGGGGTGCTTTATGAAAAATGTTCGCAATGTTTCAAATTCTTGCTTTCGCCGTACAGCGACAAAGAAACGGTACGAACAACTTGTAATTGAAAACAAACGGCCACCCCCCGGTAGGTACTTAGTGGATGGGAAAAGGGTTGCCAGTTCTAAATTTCACAAAAGTGGTTTCAAAGTTTGCAAAGTTTTCAAATGTTCTATTTACGTTACAAATGTCTAAGCTCAAAAATGTGAAGATTTGCGCAAAAACATTATATTCACAATTTATTTTTTTGATATGTTTAAAAGGATTAAAAAAGTACCAGCAATGGCAAAAAAAATGGAAGTTGCCATTTTTTGATAAAAAATATCATATTTTTTAGAAAACTTTTCAATGCATAATCGGATTTAAAATCTTAAAATACTTCATTTTTTTACTGTTTCTTTCTCTTTTGTGACAGTATTTCTCAGACAAATTTAAAAGAAAAAAAATCTTTATTTTTGCAAAAAAAAACTTTATAGGTATCTTGAAAACGGTAAACTTTGTAAAATTCTCCGTAAAATACTTTTTTATTTCAAATCCAATCTTGTCAAAAGTAATACCTTTGAGCAAATCCTTTTTATAATGCGTATTGATAAATGGTTACTTTTTTAAGAGTGTAGATTTAGTATTTCCCAAATTGGCCTTACCTTTGCCGAAGTAAAAAAAATCTTCCGAAATTCCAAGTTCTGTAACTTGGATACCAGGTTACAGATCCAATTACCATTTTTTTACTCATAAATTACCCTAATTTTTTTTTTTTTTTTTACATAAATTACCCTCAAATTATTTAGAATTTTCAAATTTAAGCTGGCCGAAAGCCGAAATTGCGGTGATAACTTGAAAAACTGCTTTTTTTTATTTAAAAGGCAATATATTAAAATTTGGCTAAAATGGCCTTTCAACATTTCAAAAGGGCATATTATTGAATGCTTGGCCCATTTGAAATGTTAGTCTTGATTTAAAAAAAAAAATATTGTTTTCATAAAATTTCAAATAAATTTCACGAACATTTCATATTTTTAAATTAAAATCGGACCATTAGTTGCTGAGATATCGACATTAGAAAATAACGGGTTGTTTGGCTGAGACTTAGAAAACATCAATTTTCCTGTTTTTAAATCTTTGCATGGCAATATCTCAGCAACTAAGGGTCGTATCAACAAAGTTCAATAAAGCAAAATGTAGAGGACACATTCTCCGGCAATGTACACCTTAGGATGAAATTTTGAAAGGCGTGTATGAGCTATTTGGATATTTTTCCTCGATTCTAGACTACATGAAGCTTCAAAAATCATGGTTTTCATTAATTGAACTTTTGAATATCATTATGTACAAGTTGATTAAGTTATGCAACAATTTGTGATAAAATCAGCGTTTTAAAACATTTTTCTAAAAACTCCTGGTTTTCAGTGAAATAAAATCCAAAAATTATTCTTTTGATTGCATTTTGTAGGTTTTTAAATGTACTAAACGGAAATGTCATGGATTTGCAGTTTATCTTAAGTCAAGTATTTTTTCAAACTAGTGTAAGTTTACCATTTTATTGCGTTGCAACGTCACGAAAAAGGGACAGTTGTTTATGTCAACAGAAAACTAAACATTCAATCATTTTGATATTTCGGATGCTCTTTGTACTTGGAAAGAGCTTTCAAATGCAACCTAGAGCGACTAAATTGGTTGTCTAGATCCAAAGTTACAACAGGTTTAAGTTTGCGTTGCAACGTCACGAAATTTTAAATCATATTGGTCACATGGCAAAAAAGGTGTATGCGTAGTTGATTGTTGGAGATCAAAGGATAATAAATATTATATATGTTTTATATAATGTTTCCGAGCCTATTTACAGAAAATTGTACATGGGTCATTCACAAATTCCGTCACTTAGGTTTGTAGCAACTCGAAAAAAGTAGGTATTTTATAAAACTTGTTGAGTAAATCAAAATAGACCGATGTTCACAATGGGGAAAAATTCTATAACTTTCAAATAAATAATCACGTGGTTACTGGATGGCCCCTTTATGATAAACTGATTTATGTGAGGGTTCATTCTAATACAACGCAACGAATTTTTTTATCGCACACCCTTATGTAGGCCAATTTACGGTGAAATTCACCAAACAATAATAATCACGTGATTCGATTGTTTTTTTTACAAACTTTTGTCACTTTGTTGTTGGACGAACCCTTACCTAAATAAGTTGTATGCAACGTTTAGTTGTTCGCAATTCAAAATGTTATGTTGCGCAGGTAAACAGTTTTATAATTTCCTCAAATTTAATTTAAAAAGCACAAAATTCAACAAAATAAGTTACGTTGTTTGCAGATCACCCCTTAGGGGTGCAACGACCTCAAATTTAAATCATTAAATTTGTCCATTTTTCGAACCTCACCACAGTTCTGACCATGCGCGCTTACGCAAGCATAAATAATTTTACCCGTCGACTCGCGTTGCGCGACAAATAATTAAGCTTATGTACAGGTGTGGATCATGAGTCATCCTCACCTGAAAAGCCCTTTATTAAATTTCGCCAATTGTTAGGCAATCAAAAAAATGGTTAAGCTTTCAATTATGAATGTGCGATGTTTTTCCACAGGGGAAATTGAGGGTGTGGCTTAACCAAATTCATTGGCATGTTTGTTCAATGGAGAATTCGACCTTCTCATTATTGACCAACATTTTTGAGAATGTTTTAGGAACATAATTTTGATATTCCAATAACATAATTTAAAGTTTCACGACAATGGTTCGAACCCATGACTTCCGATTTTGAGGTGTACTCACTACACCATACGGAAAGTCATGAAGAATTGCAGAGGTCTGCATAATTTAATTCATGAGGTTCATCGATGCTTCTCATCGAAACGGACCACTTTTAGTAGAACAAAATTTAGTAGAGTTTTCGGGGACTGACTATAAAAACCCCAAAATTCTTGAGGAGGGCAGTTAGTTCCAATTAGTTCCAGTTAGTTCCAGTCAGTTCCAGCCAGTTCAAGCCCAGTCCAGTTCCAGATCCTGAAGAAGCCCCAGACCAGCCGGACCCGCCAGCAGCCACCAGTAGCAGAGGCCCCAGTCCAGCCGGACTTAGCGGTGGAGGCCGCAGTCCGCCGGGACTTAGCCGCTGTGAAGAGTCCGCCGGGACTTAGCCGCTGTGAAGAGTCCGCCGGGACTTAGCCGCCGTGAAGAGTCCACGGGGACTTAGCCGCTGTGAAGAGTCCACCCGGGACTTAGGAGTTCGGGTCTGGCATGGCTCGGCGAAGAGGTCTGGAGGACAAGTCTGGCTTCAACGTAGAGAACTGGCTCGACGAAGGTCTTAATGAAATTAGCAACAAAAAGTTGAGTGATGTGATCGTGCGCGTAAAAGTTGAAAGTGTTACCGCAAAAATGTAATCCTTAAAAAGTGTAATATACAGATAAGTGAAGTTTACTGATCTGTTTTGACTCTACAGTAAATATCACAAAAATCCTGAAAGCCTAAACCGCTCGGGCCGTTCAGGTGGTGACTAGCGGAAAGCAACGCTGTGTGTGTTTGGACACGCCATTTTGATTGGACAAAATCGAGAGTTGAAAATGTGACTATGTGTGAAAATTAATGAACAAAATGATTTCGCGAAGTAACAAACAGTTAAAATAGTGTAAAAAAAACGTTAAATTGAAGAAAATGTTATGTGAGGAGTTCTAAGATGGAAGCAAATGTGCAGCAGTACGAGATGGAACCAAAACGGGCTCGACCAATGGCAGAAGCATCGAAAATTTCGAAACCGGCCAACGATGGACAGCATTAGGGATTCAACAATGACGAGATCATCTGGATCAACTGGAGACGAAATTCAGCCGCATCGAACACCCAAGAAGACGACCATGGAAATCTGGCAGTTTAGGGTGAGTAAACAAAAGTTATACCGAAATTTGATGTAAATAGTTAAAAACACGCTAAAAGATGGCGAATTTGGAGATGACGGATTTAATACAGCTTATTCCAGAATTTGATGGGTCATTAGACTCACTGGAGCAATTTTTAATGCTAACAGATTATTATGCTGATCAAATTCCTGAAGGCGAAGATCAGAGTAAATTTTTAAACATTGTTTTTATGAAACTAAAATTTAAAGCAGCAGCACGTATTAACCGAATTTATGCAAGCACTTGGGAAGAAACCAAGGCAAATTTAATTAGAGAGTTTGGTATCAAAACTACTTTTGGTAGTATAATTGAACAAATTGAAACTCTGAAACAAGGACGGGATGAATCATTTAAATCATATGCAGGAAGAGTTCTTGACATAAAATACGAAATCATAAAAATTGATCAAAGTTACAACGAAAATTCATTTACAGCTTATTGCTTAAAAAGCCACTTTATAGTTGGAATTATAAATAATGAAATCAAAGCAATTGCCACTAATAACCGTCATATGAAGTTGGAAAATTTGCTAGAATTTTTAGAAAATGAACAAATTGACAGAGAGTCTTTAAGAACTCTCGAACAAAGGTTACTTGCTAGTACTGAAAATTCAAACCTTAATTTTGACAGAAAATTCAGAAATTTCAGGAACAATAAAAATAAAAAATTTTATCAAAGAAATAATTATCAAGCTAACAAATTTTATGAAAGTTATAAAACGAATACTGCAAAGAGCACTTTAAAACGAACTTATACAAATAGTCGACGCAATAAAAATCAAATTCCAAATAATTTTAAACTGCAATTTAACGAATACATTCCACCACATGAAACATTAAAAATCAATTTCAATAATGATTCAATATTTTATGCAAATATTGCTACCTTGGCAAATCCAACAAAATTTCACAAATTTGTAATTGACTCCGCATCATGTTACAATTTTGTAAGATGGGATGTGGTTAGTAATATGCGTTTAACTAACATTGATTTCAACGATAGAATTTCCATTAGAGGAGTTCATGGAATAGCAGAAGATACAGTAGGATCTGTAAATATGATTTTATTGATAGGAAATTCAAAATACGAGGAAAAGTTTTACATTTTGAAGCATTTTGCTGATGTTGCAATTCTTGGAGCACATTTTCTAAAGAAATACACCTTATATATTAGTCAAAGTTTCGACTACATAGTTTTACGAACGCCTGATACAAAAAATATGCAATATCATAATCATGAAATGACCAATTTATTTAGAATCAATGACATTGAAAATATAAACAAAGTAAATATGACAGGTATTGGAGCAAATAGTTATGACAATTTTAATACAAATTATGATAAAAATAATGAAAATAATTATGATTATGACAATGGCCGTAATGGCAGAATTCAACCATGCATTGAAGATTATTATGACGATCAAATTGAAATTGATGATGATAACCAAGATTACCAAAAAGAGATGAATTTAGAAAATGATCGGGATTATGATGTGATTGAAAACATGAAGCATGAAAAACTTACAGGCAACGACAGAATGAGAAAAATTTATGAATTGGTTAAAACAGACCACTTGAAAGGTGATATCAATCAAGAAATTAATAATATTTTGCATGATTTTAATGAAATATTTTATTTAGAAGGTGACGAGTTGACTTATACCAATTTAACCATGCACGATATAGAGACAACAACTGAAATTCCAATTAACAAAAGACAATATAGATTTCCTGAAGCTACCAAGAAACACGTTGAAGAACAAGTGGAAGAAATGCTAAAATTAGGGATAATACGCCCAAGTAAAAGTCCGTGGAATGCACCGGTATTATGCATCCCAAAGAAAGACTTAGACGCCGAAGGCAACAAACGCTACAGAATTGTAGTGGATTTTCGAGACCTAAATACAATTACTAAACCATTTGTGTACCCTATACCGCTTATTAGCGAAATTTTGGACAGTATTGGAGAAGCTCGATATTTCTCAACCATTGACTTGAAATCAGGATTTTATCAAATCCCAATTAACCCAAAGGATGCTGCGAAAACCGCTTTTTCAACATTTCTAGGACATTATGAATTTTTAAGAATGCCAATGGGACTGAAAAATAGTCCATCAACATTTCAAAAATTTACATTCACACTTATTTATGAAATACAACCAGTTAATGCGTTTGTATACTTGGATGATATTATTGTATTCGGTAGAACTATCGAAGAACACAATGAAAATTTATATAAAGTTTTGAATGCATTACATGAACATAATTTAAAAGTTGAACCATCAAAATGTAAAATTTTACACAAAGAAGTCAGATATTTAGGTCATATTATTAGTGAAGAAGGGATTCGACCAACAAGTGAAAATATTGATACAATCAAAAACATGAAAAGGCCGCAGACGATAAAACATGTGAGATCATTTTTGGGAACTGTTAATTTTTATGGAAAATTTATTCCAAACATTGCAGATAAACGTAAGCCACTTAATGCATTATTAAAGAAAAATGTGAAATTTATTTGGACAGAAGAGTGTGAAAATGCTTTTGAAGAATTAAAAAACTATTTAATTTCAGAACCAGTTTTAGTTAGACCAAACTACAATGACAAATTTGTTTTGACAACTGATGCTAGCGATTATGCTATCGGAGCAGTTCTTACTAATGAGAAATCAAATGATCACCCCATCGCTTACGCAAGTCGTGCGCTTATCGGGGCTGAAAGAAATTATTTCACCATTGAGAAGGAACTACTAGCTATTGTTTGGGCAGTAGACCACTTCAAACATTTTATTTATAACCAAGATTTTATCGTTTACACAGATCATAGACCGTTGGTAGCTCTATGGCATTTGAAGGAAACTTCACCAACGTTGACAAAGCTTCGTTTAAAAATCCAAGGCATTGGATGTGAAATTCGTTACAAGCAAGGAAAGGAAAATGTGGTTGCAGATTTTCTCTCACGTTTAAATAATGATGAAGATCATGCAGATGATAAACAAGCATCAAAATTAGTAGCAATTACAACTCGTCAACAAGCAAAACAAAATAGACAAAATATTTCAGATAATCAAAACTCAACAAATACTCCGAACAGACAGAATTCATCTAGAAACAATACTAATTGGAATAATAATATGAATGGACTTCAACAAATTGACATAAATTTAGATAATGACGATGATAGCAACGATAAAACATTTACCTACAAGGATTTCCAAGATACAGATATCGATTTTAACGTTTTAAAATTTTCTAAAAATATTATACCATTTGAACAAGCCGAAGCTACATTTATGATATTAAACAGTGTTACGGTACACAAAGAATTGAGTAAATACATTGACCTTCCACATGGTATTAAGGATTACACCAATGAAAATATATTTGTATTCCCGCAAAAGAAAATTTGGGGTTTAATTTTGAATGGAACATATCGTTCAGCAGTTAAAAATGAAGAATTTTTCGATGGTTTATTTAAAAGCTTTAAAGATTATCCTGATTTTGCTAAAGATGCATCAGTTATACAAATTATTTCTCATAGAATATTTAAAACAGAGTTGGAACTAAACTTATTACGATTTTTTGCAATGAAACTTTCAAAGTCATTTACACTATATGCAACAGAAAATGAACGAATTTATGTAAAGCCAGAAGATAGAGATCAAGTGCTTAAAGATTTTCACGACGCACCGTTGGGTGGTCATATCGGAGGTAAACGAATGATAAAAAGAATGAGTCCTCTTTTTACATGGGAAAATATGCGAAGAGATGTTTTGAATTATGTAAAGCAATGTGATTCTTGTCAAAAGAATAAAATATGGCCAGCAAATAAGATGCCAATGAAAATTACAACAACATCGTATGAACCCTTTGATAAAATTTATATGGATGTGGTTATGTTACCAATTTCTAATAATGGAAACAATTGTGGACTTGTGATGCAAGATGATTTAACAAGATTTTTGATTGTAGCTCCCATGGAAAATCAAGAAAGTACTACTGTTGCTAGAACATTTGTTGAAAACTTTGTTTGTAAATTTGGTGCTCCTAAAGAAGTTGTAACCGATCGAGGTACAAACTTTGTAAGCAAATTATTGCAACATACATGCAAAATATTACACATTAAAAAAATCGTTACAAGTGCATATCATCCTCAAGCTAATTTAGTAGAGAGATCAAACAGAGAGTTGAAAGTTTATTTACGAAATTTTATTGGCAAAGATCCACAATGTTGGGATGAATTAATACCATATTTTATGTTTGAATACAACACTACAGAAAATTCATCAACTGGATATTCTCCCTATGAACTTTTGTATGGAAGAAAAGCTACTATACCAAGCACAATTTATAAAATCAATGATTCAGATTTAAATTATGACGACTATATTTGTTCAATGAAAGATATATTCAAGGATGCTCATGAAACTGCTAGAAACAACTTAATATTGTCAAAAGAAAAAAGAAAGGAAATTTATGACAAAAAGACAAATGATTGGGTACCAATGTGGGGAGATAGAGTTTTGGTACAAATGGTACAGACAGGAATTGGTCAAAAGTTACAAAATAAGTGGCGAGGCCCTTATGATATCGTTAAATTTAACAGCGATCAAACGACCACTATTAAAAATGGAAACAAATTTGAAGATGTACATAATAATAGACTAAGAAAATATAATGATTAACATAACACTAAATGATAGTTCACAATGTACCCGTATTAACATACATTTAACATAATTTAAAATCAAATGCTCCAATACAAGAAAAATATTTTGAAATGACAATTACAGTACAATTAAAATAAAGTAAAAAAATAAGCGATTTATGCAATGAATGACATAGTATCATAAACGATTAATATCAAAAGACTACAATGAAGGAAAATATTTATTTTTAACACACGGGATTATTTATGTGTATTGAAAAAAAAATAATAATAAAAAAATTATTGAGTTGATATGATTGATGAAATAGAAAAAAAACGATTGTTATCAAGAGAACTAAATGAATCAAACAAATGTGTTACAAATACCGATTTTTTTTATATAGAAAAATAAACATGAAAAAAAGAATATATGATTGATTTGATATGATAAATGAATTAATGCTGAGTTAAACAAAATATGAATGATTATTATCAAAAAAAAAAAAAAAATGCGCAAACAAGAATGTTATGAATTGGGGATGAAAGATAATTTTTATAAATGATTGAATTGATGGGGTTTAAACAAGAAACAGAATAAGAAAAATACCAGTACTGAGTTTATACATTTTTTTTGAAAAACACGTGAAGCGATAATGATCAAATATAAACATAATAATGAAGCAGTGATGAAACACGTTAAAACAATTAAGAAGCTGATGGGTTGCAATTTTGGGAACATACTTAATTGAGCTAAAATGGGTTAACAGGGTATTAGAAAAACAATGATGCAATTTTTAACTACAAATAAAAACAAATCAAACGGACTGAACAATAACGAAATTTCAACGACAAGCAAATGAAGATGGTGTGATTATTAAATGTTTCAAAACAACATGTATGCAAGTAAGAATGTGTGTGAGAATAATTGGACAAGGGAGGCGCGCCCCAGAATGAATGTTGAATGTAAACATGTGTTTTATAATTTACTTAACAAAGTATTAAGAATTTATTTTCAGAATGTTATATGCTTATACGAAGGATTTACAGGAAACCATTGGAAGACGATCAAGAAGACAACAATATCAGCAAGGACGCTTGCAAAGACGAATATGGACTACAGCTCAAGAAAGGGTAAAATTTGTGAGTACACCGTGAGGAATCTAAAAAGATCGGAAAGGATGGTAAAAGTTCCGATCTAGGGATACAGAAACTGATAAAGCAACGCCAAAGGGATTAAAAAGTAGACAATTGTACTCTATGGGGAGAGTTTTATGTCAAATATAGCTTTAAAACAGTTGTAATCCATGGGGGGATTCAATATGTTAAAAACATTTCAAAACATTTGCACTTTACGGGGATAGTCAAATGAAAATTAAAGGGAATGGATAAATAACGCTTCAAGGGAAAATCAAGGGATAAAATAATGCTTCAAGGGAAAAACACCTTTAAACTGATAAAATTCAGAGAAAAAAAAATCAGAACGATATCATTAGAATGATAATTGAACCAACTAATTATCTTGCAAATTCAGCATTTTATTGCGAATTGCTCAAATAAACAAATTTATTGAATGGGTTTGACAAATTCGAAAACACAAAGTGACAGACCAGTTTCATAAAAAGTTGATATAACAGAAAGGATATTCTAACATGCGCAGTATTGCAATGACAAGATGATAGGATGTATAGATCAATGAAAAACTTTATAGAGTAATTTTTTTATTCAAGTATAAAAATAATAGTCAATTAGAACTGATTTTTTTTAGTATTGAAAATAATAGAACTGATTTCATATAAAAATATCAACAAGATTTATAAGATTGTAAGTAAATTTGAATCTCAATTTTGCACAGAAAGTAAATGATAGATTCCTGAAAATTATAAAATATTGTTCATGCGAAGAAAACAAGTAAGACATTTTTGTGGGAGAAACAAAACTAAAAACTGAAGCAAAATATGGCAGAGACGGGAGACGAAACACAAGGATCGACGCGTTCGTATGCTGGTTCTACGCGTTCGTATGCAGAAGTTTGTGATGGCAAGATGGTGAGTGGCAAAGTCATGCGGGAGGTTGGACAGGTAACGGTGTTGATGTTGTTGCAAAAAGGTCATACCAATGAGGATCGAGTCGGATTAAGACGCAATTCTAGTAACGAGACATTCACGTAAAACAAATTACCAACCGAAATGTGGAATCATGCGAAGTAAAGATGATTGAAATGCGAAACATCAATTATGAAAAAAAAAAAAAAAAGTTGAGATCATACTGCACGTCTGAAACTATTGAAAAGAGGAGGATCATGATAAACAAATGATAACATCATCCGATGTCATTAATTTACAAAAGCCAAAGTTGCAAATTACACGAAAAGACAATTTTGGACTAACAACATGTCCTAAACATTTGATAAAAGAATTACATCAACCGATGACAATAATTTGAGAATGTCAAAGATGCAAAGCAACTGGAAAAGTCAATTTTGGACAAAAATACTGGATTCACGAACAATTCACAATACTCAGCAAATGAGAAGTCAATGCACTCTCAAAACTGACCATAGTCAACTCACAGCTGGGTTATGAAGCATAATTCATGATGGAAACGACAATTGCACTAATTGACGAAATTCAACACCTTAGCCTCGAAAACGAACCAATTGACCAAGTCACTGTGGAATGAATAGCCTCACGATAGAGACGATTTTGATGGAAGACGACGACGATAACAACCAGCCGATCAACACAGTTCTACAACAACAAATTTTGCTTACAGTGGGAAAAATGCAATGATTTTTTTTAGGAGAGATATTGAAAATTAATTTCAAATGCAAGTTTACAAGAGAAGTTCAAAACAGTAATTCAAGTAATTTAACAGGACAGAAGATCAAAAGAGTAATGAAAATAATTTTACAGTAGAAAAATCAAACGAGCAATTATAATTATAAAGCAATTCACAAGAAGGCACAAGAAGAACAAATTGTAAACCGCACGATCACTACACCCGACAATATTCTTTCCATAGATGATCATTTCTTTCAGACGATCATCTAGCTGATAAGTGTGGGGGAGATGAACCGAACCAATTTTTTAAATCAATTTTTTATAGCCAGCCATTTAAATTTTTTTATGATTTTTTGCAAAGTATTTTTTTTACAATTTAAATTATTAACTTTGGGTATCATATTTCAACCTACAAATAACTTTCGATAGATGTTCTTAATGCTTTTCAAGAATACAAACATCTAGCTGGTAAGTGTGGGGGAATGCAACGACCTCAAATTTAAATCATTAAATTTGTCCATTTTTCGAACCTCACCACAGTTCTGACCATGCGCGCTTACGCAAGCATAAATAATTTTACCCGTCGACTCGCGTTGCGCGACAAATAATTAAGCTTATGTACAGGTGTGGATCATGAGTCATCCTCACCTGAAAAGCCCTTTATTAAATTTCGCCAATTGTTAGGCAATCAAAAAAATGGTTAAGCTTTCAATTATGAATGTGCGATGTTTTTCCACAGGGGAAATTGAGGGTGTGGCTTAACCAAATTCATTGGCATGTTTGTTCAATGGAGAATTCGACCTTCTCATTATTGACCAACATTTTTGAGAATGTTTTAGGAACATAATTTTGATATTCCAATAACATAATTTAAAGTTTCACGACAATGGTTCGAACCCATGACTTCCGATTTTGAGGTGTACTCACTACACCATACGGAAAGTCATGAAGAATTGCAGAGGTCTGCATAATTTAATTCATGAGGTTCATCGATGCTTCTCATCGAAACGGACCACTTTTAGTAGAACAAAATTTAGTAGAGTTTTCGGGGACTGACTATAAAAACCCCAAAATTCTTGAGGAGGGCAGTTAGTTCCAATTAGTTCCAGTTAGTTCCAGTCAGTTCCAGCCAGTTCAAGCCCAGTCCAGTTCCAGATCCTGAAGAAGCCCCAGACCAGCCGGACCCGCCAGCAGCCACCAGTAGCAGAGGCCCCAGTCCAGCCGGACTTAGCGGTGGAGGCCGCAGTCCGCCGGGACTTAGCCGCTGTGAAGAGTCCGCCGGGACTTAGCCGCTGTGAAGAGTCCGCCGGGACTTAGCCGCCGTGAAGAGTCCACGGGGACTTAGCCGCTGTGAAGAGTCCACCCGGGACTTAGGAGTTCGGGTCTGGCATGGCTCGGCGAAGAGGTCTGGAGGACAAGTCTGGCTTCAACGTAGAGAACTGGCTCGACGAAGGTCTTAATGAAATTAGCAACAAAAAGTTGAGTGATGTGATCGTGCGCGTAAAAGTTGAAAGTGTTACCGCAAAAATGTAATCCTTAAAAAGTGTAATATACAGATAAGTGAAGTTTACTGATCTGTTTTGACTCTACAGTAAATATCACAAAAATCCTGAAAGCCTAAACCGCTCGGGCCGTTCAGGGGCCATCAACAAACGATATGAGCACTTTAGTTATAAATTTCTGCCCTCCTGAAAACTTGAAGCTCCATACCTCCCTTCTAAAACTTCCACGTGTTTTGTAAATTTCCCAAAACGATTAAAATATTAAGGGAGCGTTCTTGCATTACGTAACAAAACATTTATATTTTTAGACCCCCTCCACCCCCTGGTAATACATTTCCAATACATTTTTTTTGTATAAATCCTCGAACCCCGCCCCCCTCCCCCTTGATATTACGGCGTTACGTAATGCATGGACATCCCATAACATGGATAGAGGAGGTGGGAGTGGGGGGGGGGGCTGTCCTTCGTGATAATGGAATAATACAAATATTTTTTTTACTTTGAAAATGCTTGGAAAACTTCGTATATCGTACTGCTACTGTGAAAGCGGTATAGGGGGAGGGGGGGGGGGTCTAACATGGGCGGGCCAATCAATTCACATGTCCTTGTACTGTCTATTAATGTCTTATAATAAAATCATAACCTGAAGTTGCTCAAACTAACAAAAACTATGATTTATTTTGAAACTAAAATTTCGTGACGTTGCAACGCAACGAAAAACCCTGTTTTCAAAAACAGTGCGTTGCAACGTCACGAAATGTTAATGGTCTTTAAAAATCGAGGTTTGATTTTTTCGAAAAACTAATGATTGCATTCGATTTGTTGGCCAATTTTACACTAAAAATGGAAGAAGAACTCCAAATTTGCCATTTAACAGAGCAGAGTTAATGGCGAAACATGAATTGGGTCAGGATTGAGAAAAAGTCACGCGTTGCAACGTCACGCTACATATTCCCCTCTCAAAAATAAAATATTCGCTTAAAATAATGTTTCAACATTGTTTCTTGTAGGAAATTTAATGTACTTTCCGAATCTGTAATAACATACGTACCTTTTCAATGTTTTTTTTTTAGTTACAGCCGAAATACTGAAAAAAGAAAAGTCAAAGCGTTGCAACGTCACGGCGGAATGTGTCAGAGAATTTTCTCAGCTTTTCGGTTTTTTTTTTCAAAGGTGGGCAAACTAGGCACTTATTTTAAAAAAATAATAACTGCGTCTATTTTCAAAAAAGTTACCTAAAAATGGCTATAACTTGTAAACGGTGCACTTAATCAAAATTTCACTAGAGTACTTTTTGATCGCAAATTCTATTTTACATCGAAAAATGAAGTTTAAAAATGGTTGCGACCAATATTTCGATTTAAAAAAAAATCATTATTGATTCATAAATTCATAACTCGATCAAAGATTTTTTGCCCGTTCTGGAAATTTCTGAAAATTTTATGTCCCCTAAAACATATCAGAAAATGAAAAAAAATAGTGTTTTTTTGCAAATCAAGTTTTAGTGACAAAAAGTGCAATAAAAAATCACCAAAATTTGTTTTACCGTGAATATTTTTTTTTTTAAGTGTTGTCCTTATCCATACCCACAACTTTGCGCAAAACACCAAATCGATCAAAAAATTCCTTCCAAAGATACAGATTTTTGAATTTTCTTATATCATTTTTGTATGGACAGCTGCCTAATTTGTATGGAAAATTATATGGACAAACTAATTATGCAAAATGGCTTCTTTGGGCATACCAAAGGCACCAAAAAATTTTCAGCCGGAATAAAAAATACAAAAAATAAAATGAAAGAAAAAAGACCGATCCTCTTCGAACCATCAGTTTGGCAACTCTCAACAACCTCGCCAGATTCTCTCACCAACCTAGTCTTTACAAGTCGCCATCCCGACAACACTTTCTGTGGGCAGTTCCCTCTAACACGCTGAGGTTAATCTAACCGCTAATAAATTTGAGCTTTATCCATTAAGCTACTTATGTCGTGCACTTGCATCTAATGGCCTGTGGCTTTCAAGCGTGGTGTCCGTGAAACCGACCTGCTTTTAGCACCCTTTCAATGCCTTACCGGAAACCCTTAACGTTTCTCAGAGTGATATGCAAAATGAGATAATCTCTCCCCGAAAGGGAACTTGCCCTCTCGACCAAGCTGAACTGTTCCAAGTGCCTCGATTTCCCAAATCGATACGCCCTCCCCAAGGGTCCACGGTCAACGGGGATTTCGATGGTCCCAAAATGACACTGCATTCGAGACAGCCCGAAATGGAAAGTGCGTTTCTCACGCTGACCTTGTGGTGTGGGAAAGGCGCGCGCGTCTGGTGACCTGTCCGGAAATTTAGAGGAACCCCGTGACACGTTTGACACCTCACACAAAGTTCCACCTCAGCCGCGACGACGCCCCCCAAAACGCCAAGTTCGCGTTTCCACAAATCACCCCGGCGGAGGGCTTCGCGCGCGGAACTAGGGCCATAAATAAGCCCGCGGTCGGTGCGATCGACATGGCGTTTAATACCTGTTTAGGAGGGCTCGGGCGCGACCGACACGCGAAAAAGGGTTCTACGCGCGATCGCTCCGGGGAGGAACGTCCAGACCGACCTGCTGCAGTGTTCCAGCAGTAATGTATCAATTCAGTCGGGATAATTAATCAATCCGGCACTACCAACGAGCAGCAAGGGGCAGCAGTAGTTCTGCGGATCTTCGACCTATCCGATCCCGGGGGGAAGTTTCCGAAGGGGAGTCGGAAATTTTTGGGAGGCTCAAATTTATCCAAAGTTATTAGTAGATTATTAGAAGCCATAAATAACGAGGCCCTTCCGAGGTGAACCTGCGGGATTCCGGGAGGGAGCGATCTTCACCGGAATCCAGGTCTCTGGACCAACACAATCCGTAATAAATCTAACTGACGATGCTCAATTTGCGAGCATCTTTTTAGGGAAAATGATATCTTAATGCCACGATATCGCGGTTCCAAGTACCATATCGTCTCAAGCGGTGGGTCGCGGAATACTGATAATCATAGGGATAGCGATTATTGAGAGATTAACTAATGTGGACTATAATTAGAGGTAGCGGCGCTTTTGATCATTCAGTTAATGGACGCAACTTCCAGGAAGCAAACCGTACGCCCCTTTGGCGATAGGTGTGAAACAATTTTATACAATGTTGTTAAGAGAGTATGATGATTTTTTTTCTCATTATGAATCTTAACCCTCTACAACCTAACCCCGCCTTTAGACGGGCTTCGATCTAAAAAATCGCCAAAAATCAATTTTCCAACCGATTTTTGATATTTAAAAAGCATTGGAAAGAAGAACTCTTAAAATTTTAGAAAATTTCAGGGTTGGAAGTTTAACTTGTTTTATGTGACTTTGCCAATGTTTTTAAAAATGTCATTTTTTTAGGGGTCAACTTTGGCTGTGTTTTTTACAAACATTTCCTATATTTTCAGTAAAAAAGAGGTATGCAGTAATTTTTGTAGTGTTCCAGACTATGCCTCTACGCATTTTTTTGCAATTTAAATGATGATGGTGCGATTCTATGGCAGAAAATGTGAAAAACATGCAAAAAATTGAAAAAGTGACTGTAAAAACATGAAAAAATTAGATAGGCGAAATGTAATTATATTAGATGGTAGAGTAGGCCAAATACTACCAAAAACAAACATAAACTAAACAAGATAAATGCAAATTAAAATACTAAAAATGAAACAAGGAAAACATAAAACAAGAGAAGTAAAGTTTTTCGTAGAACAAAAGTTGCTCAAAATGACCTCCTGAACACGGGAAAAATAAATATTTTCGAAAAAAAAATTTGGGCAGTAGAGGGTTAATCTAAGATATATGCTGTTATCTTGTTACATTAGAGCAATTCTCTACCAAAACCGGAAATGGATTTTATTCTATTTTTTTTTATTTGGCTCAAACTTTGTCGAATCGAAAAACTGCAAATATTTCGCTAAAATCAAACTTGCGGTGGCTATATCTTGAAAACGGAGCCCTTTATCAAAAAATCTATAAAGTACTTTTCGATTGCAAATTCATTAAAATAAAATTAAGTCATAATTTTTTTTGCATGAAATTTCGATTTTTTTGCAAATATAATTATTTTTTCTAAAAATCATAACTCGGCGGCAGATTTATGGACGATACATCTCTATGGCTCAAAAGTTGCAGGTTTTTGTCCCCTAAAATATATCAAAAAATCTCGAAAATCAAATAATACATATTTTGGGAAATTGAGTTTTTGTGAAAAAAAAGTTAATAAAAAAAATCGCCAAATTTTGGGTGAGTGTACCTATTTTTTCTCAATTGGTGTCTTCGGCATCAGCATTGATCAGAAAATTCACTTAAAAGTTACAGCTGTTTGAATATTTACGTACCATTTTTGTATGGACAGCTGCCAAAATTGTATGGAGACTTGTATGGGTGAACCAATGACACAACATAGCTGTCATAGGGAAGGCCCCCACAAAGTTTGAGCCAAATCAAAAATACAAAAAAAAAAATAAAAAATGGTTGAAATCGGCCGATTTCGTAGAGAATTGCTCGTTAGAGTAATCTGTGTTTCAAAAGTTTCGAGAATAGTTTTCTGATCTTTGAACCGAAAATCAGAACCCCTGAGGAGAAGGAGCAAAGCTTACTTGGTTTGTTCAGAGTTTATGACCATTCGACATTTTTAATGATCGGTGAGTAAGCGCTTCGTTCACCTTCACTACGACAACCTGATTTTGTCAAGCTACAGTACGTAATCATTGTTTTAGTAGTGTGCGTAAGCGCCGTGGCAATAATTGGTCACTTTTAAGTTTTACTTTGTTATAATTTTAATAACTTCATAATTAAGTCTGGAGGTTTTTTTTAAAGTTCCAATGAAGCAAATTTCCAATTTTTGCTTTTTGGGTGTTTTTGAAACCGCCTTGAGTTAGGGATATTAAAAATACCCAAAAAGCAAAAACTGAAAATTTGGTTTATTGGACCTTTTCAAAAAAAAAAAAAACTCCAGAAGTTAATGAAGTTAATTCGACAGTATTTAAAGAAAACATTCCAGACTAGATTTGGTAACTCGAGCGAACGCCAGCCAATTGAATTTTAAGTGACTTGGATGAAATCGTCCAATGTACTTTTACTTTTCCCACGTGGCATTGCATGTAGAAAAAAATTAAGGACTAGGGGAGGTTCAACATTTCCGATTTTGAAAACACGTGATTCACGAAAGATCCCTAAATCTCGTCCAACGCAAAGTCACACTCAAGGTCGGGTGCGTGATGCGGGATGGCGTCAAGCCATCGAATCCTTTCGTCGAAACCTCCGAAAAAGGGGCGCTCTGCGCCGTGATGCCGTTTTCCACTCCTAACTAATTTACTGCGTGCCAAAACTCCGCGGGGGAGATTTATTCCGAGGTTAGATTCCGCGCGCGCGGGAATGTTTTATAGCCCCGGAACAGACTGTTTTGTTCTCGTTTCGCCAGCAGGTCGCTGAACTTGAACTCACACTCCGGGTTGATCTTAAAAGAAAACGACTCAGCCAAAACCACTTTTGATGGAGAAGCCACGATTTATGTTCACACTTTCAGCAGTCTTTCAGTGCATTAACGTCGCTCAAACCTACACCAACTCTGCGCCGATGAGGAAAGATTGCATCCACTTTTTTGCAAAACAACTCAAATCTTCGCGGGTCTCTGGAAGATTTCGTAACATCTTGCTCTGTGACATCATGCTGTGATCCCTTTTGCTCGTCGACGACAGAAGCTCCCTTTTTGCGAGCGTCGTTTTTATGGTCACGACCATGTCTTGGACGCCCTGCTGCGTGAGACCTCCAAATATTTGCGTTCCATTCCACTCCAGTCACTCTCTCAAGGGGAAGAACCGTTCCGTTGTGGCAAGTGGTGTGGCTTAATTTATGGGTTATTGAACTAGCTTTGGACTCTTATTGGGGCGAAATAGGTGTCGTAAATTTCCAAACTCAAATTGAACTTGCGGAATCTGCGCGATGCGCGGGAGCTCTATGCTGATGGCAAAGATATTTTGGGTAGTAAAATTTGAATCATCTGCGAAAGAGAGGAATTTTAAGTATGTTCCCATTTTTGATTTGCTCGAGGAATGCTGTTGCGTGGATGCCAAGCTAAGTCTTTTTTTACTGCCTTTTTTTGGTTGATTTTGTTTGAAATCGAATCTCGAGTCTCACTTGACCTGTTTACATCAGACTAACGCCACTTTACAACAATGTTCCGAATCACTTTCGGTGTCCCGCTGTGGCAGTACATCCTGGCGCTAAGATAAGTGTGATTTAAGCGTTGCAGATGAAGAGTGTGGTCTACCCTTCAAGGTTTGTGAGTGTTCTTTATTGTATACAACTTTATTGGGTAAACAAATACGACATGTCTTGTGTGGAGCAAAATTTATTACAATATTAAAACCGGTAAAGTGGAGACTGATGATAGTTACACCGATTTGTTTTTCCATGGAGTTCCATTTGCTTGACCTTTTCCATGTTTGATAACATTTCTGTCTGTCTGTATCAAATATCTAGCCATTTCTTAACAATTCAACTCAACATATCAGCAGAACTTAGCGAGGCTTCTTCCTTCAACTAGTCCATTCAATCACACTCAATTGGGTCGATCAAGTTGACCCACAACCAACAGAAACCCTTTCTTCGGCGGCACTCGTCGAACAGTCTAGTCTAGTTTCGCAAACTCATCAACCGTCGTAGTTCTTCACATATTATTTTAGACGCCGCCGCCGACGCACGCAACTTGAGACTAAAGTGATTGCTCTAATAATGACGATCAAGACCGGACCAACGCTAAAGTGTTGCGAGGGGGATCGTAAATTATGCTCTTAAGGACCCATCCCTGCCGTCGTCGTCGTCGTATAAATTGCCCATTCTAGGCGCAAGCTCAGCTACTAAAAGCCGGAGGCGATAAAATCAATTTCGGACTTGATTACCTCCTCCGTGGACGACACGAGCGCCACTACACAAGATCGTGACGTTTATTAGGAGGTTGGTACAAGTTACGCGATGTCTGGTGGATCAATTTGTAAGGGAATCGCGATATCGCGGGGAACAGCGAAAGTGATGTTCGCTGGAGAATTTAAACACTGTAATGATGAGTTGGCAGATTCTGGAGACATTTATGGGGTTTCCAAATTTGGAAAGGATGACAATGACAGCGATTTTGACGAAAACTGAAATTAGGTCCCTGATGATCAACAACCCTAAAGGCAACTTAACTCAGTCAAGAATCCCAATTATTGTACGTTTTCATTATAAACCCCATTCAGACTGCCACAACCCATAATTCTCTCTGAAGAGAGCATCTGTGAAGATTGCATGATGCATCCGTCTTCTGCACCACGATCCCCGAAGAGTTCAGGTAGCCAATCTTGATGAGAATTAATAACTCTCATCAGTGAACTGTAAAGAGCGAATCAGATTGACGTGAACTCCCGCGTTGATCTTTAAGATACCTCGCTGCAGCTTTATTGTTGCAAAAAGTAAGAGCAACATACCGCACATTTCAACGGTTCAGGGTGATCCATCAGAGCAACTGTTTCAACGGAATGCTACCAGCTATCACACACAGTCAGTCCCTAGGTATGGCGAGTCGTTATGACATGACCAATTAAAACCTGTCCAAGGAACACAAGAGGACCAACGCTTGAGGATCATACGCGCTATCAGTTCAACATGATCGCGAGCGCCGACAGAAACTGTCTACGCGAAATGATGTTGAATTTGCAGCACGCAACAGTGGGTGCCGTGAAGTAATGAACTTAAAACAAAATTAAAAATGTCATTTATACACACCGAATTTTTTTGCTGAAATTCAGCAAAGTTTTACTGCATTTTCATCAACTGAAATTTCAGTAAAAGATTAAGTACCGTCATCAGGGGTGACATTGGGTCTGGGGTGGGATTGGGTCATACAAATTTCAGCATTTTTGTATGACCCAATCTCACCCCCAGACCCAATGTCACCCCTATGACGGTAATTTAGATTTTACTGAATTCTCAGTTAATTGTTTTTACTGAAATTTCAGTAAAATGTTTGTCAAACCAACTGAAATTTCAAGAAATGTCAAATTATTTTACTGAAAATTTAGTTTTTCCTTGTGTCAGTTTGACAGAACATTTGCTGAAGATTCAGCATTCACGGGTCCCCCACAGACCGTTATTATGAAGAAAAAATTTCCACCCAAACCAATGATTGGACATGGTTTCTGGGACCATTTTGCACCTCTGGGCCAAGTTTCAAAATATTTGCCGGCAGAAATTTCGAATACAATCAGTTTTAGTATTTTTAGTTGAAATTAAGGGGAAATCACATGTAAAATGCGTAGGAAAAGATCAAAGTTTCAATGTTTTAACTCTAAAACGTTACTGGTCATGGTTTCAAATTGTACTTACATGTAGTAGAATGATATAAAACGATTCACGGAACTGACTTAGCCGGATTAAGCCTTAGTTAAGTGACTTAAGTGCATTATTTACAAGTTTATATCTAAATATTTTTTTAAAACTCCTTCATTAGGCAATTTTAAGTCTAGGAAGATTAGATTGCATAAAAATAATTAAAATTAGGTAACTTTGAGCCAAGGGGTGACATTGTACCAAATTTTACGTTTGTTTAATAACTAAATATCTTAACAACAAGCTCGATAAGCTTGAATTGTAATTGCAATTTTGCAAAATTATAATTGGTTTGAAATATTAATCCTGTGGGAAGTTGTGCCATTAAAATTTTGCTAATTATAATCATTACACAGGGCAACAAAAATGTTTGAGCATAAATGATTGCAGTATTTCAGCACTACATTTCATTCGTATGGTTCAAGTTTCTAAACGTTTTATAACAAAAAAAAAAACAATTTTATTATTAATGCAATGCTACAAACTTGCCACGTCACATTATTGTTTTTCTTTTATTTGTATTCAGAAGGAATCGATTCAGAACTGGAACATGTGCGCATCATTTTTAAATTTGTCACTTACAGGTGATTTAAAACATAGACTAAATATATATAGATACGCCACTCCCCTGTTGGGGCTGGCGACACTACCGCCACGCCAAAATAGCACCTGGTGGCAATTCACAGGTACTACTTTTCGATGTTTCCAAAGGGAAAGTGAGTTTTCCCCAGTTTCAGTTCAAGTGTAACGGTTGCATCGTAGCAACAGCTGCTTTTAAACTTTGCTTATTTTCTGTCAACATTTCAACTTCAAAGCGTTGGATCCTACAATATCAACCCGTTGTGGGCGTTTCCGGCCACCAAAAATCTCACGCGCAGAACCTCCGACGACACGGAGTGTTCGCAGTGAGGACGTGTCTGCAAGTGAGTAGAATGAAATAACAGAAAAAAAAAATATTTATGGAAAAGTTTAATGTTTACAGGCCTTGTTAAGATGGACCTGTCACCAATTCAACCACGGCAAGAGGAAACTGCACAGCGATCTAGATGACCTTCGGTGCTTCTAGATTCCTTCGGGCCTAATTCCTCAAGAACCACTCTGCGCGGCTACCTCCGTTGCCGGAATAGTCGCCCATTTGTCGAGCAAATTGGAACACGTCTAATCTAAATCACATCACATGCTAGACACTACGATGAACAAAATTGCATCGATTTTTGCTGCAACGGGTTTCTTTTAGTATTTTATTGATTTTTAAGCATTCAATATAATAATGATGACTCAAATAGAAAGATTATCCAACAAGCGGATTGAATTTTATTTGTCTAGACTTTGAAACAGCTCCTCTTTCTCCAGACGATTAACACATGTTTATTGTATGTTTCTAAACTGTGACGGTGAAGCGATCATGGTCCGCGAGGGGACAAACTGCAACTGGGGGATCCGCACCTGGTTCGGGAGGAAGCAGCACTCGTCCAGCATAAGATCGTTGGGATTGAGAGCGAATTTGGTGAACAGACTGACTAGTGAAACTAGAATGTCCAGCTTATTAGGAGCAGTATCCAGTTGCGGAGATTCGCGGATACTGTTGGATGCGACGATGTCCTGGCTGATGTCAAGCCCTGCTTGTTGTTGGACATCACAATGCAATTTTTGGGTAGTTTAGCTAATGTTGATCGCCAAGTCGGTGAACTACTGGATCGACTTCTGCAGACTCGGCTACCCCATAGAAATGTTCTTGGCCGCTAGATTATCACCAAAACTCCCAAGCTCGATAAAAAGGGAGAATTTCCATACAAATTCTCCCTTTTTCTCGAGCATGGGAGTTTAGGTGTTTTTAAGGAGCACCTTGTCGACGTCCTGTACCGACTTTGAGAGGCCACTGAAAAGAAACACCCAAGTCAGATACTTTTAAGAACACAATTTAAAACAAGTCTGTACTTACTGGTTTTTCCCCTGTAAATTATCGTGCGAGGCCAAATTAAACGTTGATAAAGGTGGTCATGATCGAGTGCAGGGTTAGCAAGTTTAAAAGATCAATATTTGAGACCAAACCGGGAGAAAGCCGATACGGAGGATGATTGTCACGCTACGGGAACTTCGGTGGCCTTGTCTAAACACCTGCTTGCTTCGGGCCTCCGCAACGGCTTTTTCTTCGCCAACGTTCCTTCTCCTAAGCCCCGCTCCACCGCCGGTTTTGCCTCTACCACCCTCTGCCTCTGGCCGGGGATTGACGCAAACCCAGGGGAGTCGCGATCGGCTTGAAGATATGACCCTTGTCAGTTCCTTTATTATGGCCAGAGTCTTCACTGCTACTGCCTTTGCCACTTGCCCTGCAGGCCGAACATTTTTCACGTTTCCGCGGGGATAAATTATATAAAAAAAACAAATTGTTCAAACGCGTGTTTAACCAAATTGGGTGACAGTTTTTTTCAAAAACAAAACAATCGGCAAGTGCACAGAGTACTATGATTTGTTTACCCAAATTAGTACCTGTAACTTGACTGTGGTGGCGCTCGGAGCGCTAAAGGGGTGTCGCCAACTGGATGTATGAAAAAATCACGAAGTGAGACATCTAGGTCACAGAGTAAGACAGAGTTCGCACTGCTTCTTGATTTTTGGTTCAACTTGGTGGTACATCGCAGGTACATCGCACGCCTGCTACCAGCAAACCTTATGGAGCCAAAGAATTAAATGACATTTCCTCGGACTGGTCACTCTGGGTTACTCTGTGTCTAGGTAATTAATAATCTATGTTTAAAATCAATAGGCCTTTTTAAACATATTTATTTGCGATCTGCGAAGCAATATCATCAAATTATTTTTGGGTTTGGGAACATAAATAGACCAAATTAAGCAGTCTACAAACAAATATTGACATAAACTTAATGCTTATCAAAACAATCTTTTGTACATGGTCACCCCTTGGCTCAAAGTTACCCCATTTTAATTATTTTTATGCAATCTAGTCTTCCTAGACTTAAAATTGCCTAATGAAGGACTTTTTAAGAAATATTTAGATATAAACTTGTAAGTAATGCACTTAAGTCACTTAATCCGGCTAAGTCAGTTCCGTAAATGGTTTTATATCATTCTACTACATGTAAGTACAATGACCAGTAACGTGTTAGAGTTAAAACATTGAAACTTTGATCTTTTCCTACGCATTTTACATGCGATTTCCCCTTAATTTCAACTAAAAATACTAAAACTGACCGTATTCGAAATTTCTGCCGGCAAATATTTTGAAACTTGGCCCAGAGGTGCAGAATGGTCCCAGAAACCATGCCCAATCATTGGTTTGGGTGGAAATTTTTTCTGCATAATAACGGTCTGTGGGGGACCCGTGGCATTCGTTGCTGGTATTTCAGTTATTACGATTTGATCTTTCTTTCCAAAAAAAAAAAAAGTTTCTAATGCTGTTTTGTATACAAATATTTCTCAAATTACATTTGAAATTAAACAATACCATAAAAATCATATTTTTATCAGCTATTCTTTCAATCGTGGTTATGTTGTGACTTGCCGTTATTTTTGTTTTTCGTTTGGAACAAGTTGGTGGTTTGGGCAATCCTCCACACCTTGAAAAACAACTGGTTTGCATCGAGGCATTTGTCTTACCTTTGTTTCTAAAGATCACAATACAAAATATAAAAACACAACACATTTGAAAAAGGATTTTCTCTCGGCAGCATCTAAACAATAACTCAAAAGTGTCATTTCAGTTTGACAGATACGCAGCTATTGATTTTTCAGCAATGTTTTTGTTTATTGTAGAATTTCAGCAAAGTGATGATTACTGATTCGCATTCAGTTATTTATTTTACTGAAATGGAATACCAAAATTTGCTGTGCAGTAAAAAAAATCGTGGTGTGGTTATGACAGTATTTCCAACAAAAAAGTTGCTACAAAGAATAAGTGTCCATTCTCTTTAATTGAATATCTTAATTTTTATGTTTTGATATTTGTTTTCTGAGACAAAAAATAAAAATCATCAAAAAAGATAATATACTATTTTCACTACAATAAGTGTAATATAACTTTTCAGACAAAAAGTGCAAATTGATTTTAAAACAATTTTTAAATTCATCTTTTTACTGTGTAAATCCACTTTTAAAATATGATTTGTGTTAAACTTACTTCGAAAAGGTATATTTTAACCAGAGAGCAATTTTCCACAAAAACCGGAAAATTATTATTATTTATTTTTATTTTTTGATTTGGCTTCTCTATGACCAAAGAAGCTATTTTGTATTATTGATTTGCTCATACCATTCCATACAATTTTGGCAGCTATCCATACAAAAATTGTATGTAATTATTTGAAAATAGTATCTTGAGAAGGAATTTTTTATATCGATTTGGTTTCTCTGGCCAAGTTGTTGGTATTGGTAAGGACTTTTTAAAATATGTAGCTTCAAAAAAAAATCACCCATTTTCACCATTGTTTTTATTTAAAAGTTGTAGCCCCAAAATCCTTATTTTAAAACTTTATTTTTTTATATGTTCAGGGAACCAAAAAAGGCATCTTTCGTTTCGAGCCACAGAGAAGTATGGCCAAAAAATTGTTCCGAGTTATGATTTTTATAAATAAATATAGATATCAAAAAATTAGAATGTCAATCATAATAAATGTGTTCCATAATTTGCTATTTCAAATCAAATTTGCAATAGAAAACACATGTGTACCGTCACCAGGGGTGACATTGGGTCTGGGGGGTGAGATTGGGTCATACAAATTTCAGCTTTTTTGTAGGACCCAATCTCACCCCCCAGACCCAATGTCACCCCTGATGACGGTACTTAAAAAACTTATTTTTAGTGTTTCTTTATGTAGACAATTTTTATATGTTTCTTAGATTAATTTATAGGAAATTTATTTTCAGAGATGGGCACGTCGAAAAATTTACGATGTTTTCTCAAAATCAAACTTTATAATTCAAAAATGGGACACATTTACAAAAAAAAATTATACATGTCCTAAAAATTCGTGTTAAAAACATAAACAAATGGTCTTTATATAGAAACAATAAAAACTAAATTTTTTAAGGTGTAATTTAACTAAATTTTCAATTGTCTGATTTTTAATTTAAAAAAAACTGACTGAATCCACCTACGTGATTATTGCCTTCCTCACTCTTTCATGTTCTGAATATAAGAGGTGACACAAAGTAAAAAAAAATGCAAGGATCATTTAAAAAAATGCTTCAGAAAACGAAAATGCGAAAAAAACGAAAAACGAAAAAAAATTATGTATTTGCCCAGATTCATCTTATTTTAAATACATTGAAGAAACGGAATTCAATTTATAACCATTTCAATTAAATTTTGTTCGACTTTTGTACCGGGATGACGAGATTTAATTTAAAAAAATCAGATGCAGTTTGTCCAATTTACAAATTGAAAATATTTTAAATTAATAAAAAAAATCAAATGAAATTGGTGACCTTTAAGTAGTTTTTTTTATTAAAATACTTGTACAATAAATTGTAAATGTAAATAATAAATTGATTTATGTTTATTTTTTTTTATTTTTTGGGGCACTTGAACCTTTTGAAAATTTTGATTTTTGAAATAACATTGAAAATTGTAAATTTTTTGAAAGACGCGTTACTAAAGCACAATTTGAAGAAAACTTAATATATCGATTTAATTTAGGTAAACTGTCCATTTATTCCCAAAAAGGTCCTCAAATTACGCCACCCACTGTCCCACCGTTTCATTGTCTTCCCGGAGGGTCTAAATTTAACAATTTCGCGCCGACTGTCGTCGGTCGTCAGTCGGGTCCAGTCCAGATTGTACTTAGAAGCCCGAAAGGCACCCCAAAGTGTGGTCACTTCCCTAATCAACTATAAATCATATTCGCGCAAGAATTGGCCAGGACAACTTTTCACATCCTCCGGCACCAGTTTGTATCTTAGAAGGAGGTTGAAGTCTGGTCTGGTGTCTGGTCTGTACACTAAATTTAAGTGGTCGTCAGCTTGATAGTGCGATCACGACGACGATATGGCAACATAAATGGCGAAGGCTAATCTGGCCAGACCAACCGCAGAGTTGGTTCCTTTTTGGGGGCGTATCTTGTGAAAACCATAAAACTTGCTTGCAATTACGAGTGGCGTGAATCATGGCGTGACGTGACATTGATCTTCAACTATTTAGCTCGATTTGGTATAATTATACGGTGCGCAGGAAACCACTAATTATTGTGATTTGAATGGCAAATAGTTGTTCTGCTGACAATGACTGGAAGCATTCTAACCAAGCTGTTTTCCTTCTCTTTTCAGGTAAATCTCAACACTTTTGAGCCAGATCAACATGTCAAATCGGCACACCAAATGTCAAACGGGTTAGTCTGAACAACGCGAATCGTGAAAAAGTCACGACCTCTCATTTGAATTTTTAAACGCACCTCAATTAAACACATCGTTTAGCTTTGATTAAATTAGAGCGCCGCCGCGACAACATTATCATGCGTGTCTCGTGCTACCGAATCCAGCGCCGTCCGCGGCCGCCATCTAATGTATGCGCGCCAATTAATTATGTATGACCAACACCACGGTTCACAGATCGCAATCACCATCATAAAAGAGTGGCGCTAGCCGACGAGAGTCCACTCTTTTCATCGCTCCACCATTACGGACAATTAGCTTGTTTACACCACACTTTATAATGGCCAGAACCTGTGAACTGATGCTGAGCTTCTTATCAATGGAAGGTATTGAAATTGGAGGTTAATGTGGTCTGAGGTCAGAAGATTCTCTTTACATGTACTGATACTTTATTTTGAAGCATTTTCTAGTTATAAATTTACCGAAATTTTTAAACCGTTTCAGCAAAATCTCACCCTTTTGTTTATTTGTTTTGTAAAATGTAAATGTATACTATAAATTTAATGTCAGAAAATTTCAAGGCTCTAGCTTTTACACAACCAAAGTTATGGGGTATTTCATTTTCAAAAAGGCCGAAAAAAACCCCAATACCGTGGGAAGGTTGATATTGTAATACAAATTTCTGGTGTTGAAAAGTACTTTTTGCAATTCCGTCGTGAAACTACTTACTTTTCCTGTCATTCTTGAACGACGAAATAGCCTACTTTTCTGTACCAAAAATAACAGAATCGAATAGCAACACTTTTCAAAATAGATGCTGAAAAGTTCTACTTTTCAGCACTGAAATGGGTTTCGAAAAGTAACACTTTTCAACATTGTTTTGATTTAAACGATTTATTGACAAAATACGTGAAGATTTGACTTAAAATTTCACTCAATGGGTGTTTTTCGGAATTGCAAAAAATGTTGTATGGAACTCGTTGCAAAACTTGATTTTTTCAGCACTCGTCGTATTTATCCAACTCGGTGAACTTCGTTGGATAAATGTACGACTCGTGCTGAAAAAATCCTCTTTTTGCAACTTGTTGCATAAACTACTATTTCAGTGCTGTGAGAAGTTATTACATGAATTGTTAAACGCAAGGTTATTTACGCTCTGTTAAAATTTTCGGTTATAAATTTTGGTTTGATTAGAATTTATTTGTTCTTCCATTCTCTAATTTAAAGAGTCTACAAATCTGAATTTTTTGCCACGCGTTAGCAATAAAATCTCTCGCGAATCCTGCTGAGGTTCACAGTTCTGGCAAAAACAAAGTCACGATCCGATCGATGATCAAGTGCTACTTTATTCATAAACCTTTCATCCGACCCAAACATCGAAACCTAATTTCCAGCTGATTTTCTGTCTTAAGTCGTCTAGGTCGAAAAATTTCGCCAAATCAAGCCAAACCAATATGCTAATGGATTATTATGTGCGAAAAAAAGTGCGTCGTCTTCGGCTCCCATGCTGGGAAGTGCGTGCTCGACCAATTTCCCATGTTTAGACACCCAAATATGATAAACTTCCTTTCTTCTGCTCTGTCTGGTATGCAAATCGACCGATCGGGCTTTTGTTACTATGTCAGCGGGAAATTGTTAAAAATCGAACCTAGGCTTTATAGTTTTGCCATTTTTGGTGAAATTTATTGGATCGATTTCGCCAACCGGGTGAACTTTTGACAAATTGCACCGCTTTCGCGGTTGGTGGGAAAGACATTTTACTATTTCTTTTTTTTTCATGTTGAACGGTGAGATTTCGAGTGAAAGAATTCCAAAAACATTGCATAACTGTAGATTCTCAAATGTTTTCACTTAATACTTACATAAATCTTCACGTAACAATAATGAGACATCGAAGATTTTGGCATGCAACTGTAATACTCTCATAAATCTTCAGACCAGTACGCGGCAGTATCAGATCTTCACCTCAACACAGTTCATCGCCATAAAATATTCGAAGAAGTGGGGCAAGTGTTCCTTTATTGGGCTTAGTCCCTATTTTGGTCCTATTCATTTTAGTTATTTGAATTTAATTGATACCTTGTATTAACAATTTCCGAATTGCAATTCCAACTAGCAAATTTAGGCAAAAATTAAATCCATCATTTCACCGACCCGGAATAGGAATATCTACCCTTCAAACTTTTAAAACGTAACCTCGAATCTCTCTCCCAGCAGCATCTGTCCAAATTAACAGTAATGATAAATAAGCATTGGATCGTAAATTTAAACATTTCGCCAAAGGTCTGGTTGTTCTCTTTGATTGTTTCCACCCAGAAAAAGGGACCAATTCCAGCTGATTCCAATTTTTCGCGCGGGGCACTTGTGCATGCGCAATCCACATTACGTCTTCGTTTCGAAGAAGATCTCAGAGCTCGGCTGTCAGCTACCTTCCGGGTATCAACGTGTTCCGCAGTTCTCCAGCTGGCACACGGCATCATGCAAATTCCCTGCTCCTTGCCTGGCACGCCAAATTATTTTCGATTTCCATTACCTTACTTCTTACTTTGGGTAGAAAGTTGTACCCGGTCCCAAAGTCCCGGATTGCCCAGAAGGAACGAAATCCGGACGGGGTTACAACAACGCGCCAACCGGTAATACCTTGGTTGATAAACGTTTATCTTTGATTTATGCGCGCCCCAAGTTCGAGGTCCCCAATTAATGAGGCCCTTGGGAATGCCACCACATCGGATCGAGTCAAGGGACCCCGAAAAATTTGCATTATTCCACCCTTGAATAATGAACTCATCCCGGTGCAGAGGTATTGCATGTCCGGAAACCTTGACATTGAAACATCCTGAGCTGCGGGTTTGCGATGACTGATCGATCGATGTCAGAAGATTGAAAGTAAAATTAACAGTTTCGATTTCGGCGTCTTCGGGCGGTTTTTGTTTTTGAATTAAGGTTCGTTATGAAAAGATTTTTCAAATATTTGTACGCGCTCGAGGTGCACGCCGGATCCGGTTGTTCAACGGATGTCTGATGGAGAGCATTTTTCAATGAATTAGATTAGCCGTGGGTTATTGCAAGCTGTCTTGAGCAAGTTGCATCATCTTAAGAACGAGTTATTCAGCGATGAAACATTCAGACTTGGTTGTGTTGATCCGAAAGCCAAACAGAATCTAAACAGAATAAATTTGATGGTGGGAATGGCGAGACAAGTGCTTTTTCGCTGAATCAATCAAAGATTTAAAGATTCAAAGATTCAAAGATTCAAAGATTCAAAGATTCAAAGATTCAAAGATTTAAAAATTCAAAGATTTAAAAATTCAAAGATTCAAAGATTCAAACATTGCTGATACTTGATTCTCGATTTCTGATCCTCATTTTTCACTTTCATTCAAGAATGCATGCTACTCAGATGTAAATCAAATCCGAGCTATGTTGTTCAACGAAACAGCTCTTATGTTTCGCTTTGTTCCGGCGTGATTAAGTTTCAAGAGTTAATTTATTGATACACGCGGCTCAAAATATGCCGCGCGCGCGCACATGAATGAAAGTGCGAGTTTCAAGGCTTCCCTAAATGGACATTCCGTCTGTCCGGGGCGATTCCGTTCGCAATAATTTATTCAGCAATCCTCAGTGAGATGCCTTTTAAGAGCTTTCGTGCGTTGTAAACAAACTTGTTGCGCCAGGGATTGGCGCAGGATTCTTGTTCGAGCAGTGACAAAAACAGTGTTTTCATATAATTTAGAGCATTCCACTTACAACGCGACGAGGGATGACGTTTAATGGATTCTTTTTCACGCACAAACCCAAGTGAGCGATAAATTGCGTCCTTGTAACGCATCGTAAGAGTCGTTTGCTCGAAAGGGAAAGTCGTAAATCATATTCGGAGTTGGTTCGAGTAAAAAGGATTACAAGATTCAAGAAAGATTGCGTGTTGAGAAAACAAAGACAATTTGATACGCAAATTGAGATTGAGATGAGAATGAGATGAGAATGAGATGAGAATGAGATGAGAATGAGATGAGAATGAGATGAGAATGAGATGAGAATGAGATGAGAATGAGATGAGAATGAGATGAGAATGAGATGAGAATGAGATGAGAATGAGATGAGAATGAGATGAGAATGAGATGAGAATGAGATGAGAATGAGATGAGAATGAGATGAGAATGAGATGAGAATGAGATGAGAATGAGATGAGAATGAGATGAGAATGAGATGAGAATGAGATGAGAATGAGATGATAATGATATTAGAACAAAATGTAATTTTGAAGACAGTCTCATGGAAAATCTTCAAACTCACTAGGTGACTCGATCTTAATGTAGAAAATTGCATTAATTAGGTTTGGTCAACTTCGAGCGCACTCGGACCAACTCCGGGGTGTGGTTGGGGAGGTCGACGACAGCTCATAACACCACTTTGCACTACATATTAATCTTCACCTCCATCTCGGCGGCGGCGAGAACTTCGATAAGTCGTCGGTTCCGATCGGAATCGATCCCCCGATCGGCTGATTTATAACTTCCTTTGGTGCTGGTTGCTAATCGCTTTAGAGTTGCACTTTCAAATCCGCGCTAGTTCTCTAAGCCTTTCAGTGACGAGGGTACCCCGCGTGTTAACATTCGAATTAGCACCGCGGATAACAACAACTTAAGTCAAGTCAGCTTAGCTTGGTGACACATTTCGGGTCAGGTTGTCAAGGTGCGGTTGAGCTCTCCGTGAGTATGGAACCTAATTTTGGCCCGGAGGTTGTTGCACTTGTTGTTCTGCGCTTGTAAGCCAAATTTTGAGGTTAGAAAGGGCATCTTCGCTGGACGTTATCCAGATTTCTCGCAGCGATATCGATCTTGTTGAGTTCGGTGTGCGATATCGGAAAGCTTCTTCGCGGTGACAAGTTTTGCCCGAAAAGATCCAATAAATTGTGGCCTAATTAATGGTCTCCCCATTCCAAATCGGACATCGCAGCGACTTGACGCGAGCGGCCAAAATCCGTTGACAAGGGGTTTGCCGAACGCGCGAAATGTGATACTTTAGTCTTCCTTTTTGGAAAACGTGCCCGTCGTTGTTGTTCATTGAAGTTTTGGGAGGAAGGGGGATCGATTCGAGAGCTCGGATATCAAATTGCACGAGAGCACACGTGCTCGTAAGTTATGAATGAACTGGTGCTATCGTTGGGGAAATATGCTAATCACAGAGATTGCGTAAAGATTTGGGCGAGCCACTTCGTCTCGAAAACAACACCGTCGGGTCGATCCGCTCCAGTTAGGAGGTCTTGAGGATTTGTCCGAAAAGCTAGACAGAATCAGTGGACTTTAAGGTTATTAATTGAGTTAATCGCTTTATATTTTTCCGGTAGAATCAAGAACGTATAAACTTTCATATCTGGAACAACATTTACACATTTTGTTTTACCATAACTTGTCTGCTATTGTTTACGTTTCGATTTTTAGTTCTGTTCTGAATAGTTTAACCTTCATTATTATCTTTAATTCATCTTCAAGCTATTTTCATTCAATTTCAAGGTGAAATAACAATGCTGTAACTTTTTCGTGAATATTTTTAAAATCCTGGTAACCTCAACCGCTATATTCTAAGTTCACGAACCTCACACGGCTTCCATGAACTTGTCTCTCATGCATGTCCCTCTAGGAGGGAAGGTCACAAACCTTCCTCATGACATAAACTCACTCCACTATTCAGTTTAGGATGCGTTTCAAGTTTGATTGGCAGCCGCGAGGCAGTGGAACCTTAAGGCGAGAGCATAAATTACACTTTCCCAGCATATGAGAGGAGTCCGTGAAAGTGAGACGAGACACCCCCCTCCGTCTCTTCAGCTAATTACGGAGGGTTCTCCACTTGCGTGCATTTTTGTTTGTTTACAGTTTCGTTCCAAAGTGACACCATTCATCAGAGGCGACCTTCTTTTTTTTTCGGGGGGTAAAACTGTGTCATTTTCCCTTTGTAATGTGTGTCAGCAGCGCGCGGCAAACGCCAGTTTTATGGTTTTGTTTTCAATTATCTGATCTGCCTAGCTCGAAGACCCTTGTATTTCTCCAACTTCCTTTGCTTTCTGCCCTGGGACTGCCTTGCACATGTCGTGGCGTTTGTCTTTTCTTTCCTTCTCGATAGGGGCAATTGAAGGGTCCTCGCACTTGGAAGATGGTCTTTTAAGGGATGGAATTTCCATTTTTCGATACATTTAACACTAATAATGCATGGCAAGAAGCGGTAGCAGTTCCTTGACTTTCAAGTCCATGTGTCATCCTCGACGTGGGCTGGAGCAATTTAATGTACTTTGCGTTCGAGTATATTACAAAAATCCCATTAGCTTGGTGATTCCAACTGCGTTTTATCGGAAAAGCGTGCTCAGTTGGAGAAAAACATCGCAATTAACACCTCTAGATGGGAAAGTGAGTGTGTACGGAAGGGATTACTCATTGCAACATTGTGGGCAACTGGGATATATATAAATCACACCTAGGTATCTATCTTCTTGAATTTTCCACACTAAACTACACTTTTCGATGTTTAGATTTTAGTTTACTAACAATCTTAAACCCAACCTCATCTTCATACGGGTTTCAATTCTATAAATGAGAAGAAAAAATAATAACATTTCTAAAACTTATATTCCAACTTTGAACAAACAATCCGCAATTTATTGTTGAATTGTACTTTCACTATAGGAATTTTTTTACCAATTTTGTATGCTCATTTTTTTTCGAGGTAATGAAATTTTGTGTCGAGAAAAAAACCACGAAATCTCAAATAAATAGGCCACGTGGTTCATGTACGAGCCCTTACCATTTCCCGTAACTCAACTGTCAAAAATTGTGAGACATATCATTTTATGGAAAATTTAAAGCACTTTTCAAATCTGCAATAACCAAGAGAGGTAATATTTTAATTAAGAACAACAATTTTCATTTAAAAAATACGAAGGGGACATTCATAAACCACGAGGACACTTTAGGGGGGTTCAGCGATTGTCCAAATCATGCACCCAAAATTCAGAGTCGAGATAATCGTTCTCTCAAAATTTATTGAGGGCTCAGTGACGGTTTCCACGCGAAATCGACCACTCAAAATCCGGACCATCTCCGATCTTAATAAAACTTGCTGGATCGTTTGTCCTACTCAAATCAACAACTCCTGTGCACTCAGTTTAGTAATTCACAATGGCTTTTGAATTTTAGGAATTCTTTAAGTTTTAAATTATTGGTAATTACGTTTAAATTGAAAAAATCATATCTTTTGAAGCAGATGTTCAAAAAATCGATCGAAAGTGTGTTTTAACGAAAATCGTGCGCTCTTTTCAATAAAAATATTTCCAAAAGCCGAAACTTTCATTTTCGATCAAAAAACAGCCAAAATTCAAATTTTCTTCGAAAATCAGGCTGAATACACCCTTTGATTCAAATTTTGCCATTACCATTCGAAAGAGCGGACAATTTCCCACTTTTCTTCCATAGACACCAAGTTGGAGCGAAAGCGTTTTCGAGTGGTTTGTAAATAAAAACCTTTTTTCGTTTTTTTTTTAATTTTTCCAAAAAACTAAATTACATGTTTTATGGCAAATTTTGTAACAGATCCCATTTTTAAACAAAAAATAAAGTTCTGCTTCCGTGTTTTTGAGTTTTTCCTTGAAGTACCAGTTTCAAATACATATAAAAGGAACGAAATAATTACTAAAGATAACCAAAAAGGCTTTATCTATAAAGTACGTCACGCTAAAATCAGCCAAAATTTACCCCCCTTTGCCACGCTTTTCCTATACTTATAACACGCAATGTCACACTTACTCAGACCCCCCCCTCCCCCTCTAGAGCGTGACATACTTTATGGATGACGCCAAAGGTGCATTTAAAGTAACATTTCCTGAACCACTTTTATTATGGAAAAATGTTTATCTCACTCGTCAGTGTTGTTAATACCTGCAAAATAGTTTCCTATTTTTTTGGGTTTTAGGGTGATTCTTGTCGCGTCAGGGCGGTTCAAAGATGACAATTTTGAGTATTTTTTTAATAATCATTGTCAAACGCCGTTTAAACTGAACTCATGCGTATTTTTCCTTGAAAGCCAAATTAGTCACTTTTCTTGTACAAACCGGATAACTAAAGTTGGTTGAAACAATGTCAAGTAATGGTTTTGGAAATATGTGTTTTTTTTTCAAAATCGCCATAATTACCATTTTAAAGCACACACTGACGTTCCAGGAACCACTCTAATGACCTAACAAAAATTATGTATAAAACTTTTTTGGGTAGAGCCGATCCGATCACCTTAGAGTTTGGTCATGCCGTTTGCCTAGAAAATTGTTGTATTGGAACACCGTTAATACAAAATTTTTGTTCAACAATACACCTAAGTCGCTTAGCAGAATTTTGTAAGATGTTCAATAATTAGTTAACGTGTTTTTTTTTCTGCAATTAAAATAAAATTAAAATCCAACACAGGATTTTTGATTTGTCATCCTGAAGTAATTTAAGTAATAGTAGGACGAAAAGGGAATAAATATCACAGAATTTTACAATTTGCAGCTTTTCTATACAAAAATTGTTGTAACCTTTCAGAGATTTGATGAAATAGCATGTTTATTCTGCAAATTTATTCTGGATATAATTAGCTACAAATCTACGCAAAAAGTTTGATAAACACGTTGATGTTTCCAGATGAATTTGGAAAAAAAATAGGAAAACAAACTATTTTGCAGGTATTAACAACACTGACGAGTGAGATAAACATTTTTCCATAATAAAAGTGGTTCAGGAAATGTTACTTTAAATGCACCTTTTTTGGTTATCTTTAGTAATTATTTCGTTCCTTTTATATGTATTTGAAACTGGTACGTCAAGGAAAAACTCAAAAACACGGAAGCAGAACTTTATTTTTTGTACAAAAATGGGATCTGTTACAAAATTTGCCATAAAACATGTAATTTAGTCTGTAGAAAAAAATAAAAAAAATAAAACGAAAAAAGGTTTTTATTTACAAACCACTCGAAAACGCTTTCGCTCCAACTTGGTGTCTATGGAAGAAACGTGGGAAATTGTCCGCTCTTTCGAATGGTAATGGCAAAATTTGAATCAAAGGGTGTATTCAGCCTGATTTTCGAAGAAAATTTGAATTTTGGCTGTTTTTTGATCGAAAATGAAAGTTTCGGCTTTTGGAAATATTTTTATTGAAAAGAGCGCACGATTTTCGTTAAAACACACTTTCGATCGATTTTTTGAACATCTGCTTCAAAAGATATGATTTTTTCAATTTAAACGTAACTACCAATAATTTAAAACTTAAAGAATTCCTAAAATTCAAAAGCCATTGTGAATTACTAAACTGAGTGCACAGGAGTTGTTGATTTGAGTAGGACAAACGATCCAGCAAGTTTTATTAAGATCGGAAATGGTCCGGTTCAAAATCGTATTTTTATGGTCGATTTCGCGTGGAAACCGTCCAGTGCCAAAATCGATAGAATAATGGTACCAACTCACACCATCATAACAAATGAGTTCATTCGTTAGTTGAATCAATAAATCTCCAACAAGTGTCATACATCGACTACTGACTTCTCCTTGGTCACCAAGCTGTGGTGGCCGAGGCAGCTAAGTCATTGGATTGGTTTGTCAAAGGTCTCTGGTTCGATTCCCGTTGTCGACACTTTTGGTTTTTTGTTTGACGGATGAACTTTTTTTGCAAATGAACCTCGAGAGAATAGTTCTATCGCCCATCTCGAGCTGTGTTCTCTGCGTCCGTGAATGGTACCACTATTCTCTCGACTCGAGACCATCATTCTCTTGGACTAGCGCTGCCAGTTTTGGGTGTGGTAATATTACATCTGGGAAGGGGTACATCTTTTATGTCAGAAAAAAAGTGTAATTTTACCTCTGGAAATGTGTAATTTTACCACTTTTCTGGTGTAATGTCACTTTTTCAGTCTAAATTGAGGTAATATTACATCATAAAAGAGGTAATATTCAACCTTCCAAAATTAAAGCTTCCAAATTTACATTATTTTTTTCTGTGTAATCTATCGGTGAAAATAGCGTTTTTCAAAAAAAAAATAGTTTCTGATTTTTAGTACGGGTTTTCAATTGACCTGGCCTTAGGTGGATCGATCTTCTAAAAATGTTTGTTTCACAAGATTTGTAGAGAAATTCCTTACCTTTAAACACCTATTTGCACTTTGTAAATCCGTTTTGATTGTCAAAAGATATTCCACTTTAAAGACATCAATTTTTTAAGGCGAACTTCATTTGACCTAGAACTTCTGGGACCATGTATGTCACTCAAAAATCAGCTAAAATATAGTTGAGCTAAAATTTGAATATATTTTGACAATCAAGAAGGAATTACAAAGTTCAAAAAGAGTTTCAAAAGTAAGACATTTCTCTACAAATCTGTTTTAACAAATATTGTTTAAAGATCGATTCACCTATAAAGCCAGGTGAATTAAAAATCCGTACTAAAAATCAAAAACCTATTTTTAACAAAAAAAAACAACGCAATTTTCACCGATAGAATATTAAGATTCATACAGATTCTTATTCAGGCCGGTAAAACACAACTTTCTACATAGAAATCTCGGTTTTTAATAATTTGTTCCAGCCACGCCGTGTGCTCCATACAAAAAAAAGTTTTTTTTTGCGAAAAAACACTTAAAACCAAGGGTCCTGATTTTCAGTTGAAAGTTCAGAAATCATTCACTCATTACCGAACGAATCTTTGCCGACCGCTCCGCGCAACCATTCGCGAGCGATTACGACAGCGAAACAAATCTTGAGTTTTTTTTTTTTTTTTTTTTGAAAAGGTCCTATAAACAAAAATTTCACTTTTTGCTTTTTGGGTGTTTTTGAATACTCCTGACTCAAGGCGGTTCTAAAAACACTTAAAAAGCAAAATTTGAAAATTTTGTTTATTGGACCTTTTTAAAAAAAACTCTAGAAATACTTCGTGTTTTTTTCCTACTCCGTCCTTCAACCCGAGTCACACACGAATATGCTCAGCGAGGAGAGAGCCTAAAAATAAAAGAGCGCGGCGCTCACTTGGCCTGCTCTACAGCAGTTTGCTGTCAATTAGATTTTAGCATGGTGGAAATTGCTGCCAAATGTGTCTTTGATGTTGTGTAAACAACAAAACTGGAAAATATTATTGATTTCATTTATTTTAAGCTATTTCTTAAATGATCAACGCAAAGCTGATCGCAAACTATTCTCAGTCAACTTTGAGCGACTTAACGAAATCGATATCTCTGAACCATCCACTGGGAAGTATATTGGAATGAGAGGGAGAGCAAAGAGAGAGTGTTCGGTAGCGATTGGTGTGGAAGTGACAAACGGTAGGCATATTACATCAGAGCAGTTTTTCGTCGTTCTAGATTTGTGCTCGCGAGTGACTGAGTCTTTTTGGAGCAATCAGAACCCTTTGCTTAAAACTTAGATATTTTGAAAACTAATAAATGCAAAACAACTCAGCGGTGTTCAAATGGGGGGGGGGGGGGGAATTTGGCGATTGTTCACGCTCCATACAAAAAGATTTTCTTGTATTTACAATTGTCCAAGAGGTAGGGGAGGTGTCCATGTGGTTTATTGATAGTCCTTATGAACCAATAAAATATTAGTTTATGCAACGAGTGGCGGATTTTTTTTTCAGATATTTATCCACAGGGGTTAACCGAGTTGGATAAATACGACGAGTGCTGGGAAAAATCGAGTTTTGCTAAACAACTAAAATTAATACAGATACACTTTTTGAATAGGATTTCCATAACCAACCTATTTAATGAGACAATCTGAACTATTTTTTTTATCATCAAGGCTAAACTTTTCTTAGGAATAAATAACAGTCAAATTTATATCTCGCTTAAAATACACATAAATAAAACCTTTTTAAAATTCTAGTTTAAATTTTCAAAACAACCTATCCCTCATGGGTTTCCTATGCAGATAGGGCCTTTTGAAAATTTAATCGAGAATTAATATCACTTTTACTATTGTAGTTTGTAGTTTTTGTAAAAATAATTTGCTTAATATTCAATATACTTTTTAATGCATTTCTAAACTCTCCTCGATACAAGAAATTTTCCCACAACTTTCGAAGCTGTCGTCACTTTCCTCGGAAATTGAATCCACAATTAGCAAATTCTAGAGCGCTAAATTGCTGACGTTTGTTGGCTGTTCGCCCCCAAAAACCTCCCCATATTTAGTTTCTCTCATGCAGGAGGAGAGCGCCACATTTCAGCACTATTTACTGGTTCAAGTTCAGCGCCATAAATCACCCCGAAAAATTGGGTGGAGTAATTTGATAATTGTAGCACATGTTTTAGTTAATAGTAACTTTTAAGAATGCATTTTACATTTTTGTTCAATTTTTGGAAAATGTTTTACATTATTAGAACATAGTTTATCATTCCAAATAAAAACTAGTTTCCCATATTTTTTATGAATCTTTAAGCACAAATTCCAAATCTCTCCAAAACCCCCCCCCAAAATTGTCACATCGTCCCAATCTGGTTCCAATCCATTCATCATCTTGGTGGTGGCGGCATTGCTGCTCCCTGCATCGTGGCATAGAATTTCTCCTGCAGATTCTGTGGAAGTTTTTGCTCCTGCAGCAGCGTGATTTTTTTTATTTCTTCCCTCGTTTTGGCGCGCGGTTTTTATTTATGACATTCGATATTGTCGTCACCCTGGCGAATTATGCAAAGGCGCCGGGACCCGGGACCGATACGATCTCGGTGGGTCACATTTTTGTTGTGTTGAGAAGTAGCAGTTCAACGGACTTTTTTGCTGTTGCTGGGATGCAGGCCAACGAACTGGACCTGCAATAATCCTATCTGTCATCTTAAGGATTTGATAACACACAGCTAAAAAAGTAGTAATCCAGCTGCGTGTAAAAGGCCTGGGTGTAAAATAAATATTGCATTATTTTATGCAATTTTATGTGATTTTACACCCAGAAATATGTAGCCCATCAGTATGGGAAACAAACTTGACCGAAATGTCAAGCTCATATATGCGTTTATCCTTACAGTTATTCATCGGTCTGATGGCCGAGTGGGCTAAGGTGCCAGTCCTTGCTATTTGTGCTGGGTTTGAATCCCGTCGGTTGCAATTTTTTTTTGTGTTTGCAAAAACTGTACATGCAGTGTGTAATATTAAGTGTTTATTTTGACGAAGGTGATGTGCATGCTTTTGCATGCGATTTTACCATCGGATTTTTTGCTGTGCAGTATTGCAGAAATTAGTGCAAATTAGCAATTTGAAACCGTTTTTTTTTTTTTTGGGAGGGATTTGGTCCAGTAGGTCATCGTTGAAGTTTCCGGATGCTGGAAGGAGATTTCACACAGTAGTTTGCATTTGAGGTTATGTGGAACTTTGAATTGATTCGTTTCATTCGAGCTATAAATCTTAAAAATCATGCCATCCTGACAACGGAAGCTTTTTAAACTTTTTCCAATAGCAATAAATTTCCCCTAAATTTCCAACTAATGTGAACACCATTTCAAACACCCTCGATGGCACCAGCAAACACCCTAAATATGTAAATGTCCGCGAAATGGATTTAAATTAGTCCAAATCGATGTAAAAATGTAAATTCGCTCCACAGGGAGACCATAATTTTATCCGAAAGAAGTGTGGGAAGTTGTTTGTTTATGTTGGTGAGAACCCTTTTATATTACACAGTCAGCCTTTAATTGGATCATCAAGGTTGAAAGGAACATAAATTCGCGATCATTTGTAACTTATAGGCTTACAGGCTTATGAATATTCAAGGGCTTGTTCAAATTATGAGTTCTTAGTCGTTGGAAGATAACTGTCAAATATTTGGATTTTGAACTGAAACTGAACTGAAACTGAACTGAAACTGAACTGAAATTGAACTGAAACTGAACTGAAACTGAATTCAACTGAGCCGGAAATTTATCCTTTTGTCAAGAATTTTAGTATTCAACCACGATGAAATCGAAAGTCAATGCCTCTCACCTTGAACGTTCTAAACGCCACATAATTCAACCTAAACTTCGCGCGTGCACTTCCAAATTGGGCCACGACAACAATTTGCATATGTCCATCCTGCGGGGCCGAAAAACTAATTTTTATTTCACTTGAAAATTAACGACGTCTAGACAATGCCCCTCACCTGATACCGGAATAAATCAGCGGTCCCGATCGATACATCAATGTGCATCTTCCGCACAAAGTCTTCGCCGAGATGAATGAAATCGTCTTGTGTTGAGGGGTCCTCACTCAACTTTGTTTTCGCGCCCAGAATTGATAGATTCCAATTCGTTCGATTTTTATGAGCTTTTATTGTTGTAAACGGGGGGTTGTTTATGGCGCACGTCAGATATTAATTAGGCCTTCGTCGTAAAACAACGCGTGACAGTGTCACACCACTCGAAATTGATGCTGTGACGACTAGGGACTTTATGGCGTTTTGGGCGAGATGTCAAATCAATCCAAACGCCGTAAAGCTGGAAGCTAATTTATACCAAATTAAATCAAGCTATATGGGCTAGAAGTCGTAAACTACTGTTCGTGTGACGATTGAGCGCTGAAAGCTTCAAGTTCGGAATTTGCCGAAGGGCATTCCTGGAAAGAATCTCCAAAATAGAGATATCAACGCGTGGCGATCTTCGCCAAATCGCGCGCTGTAAACGCCATTAAAGGTTCCTTTATGGACTACAATTTGCATGCTTATGAGTCCCAATAAATTACGGGCTTAGAAACGGGGCGCGCATCGAGGTTAGGTGCCGTAAGGCACGTGTGTCTGGGGTTCCGGACCGGGAAGACGCGTCTGGAGTGCCCTCGGGGAAGGACCGGTTCGCACGTCGTTAGCTGGCAAAAGTGCGAAAAACTCCTTCCTTTTTAACGCGCGCGCGATCTTCAATCGATCTCTAGGGTACGCGGTCGACCGAGGGATTCGCGATCTTCGATGTTTTGAGCAAGGATCAACTACAGGTCCGAGGACCCCTAATGTTGGCAGGTTGCACCTCGTTACATTCTGTGAAGTCGGTGTAGTCCGGCGGGCCTTGTTAGCATCGCGATGGCGAGATCTGAGACCGCGATGCCGCAATCTCGGAAGACGACGATGAAGTAGTTGCCACGAACGGCTCAATCGCTTCCGTAGGTCTGCCAAGCGATTCCGGAGTTTTATTTTTCAAGTTTTTTATGCATTTCGGCGTGTCGGATAGGGTCGTTAATCGCACATATTTATGGAATCGATTTTCAAGTGGCTCTCTGTTCGTTGAAGAAGTCGATCTTGCTGATCGTGGGCCCTGAGGGCACGATCTCGACTGGATCTCGAAACTGCGGTTAGGAAATAAACTGACATCAATAAAATAAATATTGATAATAACATGTATTGTGGTTCGTTAGAATATGAAAAATTGGCCCTAAATACGGACAACAGAGCGCGAACGATCTTCAAACAAAAGCGTCCGATCCTGGGAATATCCGAGTCCTTTCTCGGACACCACACGATCGCCCCGGATGACATCCGAGCAAAATTTATTGCTCAATTCTCCTAAAAGGGACTCTCCTAAGGCTCATTAAACTTTATCAGTGACCATAAATTCCCGGACGGGTCCAATCCATCACCCCATGTTACGCGATCGCTGTCCTTCGCATAACCAATAAAATCGAGGACACTCCCAGGCAGCTCTCTCCCCTCACATGTGTGTAAAACAATGCCTCATTTTTATCACCCACATCGAAGGACAAATGATCCGTTTCCGTTTGATCTTGATCCTTGAGCTTGCTACTGAGTCAAGTGGCCTCGAGGGCGTCAAGTGGTGGGAGATCCTTTTTTTGTTGTTTTCTTGGGACTCGGCGCGGCGTTGAAATTCGACCTTTTGCGATTGATCCCATAAATCCATCATCTGGCGTGGCGTGGGTGCGGCGACACTTCTTCGAGTTTGAGGCTCGGGAAATAGATCGGTATCGGATGAGCCGAAGCGAGGCTTGTTTTAGGCTTGAGTTATTGGGTTTGGAAGCAGGTCGTTACAAGATCAACGCGATTGAAAAAAACAGTTTCAGTTTACTTTTAGCTTAAAGTATTGCTGTGATTAAAAATAATTTAACTGGAAATTTTTCCCTTAATTATACTAAATTAAGCAATATTTCGTACCAAATGTGTATAGTTTGCCCACTTTGCAACCGGAAATTGGTTCAATTTGGCAACGCTCTCAAGTTATGACACTTAATTTATGTTTTATTGATATTTTGTCACCGATAGAAGGCACACACATTGAGTCATAATCGTATATTTCGCCCGAGCTCGGCCCTCTGAAGTTGGTCCGCAACCTGGTCAAAGTGAGCCCAAAAAAACACAGGAAAAAGAAGAGTGAAATCGCCTAAATGACCACCAATCGAAATCAAAACTCGTTAATAACCGATATCTGTGTCCCTCCGGTGGGGCCCCCACGGGTCGTAATGGCCACAAACGAAAACGGTCTCACCGCAGACCGACCGTCAGTACCACTGACATTTATCTTTTTGGCTAACAAGCCTATAATACAGACCGCAGGTTTGGTCTTAGTCCAAGACTGCGGTATCAAATTCGGCGTGGGAAGATCAAAAGCGACATTCCGTCGTCGACTGTCGGATGTACGACGACTTGATTATGGGCTTTCCTGAGGGGGCGGGAGTCCAAGACGGGGATTTGGATCGAATGGACTATCGAACTTTGGGAGCTGATATCGTCTGTTACACAAATTCCCACCACAGCAGCTGCGTACGCGGATAGAGTCGTCGTCGTCTAGAGAGGTCTAATGACTTCATTAGAGATAGGGGAAAAATGTTGTCCTTGTTTGATGTGGACTTTCGCAAAAACAACCTGCCAGAATTTGGTTAATCCTTGCTGACGGTTTTGTTATCGCGAGGATTAGTCGGTGTTTATGGCGGTAAACATTGGCGTAAGCAAGTTGCGAAAAGGTCAATAAGTTTTGCATAGTTCATTCGTTCACGAAATATTCAACATTTCAAAGAAGACGAATTATAGTCGCTGGTCATCCGACGAGTTATTTTAAAATAAATTGTTGAGCGTTGAAATTGAAATTTGTTTCAGCCAAAAATTGCAACTATCTTATATGAGGACGTAAGTCGAATTGACAAATGGTCGAATACTATAATAAGTCGAAATACATAAGGTAGAAATGATAAAGTCTGTCACATAAAAATTGTCAAAAACCATAAAAAACTTTTTTTTCAACATTTTTCTTTTTAAAATCGCTGTAACTTCAAAACGATTGTACTTAGGACAATGGTCAATATGGAACCTTTTATGTAAAATTGTCTGGAGAATCGACTCTAGTGTTCGGTTTTTGAAAATTTTGAAACTTAGAGAACTTTTGAAAAAAATAGTTTCAGTAAATGATTTTTGTATTTTTTTAGGTGAGTTGCTCCATCCTGCATTTTTTGTGAGTCTTTTTTTTAACATCTTAGGCTTCTTTCACAAAAAATTAGAACGAAAAAAAATCGTGGGCTCACCTTCAAATTTGACTTTTAAACATAACAATCAAAAAATCTCATAAAAGTGGAGTGTTTTTTTCTTTCAGTGTATTTTTTTCGGAAAGCCCGTCAAATTTCCTACAAGTTTGTCTTTGACCACTTTTGATACGATGCAACGGTTTCGAGATACAGCAATATTTAAATTACGAAATACAAAAATATTTAAAACACTTACGCCCTTCTCAAATGTCATTATCGAGTGTAACTAGCTCCATATACACAAAAATGGCTTATATATGCCTAGGATAACATGTCTACAAAGTTTCATTGAAATCGGAGAGGGTCGAGAAAAAAGTACCTAAAAAAATCCTGTTATGGGCTGGAATTGCTCGAAAGTTTTGCTCAACCGTATTTTAAAGAATTTTATATTCTTTCAAAATAATGTTATTTTGTTCCACTGAAACTAGTTCAAGCTTTTCCATTCTTTCAAAAATGAACATTTCTTTACATAAAGCATCGGACATCGAATATTATTTTAATTTAGATGAAACTTGTGTGTACTGTTTGTACGAACTAAGAAGTCATGAGTTCGTCCATACAAGTCTCCATTTGGCAACCGTCCATGTAATGAAAAATCTGTATCTTGAGATGAGATTTTCTGATCAATTTGATATCTTCGGCGAAGTTGAAGTTATTGCCACTTTTTAGAAAAACACACTACAAAAAAATTCTTATTTTCGTAATTGGACTTTTCACCAAAAAAATAGATGCGCAATATAACTTTTATTGAAAAGTCTTATTTTTGGATATGTTCTTCTGAGCTGTGGTACAAATTGGTCAAAATATATTTGGCAGAGTTGTCAATTTTTCAAAATAAATCGTGATTTAAAAAAATTAAAAATGTCGAAAAAAGTCATGATTTTATTTAGAAATGTAAAATCGAATTTGCAATCGAATAGTACAGTACATTAATTTCGATTTCGTTCACCGTTTTCAAGCTATTGCCACACAAAAAAATATGTTATGTTGTTAACGTGACTTTTTTTACTTGTAGAAGTCATGAGCAAGCTTGACTGCCTCCGAACATATTTTGTCATTAAATTCGAAGAAAGTATTTTAAACATTTTTTAATCAACCCTGACATTTGATATGGTCTAAATAAGTGTGAAGGTCATTGCAAATGTTGAGAATGATTTTAAAATTTTGAAAATATGCGTGTGTTTTTTTTTTTTTTTTTTTTTCAAAGGATCGGAAAGTGTTTGTTACTACTTTTGTGAGATTGTAATCGAGCATGTTTTTACTCCTTTCAAAATAATTTGTTCATGATCCAGCAATATTATTTCATTCTTTTTAACATGAAAAATATATTTTGAAAAAATAAGAAAGCATATTTTAAAGAATTTTCCGTTTTTGCCTTCCTCACCTCAATGAGGAAAGGCTATAAAATCACTCGAAAAATGAACTTCTTTATTCGACCTCCTAGACCCACCTTCACGTATACCTATCGACTCAGAATCAAATTCTGAACAAATGTCTGTGCGTGTGTATGTCTGTAAGTCCGTGCACCGAAAAATATGCACACGATTATCTCCGGACTGGCTGAACCGGTTTGGACCGTTTTGGTCTCATTCGATCCGTTTTGGGGTCCCACATGACCCTTGATAATATTATGAAAATTAGAAAAGTACTTCAAAAGTTATGCTAAAAAAACGATTTTAACAAAAGTCCGGAAGATTGTGAAAAGGGTGGTGTTTGTAAGACAACCCGTCATGTTATACTATTTAAGGAAGGTATTCAAAAGACCTTTCTAACGAGTTCAGATCTGACAACCCTATCAAAAGTTTTAAGCACTTAAGTGTTATTTAAACACTTTTTTTTGCCGGATCTCATATATTTGGATGAAAAAGTAGTCCGGATCTATAGTGCGACCCATCGTTGGATAGGTAATCGAAAGACCATTCCAACGAGCCCAAAAGATTGAAGATCTGACAACCCTATGAAAAGTTGTAAGTTCTTTAGTGTTTTTAATACCTTTTTTTTATGCCGGATCTCAGATATTTTGATAAGTGTTACTTATACACTTTTTTGAGGATGTGTAGTGTATTCACTTTATGAATGCGAGGAAGGCACCAATCACCTTTAGGTGGATTAAGTAAAGTTTATCGAAATACTGTTTCATTTTTTATGTAATTTTCTTCGAGTTTTTTTTATTCATTAAAAAATAATTTATTTTTTCTTCTTAAATATATCCTGTCAGTTTTTTTTTATTCTTTAAACATGAGCCGTGTTTTAAAAACTTATGAAAAAACGAAAATATTAAAAAAAACATTCCTGTTTCTGTATTAGTTCCCTTATTTTTTTCGATCCTTCCAAAAAGATAGATCTTGTTTCAGTGATATTTTTGTCAGTTTTTCCATTCTTCCAATCATGAGTTCTCCAAAAAATTGTTTGAAAAGTAGTCTATAGTCGAAGATATTCCAAAGAATGTTATATTTAATCAAAATAAATAAATAAATGTATTCCTAATATTTGGGTGTATCAATAAATTACTGTATCAATCGAAAACTAAAGAATCCAGCGTTAAGCTAATAGTAAAATAATGTTATGAAAAAAAAAGATTAGGAGGAAGCTGCCTCCGCCGGAGGCGTCTCTCCACAGTAACTTGAGATCGTGTCTAAACATTTACCCCTGTCAACACCTTGTTGTGATAATGAAAACGAAATCAGAACCTCCTCCTTCTCGTTGTGCAGAAAATAAATCCGCCTATTTGTGAAGCATGCTAATGTGGTGGGTTGTTACCCTTCCTTCAGGCTCGTCATCTCTACTCCGGCGTGGAAACATCCCGCTGACAGACAGGACGGCAAATATTGGCCCTAATGTCAGTCCAAGCCACTACGAGCCGGGGAGGGCGTTTATTAACTCTGTCCCTGAACCAGTCAGCGAACTAACCCAAGATTACTGGCGGATCTTTAGTTTGCCAGTTATTATCTCGGTTCGAGCGGTGCTGACTAAGAGTAAATCACTGAACTTGCTCTGATTGACTTCTGGAGTGGGATGCTGTGGCTCGCCTCTGTAATCGATTTATGTGATTTTAAGATATAATTTATTTGTCTCTCCTGTCTAGCCGTTTGAATTGTCTCTTCATGGTGGCAATATCGGATGCTGGCCAAAGGACGTGGGTTCACGTCATTTGTCATGTGTCGGACAGCTCCCTCTGGTGGACAGTTTACCCTTTTTAATTGCTCCTCTTCGATTCGATTCGCGCTAATGTAATCTGTCCTCCGAACGGTTATTTGTTATTGCGGTTCGCTGCCAGAGTCAATAAAAGTGAAATAATTTCGCTCTTATGAACCGCCATTGAGACGGAGTCAAGGTCCAGACCAGGCGACGGTTGCCCCCGGGATGAAGAATGAGTTCTGGAGACCCCGAGCTCCAAGAGATGCTATCAAGCTGACATTAGCTCGTAGATTTCTTGCAGACTTGTTAGCTGGTGATGGCGTTGCGAAGGCGTCCTAATAGTGATTGTTTGGTACAAGTTGTAGATTTAATCAAGCGGGATGTATTTATTACATGTTTAGTCACGCCCGGGATCTTCGCGAATGCTGCTAGAACGGATTCCTTCTGGGGTACTAGCTAACCCCGACTGGGAGACTTTATGGCCCATTCTTGGCGCATGTTCTTGACTTCTATTGAGCATTTGTCACACATGTTCTGTCAAGCAGGATGATTGCGCGAGAATAGAGCCATCGTTAAATCTTCAGCTGAAAGGCATGTGACGCAAGCTGGAAGCTGTTAACCTAAAACTTTTACTTTATTAGAATGATTGACACAGAATAAGCTCTTGAAATAATTGCTAATAGTTTTCAACAATCTGACGTCTGACCTAATGCCTCTTTTAAGAAATTGTTTGAATGGTTTGAATTGATCTGTATCTAAAAATTGAAATGATGCATAAAACGCCTACTAAAAATGGTAAAATTATTCTTTACACACACCCAACCGGCGGATGCATGATTGTGATGCACGGCGGCATGAAAGTATATCAGAATCTGCATGAAATCTGTCCTCATGCATTTTTTGCGATATAGGGGTATGACATTTTTGCCCGTTACCGACAATTATCGACATTACCGACAGCTTTTTGGTTGTATTTCACAAAAAAAAAACCCTAAACAGAACGAGGATTGAACCACCAACTTCTTGGTTATAGATCCGACACGCTACCACCGCGCCATGGACGCTTGATGAAATGTGAGTGAAAGATCACCGACATAATCTTCTCTTTGGAGTGTTGCTCGGGGACGGGCCAGCATTATATGTATTGGTGAGAACTGGAGATCGCTGAAATGTTTACACGCGGGCAAAAATGAGCTATGAGCTTACTGCAAAAAATGTTATAAAATGTGACATTTTCTGCAGCAAATCCACTGTTGCAGATTTTGAGATATATTTTTCCTTTGGGTGCACTTTTAACACTTAGTCACACTGATTGGTTCTCCCCCTTCCTCTCAATATCCTTTGAAGTCCACCCCACTTCTTATGCGCTCATCATTCGAAAAGGGGTACCATTTAACCCCTTTTCGATTATTATTTACAAACAAACAGCGAAACCAATCCCAATAAATATCCCTCCAAGTGTCCTGTTATGACACTTTCCCGCTCTGCAAACGCACATTAGCTCGTGCTGCACATTAAAAACTCTCAAATCTGGGTCTTCAGGGCAGGCTTATGATCTTCGATGCTCTAAATTGCAGCACACACTTGGCACTTTAGTCTCGCCAAGTAACGCACGTTTCAGCGTTCGATTTATGAGGAGTGCACTTCGGAACGGAACGGAAATCGCCAAGGATCCTTGACTAATGTGATTGGAAATTACCTCCCGGAGAAGAATGAACTCGATTTTTATTTCTTTTTCGTGATTTTAAGCGCCATTTCAACTGATTTAATAACTTTTTCTGTGTTCAATTTTGGACACGTTTCGACAGTTATGGAAGCGCTTGGAAGGAATTTCGACCAGACTCCTTCCGTAGATTTATGTCACACGGTTCATTTGAAAGGTTCAGGTATAAAACGACAAAGAAACGCGCGCGGGCTTCGTACAAAGAACAGCCGGAGAATGCAGCAAGGGTCAAGCAATCCATCACCAGCAGTGGATTGATTCTTAATCCTTTTTTTGCTTTGTTTTGGAAATTGCTGGTTCTTTTCGTGGATAGTTTTGGACTTTTTTGTTCTAAAATATTTCGCATCCCGTGTTCAGTTGGACTGATCAATTAAAAATGATTTATCACCAAGGTGTTGGATACTTTGTATGGCGAAGATGCTTCTCATAGATCACGATTTGAAAAAGATTCTCACAAATGTGGATTCTGAGAAATAACAAAAAAAAATGCGGTAGATGTCTTACCTAGATAACCTAGAACCAACCTAGTTGTTAAAAAAAATCAATGTTTTTTTTTAAAACAATTTCATTTTATAGAAAATTTAATGTACTTTTCGGATCTGTAATAACCCAGAAGAATTTATAACACCTTTTTCCATTTTAAAATTTCGTTGTTTTTTTGTGTCTTTCATGATTTTTTTTAGAGTGTATCAATAATCTACAAAGTTGTGGAACAGACAATTTAAAAAAATCTGGGTAATCACGGTCAATTACCACGAAAAAAAAATATAAATACGATAGAACACTGAGCCCTCGTGCGTGTTCGGAGGTGAAAATTTAAAAAGAATCAATCCTTACTTTTGAAAAAAATCTGTAAATAGTAAATTTTCCTAATTTCGTAAATATTTTCGACCAAATCATAATATTTTTTGAAATATTTTTGCTGGAAAGATCACGAAAATTTCACAAAAGATGCAAATCGGACTAAAAGTTTTCTAGATATTGTCAGTTGAAAATTACAGGCTAATAAGGTGACACTGAGAAAAAATCATTATCATCTATTCGAATTTTTGTGAGGCTGTCTCAGCAACTAATTGCCCAAAGTTCCAGAGAGAAAATTGTAGGAAATTTTCTCAGTTTTTCAAAAATATATTTTACAAAGGTTCTTTTTTTAAATGTTTTCAAAATGCAAAAAAAACGAAAAGAAATCTAAAATTAACTTCTAACCTAAAAATGGTACATTTTATCAAAAAAACAACGTAAATTATTTTTCCATTGCTAATTCAATTTTGCTTAAAAATAATGATTTTAAATAATGTTTTGCTAAAGTTTGCGATATTTTTTTAGAGAACACGTCTCTAAAACATATAAAAAACAAAATTAGAAAATAACGTCCTTTTTGAACATAATTTTTGGTGATTAAAAGTTAAATAAAAAAAATGAGAAATAGTTTTTTCCGTGTAGTCCTAATCATAACCTACAATTTTGCTGAAGACACCAAATCGATTAGAAAATCCCTTCTCAAGATACAGAATTTCATACATTTACGTACCCATTTTGTATGACCAGTCCCCAAAATTGTATGGAGATTTGTAAAGAAAAACTAGTGATGCAAAATTACTTCTTTTAACATAATGAATGCATACACAAATTTTCATCCGAAAAAAAAAATCCAAAGAAAAGTCGATTTGCAAAATTGTAGAGAACCATTATGAAAAACGTGTCTTGGTAAAAATCCAGAAAAATGAAAGGAGTCGTACCGCCCCTTCGTCACGAGATATTGCAAAATGGACCTGGGATTCGTGATCAGGGACCAAAATAACCCCTTAGAGCAAAGTTTTACGGAAATCGAAGATGGGTTGGACAACTGCTTTGGGAGAATAATCCAGTTAAATTAAAAAAAACGCCAGAGTTTTATTATATACTTTTGAGATATATTTTTTTTTTGTAAAACAGGATTTTATTTTAATTTTGCGTACGCTATTAAATCGGGCGTAGAATTTTAAAAGTCCTTTTTAAACAAAATTTCAAATTAATCATCATATATGGTTACGAATTATTTGAAAAATCTAATTTTTTCGAATGTTTAACATTTAAAAGGATCGCACCGCCCTTATGTCAGTAGAAATCCCTAAATAGACCTCAGATTCTTGATCAAAAACAACACTTAAGATATTACCAATTTGGGACTATCTTAAAAATGTTGAGTTTAGCTGAAATTTTGCTTTGAATTGTCAAATTGGAAGATTTGAAATTTCCGATTTTTTTATATTTTAAAATTCTGAATTTCTGAATTTCATCCTAAACTTTTTAAATTGGGGAACATAACGTGAAACTGAAAAAAAATAGTTCTTCAACAATTTAAAAATAAAGATTTAAGAATTTTTAATTTTAAGAGAAATATTGAACAACCTATAATGTTAAGAAATCGCTTTTTGAGCAACTGTCCCTTACAAGTCACGATAAAACAACTTTCAATGTCAATACCAATTTGCCAAAAGCATTACTTGGTCGATTTCGTATTAAGAGCAAACATCCGAAACCACCGATAGTTTCATCTCTCTGATTGGATTAGAATCCATTCCACCGCATGAACTGAACTTGACCGAGTTCAAGGTCTTTCCTTGAACGAGGATGTCATCCAACGCCAAACCATTTTCGGAAAAATGCGACCACTCTAGGATGATTAGTTTGCTCGATTTATTCACCAATTTGTGGTTTGCCGCCCAAGAGAGAGCAAAAAACCGAGACAATCCCAATGAAATTGATACAGAACCAAAGCTCGAACAAGCTGCTCAACGCCAACGGTAATTTAATTCATGTGACGACGACGACGCAACTTGGAGATATGTGTGCCCACTTTGTCTCCACAGAGCGACTAATCAGAACAGATTTGTTAACACCGCCAGAGAGCTCTTAGAACATATGCTAATAAAGCCGTTTCGAGATCAAACGACGCCACACTCGAACCAGAAAAAAAAAGAGCTTAAGAGTTAGTTGCAGCAGCTAATAAATTGGACGGGGCTGCCACCCAAGAGGCGACGACATGCGCTGCTCGCAAACTTGGGTGTCGTCTGGAATTGGATCGTAGACAAAAATGACAAAAAATCTCTTTACATAAACGGGCAGTGTCTCGTGCGGTCAGCTGAGGAAAACTATTTTCGACAGTCTGTTGAACATTTCCTCGAAATTGTAAATCAGTCTCGCGCTCCGAAAGCTAATGTGTCACATGCCCTGCCCTCCACACTCTGTCTGCGACAGATTTAAGGTAGGTGCGAGCTGATGGTCATGAATCAGTCGCGATGACCGGCAGTGCGACGCGACGATGCCTACTTGTAAGGTGAATGTCCTTCAATTGGGACTGTTGAAGATATGTTGGGCGTAATATGTGTTGATTCCGCAAAATATCGATGTTTTTGTTCTACCTAATTAGGAGCAAGCTTAGTGTCAAAGAGCATAAAGAGTACCGTAAAACGGGGTGACTTTGATAGCCGGGGTGACTTTGATAGGTTTGCGATTTTTCAGCAAAATGAAGAGTACAATTAAAATACGTACGGAATGGTTTAGAATCATACTGACCGTGGTAGAGAAGTGTTCAAAGTACCTCAAAAAGAACTTTTCATAAAATTTTGAAAAGTTTAAAAAGTTAGTTTACTATAGTTAAGAAAATGTTGATGAAAGTCATTATTTTAAACTTCTCAAAGTGTCATGATTTTCTCAATGAACATGATTTTGAATCGGAAAACGGAATGCATTTTCGGATTCTTTGGACAATTTTCCACTAGGAGAAGGTTAAATAAGTTTGTAAATAATTAATAATAAGTGTTTTTGTAACACAATTTAAAAAAAATCTCCAAATTTATAGGCAATTTCAGTTGAACAAATTTCATGTAAAATGTCAAAATTGTGATTCGTGCTTCGAATTCAGTATAAAATGCAATTTAAATCGATAATTTTATAAACAAAACTAGTTTTAACAAATTTCAGGCAAAATTTCGACTTTTTAACCATTTTACCTTAAGTTTATACGTATTTTGTTAAAAAGCTTATAAACTTAGCTAACTAAACATAAACATTGATTATTTTTTTTTAACTATATCTGCTACTTTAGTGATGGTACATTTAACGTACAAATAAAGTTTGAACATCTTAAATATGATTTTAACAAGAAAAACTATGACTATCAAAGTCACCCCGGAATTAAAACTAAGATTTTTTTAACGTAACTATTTTTCTAAACATTATTGAAAAAAACTTTTTTCTCGAAATAGTGCATGGACTTTGTGTGGTCTACCCCAGACCATATTTTAAAAATGATAATCTTGAGAAAAACCTTACCTGTTGGAAAATATTCTGAAAACAAATTGAAATCCTATCAAAGTCACCCCGGTTTACGGTATATCAAAATAATTAATGTTTTTGCTAAATCAACCATGACCGAGCCACGTAGCCTAGTGGTAACGCTTCCGCCTCGTAAGCGGTAGATCGGGGTTCAAATCCCGGCTCGGACCAACACAACTGGTGATCTTTTCCCTTCTGGATTCGATTGCTTAGTAAAGGGAAGGTAGTGTATCGTCACAAACTGGACCTTATCACGACACCTTAGGGAGGCGACCTATGGAATGTTAACATTAACCTAAAACATGTTAACATTAGTTGAGTGAAAAACTGCCACTGAATCCGCTTTGTAAATGCCGGCCCCGATGTTTTTGTTTGTAAAAATTACAATTTACTAAATGAATTCAAATATCATAATTTAGCTCCTTGCTTTATTTTCGCGATTAATGGCATGATTTTGAATAAATTTAAATAATGAAAAAAGAAGCTACAAAATAAGGACAGTTACCCTAATATAGCTAGATGAATTGGCTGCATCACGCGCCTCAAATCAAGTAGTTTTTTTTTTTGTTCTAATTTTTGAGCTTTTTAAAACTAATATGCAATTATATGTTAGTAACTATATTTTATGAATTTTGGCATTCACAAAAAAAAAACAATATTCTCCATTTTCAAATGTTTGTCATCGAAGCGTGTTGCCATAGATCGAGGTGGACGTGCCTCTAGTCGGGGATTCTTTTTGAGAATTTATTTTCTCTAGTGAGATTATCTGGATTGCGGATTCAATTTAGAGAGCGCGCCCTTGACATTCAGTAGTTGGACACCACATACATGTACGTCACATGTGGCACTCGAGAAAAATGTCACGCGGATGTGCCGCACTCTAGTGTTGTGCAACAAGATTGAATCGTTAGTTTATTTTCGCAAATGTTGCCTACGTGAGTGCAGAACGGTAAGCCTTACATTTACATATAAAATGTGCTGTCCATTTTCAATGTCAGTTATTGCGATAAGAACATCCGTTCTCAAGGTACATAATATTTTTAAAATCTGTTTGTGTGGAAAGCTGAGCAGTTCTCTACGAAATCGATCTTGTTCTTAATTTTATTTTTTGTATTTTTTTTATCCGGCTGAAACTTTTTTGGTGCCTTCGGTATGCCAAAAGAAGCCATTTTGCATCATTTGTTTGTCCACATAATTTTCCATACAAATTTGGCAGCTGTCCATACAAAAATTACGTATGAAAACTCAAAAATCTGTATCTTTTGAAGGAATTTTTTGATCGATTTGGTGTCTTCGGCAAAGTTGTAGGTATGGATAAGGACTGAACAGAAAAAATGATACACGGTAAAAAAATTTCAGGTGATTTTTATTTTACTTTTTGTCACTAAACTTGATTTGCAAAAAAAAACACTTTTTTACATGTTTTAGGGACATCAAATGTAAACTTTTCAGAAATATCCAGGTTGTGCAAAAAATCTTTGATCGAGTTATGAATTTTTGAATAAATACTGATTTTTCATTTTCGATGTAAAATCAAATTTGCAATCAAAAAGTACTGCAGTGAAATTTTCATGAATGGTACGTTTTCAAGTTAAAGCCATTTTTAGGTAACTTTTTTGAAAATAGTAGCAGTTTTCCATTTTGACAAAGAACTTTGTCCTAAGGTTTCTATACGGGGTGTCAATCCAAAATTTTCGCGAAGCGAAAACGTTACGTGACGAATTCCCCTCTCGGCAAATTTCCCCTCTTTTTGGTGCACGCTGGTTGGTTGAACAAACGTTTCCCAATCAGTCAATATAGAGACGTGAGATTGATGTATCTAAAATCACCCCCACTCTACCTCATAATTTTCGGATCGTCGACGCGGCAAAAAGCGAATAAGGAGATGTAGGAGAATGGGTGCAAAAAGGCGGGGCATACGTCCCCGATCTAAATTAACAAAACTCGGCTCGGTCGGTCCCGAAAATTCAGTCTGTTGCTGGCCGTCGACGAGAACACATCAGGAGCAGATGGCCTGGTGGCCCGTTTGCAGACGGCCTGGAGGCCCGGGAGCAGATAGCCTGGAGGCATGGACACGCCAAGACATGCCAGCCGGCATGAGCGGGAATTGGAATTGGCCACCACTTGGAGTGGCCGGAGTCCCCGGCGGGTGTTCCGATAGGGGGACTTTTCCCGAACCATAAGAGTTGGGGCAATATGGGTATCAAACTTTAGGGTTTTTGATACTGCACATGAAATTTGACATTTTGGCAGTAGTGGCCACCACCTGGAGTGGCCGGAGGCCCCGGGGATGTTCCGATGGGGGGACGTTTGCCGAACCATAAGAGTTGGGGCAATATGGGTATCAAACTTTAGGGTTTTTGATACTGCACATGAAATTTGACATTTTGGCAGTAGTGGCCACCACCTGGAGTGGCCGGAGGCCCCGGGGATGTTCCGATGGGGGGACGTTTGCCGAACCATAAGATTTGGGGCAATATGGGTATCAAACTTTAAGGTTTTTGATACTGAACATGAAATTTGACATTTCGGCAGTAGTGGCCACAATCTGGAGGGCCCCGCGGATGTTCCGATGGGGGGACATTTGCCGAACCATAAGATTTGGGGCAATATGGGTATCAAACTTTAAGGTTTTTGATAAAAAGTAAAAAAAAGTAAATCTTTCCCAGTTCCTGAGGGGAACACCCTTGAAGAGTATCGGGGCCGGCATTTACAAAGCGGATTCAGTGGCAGTTTCATTCTCAACTTAATGTTAACATGTTAAGGTTAATGTTAACATTCCATAGGTCGCCTCCCTAAGGTGTCGTGATAAGGTCCAGTTTGTGACGATACACTACCTTCCCTTTACTAAGCAATCGATTCCAGAAGGGAAAAGATCACCAGTTGTGTTGGTCCGAGCCGGGATTTGAACCCCGATCTACCGCTTACGAGGCGGAAGCGTTACCACTGGGCTACGCGGCTCGGTCAAGGTTTTTAAGGTTTTTGATACTGAACATGAAATTTGACATTTCAGCAGTAGTGGCCACAATCCGGAGGGCCCCGCGGATGTTCCGATGGGTGGACATTTGCCGAACCATAAGATTTGGGGCAATATGGGTATCAAACTTTAAGGTTTTTGATACTGCACATGAAATTTGACATTTTGGCAGTAGTGGCCTCACCTGGAGTGGCCGGAGGCCCCGGGGATGTTCCGATAGGGGGACATTTGCCGAACCATAAGAGTTGGGGCAATATGGGTATCAAACTTTAAGGTTTTTGATACTGAAATTTGACATTTTGGCAGTAGTGGCCACCACCTGGAGTGGCCGGAGGCCCCGGGGATGTTCCGATGGGGGGACATTTGCCGAACCATAAGATTTGGGGCAATATGGGTATCAAACTTTAAGGTTTTTGATACTGAACATGACATTTGACATTTCAGCAGTAGTGGCCACAATCCGGAGGGCCCCGCGGATGTTCCGATGGGGGGACATTTGCCGAACCATAAGATTTGGGGCAATATGGGTATCAAACTTTAGGGTTTTTGATACTGGATATGAAATTTGATATTTCGGCAGTAGTGGCCACCACCTGGAGTGGCCGGAGGCCCCGGGGATGTTCCGATAGGGGGACATTTGCCGAACCATAAGAGTTGGGGCAATATGGGTATCAAACTTTAGGGTTTTTGATACTGCACATGAAATTTGACATTTTGGCAGTAGTGGCCACCACCTGGAGTGGCCGGAGGCCCCGGGGATGTTCCGATGGGGGGACATTTGCCGAACCATAAGATTTGGGGCAATATGGGTATCAAACTTTAAGGTTTTTGATACTGAACATGAAATTTGACATTTCAGCAGTAGTGGCCACAATCCGGAGGGCCCCGCGGATGTTCCGATGGGGGGACATTTGCCGAACCATAAGAGTTGGGGCAATATGGGTATCAAACTTTAGGGTTTTTGATTGGATATGAAATTTGACATTTCGGCAGTAGTGGCCACCACCTGGAGTGGCCGGAGGCCCCGCGGATGTTCCGATGGGGGGACATTTGCGGAACCATAAGAGTTGGGCCAATATGGGTATCAAACTTTAGGGTTTTTTGATACTGGATATGAAATTTGACATTTCGGCAGTAGTGGCCACCACCTGGAGTGGCCGGAGGCCCCGCGGATGTTCCGATGGGGGGACATTTGCGGAACCATAAGAGTTGGGGCAATATGGGTATCAAACTTTAGGGTTTTTGATACTGAATATGAAATTTGACATTTCGGCAGTAGTGGCCACAATCCGGAGTGGCCGGAGGCCCCGCGGATGTTCCGATGGGGGGACATTTGCCGAACCATAAGATTTGGGGCAATATGGGTATCAAACTGTAGGGTTTTTGATACTGCACATGAAATTTGACATTTTGGCAGTAGTGGCCTCACCTGGAGTGGCCGGAGGCCCCGGGGATGTTCCGATAGGGGGACATTTGCCGAACCATAAGAGTTGGGGCAATATGGGTATCAAACTTTAAGGTTTTTGATACTGAAATTTGACATTTCGGCAGTAGTGGCCACCACCTGGAGTGGCCGGAGGCCCCGGGGATGTTCCGATGGGGGGACAATTGCCGAACCATAAGATTTGGGGCAATATGGGTATCAAACTTTAAGGTTTTTGATACTGAACATGACATTTGACATTTCAGCAGTAGTGGCCACAATCCGGAGGGCCCCGCGGATGTTCCGATGGGGGGACATTTGCCGAACCATAAGATTTGGGGCAATATGGGTATCAAACTTTAGGGTTTTTGATACTGGATATGAAATTTGATATTTCGGCAGTAGTGGCCACCACCTGGAGTGGCCGGAGGCCCCGGGGATGTTCCGATAGGGGGACATTTGCCGAACCATAAGAGTTGGGGCAATATGGGTATCAAACTTTAGGGTTTTTGATACTGCACATGAAATTTGACATTTTGGCAGTAGTGGCCACCACCTGGAGTGGCCGGAGGCCCCGGGGATGTTCCGATGGGGGGACATTTGCCGAACCATAAGATTTGGGGCAATATGGGTATCAAACTTTAAGGTTTTTGATACTGAACATGAAATTTGACATTTCAGCAGTAGTGGCCACAATCCGGAGGGCCCCGCGGATGTTCCGATGGGGGGACATTTGCCGAACCATAAGAGTTGGGGCAATATGGGTATCAAACTTTAGGGTTTTTGATTGGATATGAAATTTGACATTTCGGCAGTAGTGGCCACCACCTGGAGTGGCCGGAGGCCCCGCGGATGTTCCGATGGGGGGACATTTGCGGAACCATAAGAGTTGGGCCAATATGGGTATCAAACTTTAGGGTTTTTTGATACTGGATATGAAATTTGACATTTCGGCAGTAGTGGCCACCACCTGGAGTGGCCGGAGGCCCCGCGGATGTTCCGATGGGGGGACATTTGCGGAACCATAAGAGTTGGGGCAATATGGGTATCAAACTTTAGGGTTTTTGATACTGAATATGAAATTTGACATTTCGGCAGTAGTGGCCACAATCCGGAGTGGCCGGAGGCCCCGCGGATGTTCCGATGGGGGGACATTTGCCGAACCATAAGATTTGGGGCAATATGGGTATCAAACTGTAGGGTTTTTGATACTGCACATGAAATTTGACATTTTGGCAGTAGTGGCCACCACCTGTAGTGGCCGGAGGCCCCGGGGATTTTCCGATAGGGGGACATTTGCCGAACCATAAGAGTTGGGGCAATATGGGTATCAAACTTTAGGGTTTTTGATACTGGATATGAAATTTGACATTTCGGCAGTAGTGGCCACAATACGGAGTGGCCGGAGGCCCCGCGGATGTTCCGATGGGGGGACATTTGCGGAACCATATGAGTTGGGGCAATATGGGTATCAAACTTTAAGGTTTTTGATACTGAACATGAAATTTGACATTTCGGCAGTAGTGGCCACAATACGGAGTGGCCGAAGGCCCCGCGGATGTTCCAATTGGGGGACATTTGCGGAACCATTAGAGTTGGGGCAATATGGGTATCAAACTTTAGGGTTTTTGATACTGGACATGAAATTTGACATTTCGGCAGTAGTGGCCACCACCTGGAGTGGCCGGAGGCCCCGGGGATGTTCCGATGGGGGGACATTTGCCGAACCATAAGAGTTGGGCCAATATGGGTATCAAACTTTAGGGTTTTTGATACTGGATATGAAATTTGACATTTCGGCAGTAGTGGCCACCACCTGGAGTGGCCGGAGGCCCCGCGGATGTTCCGATGGGGGGACATTTGCCGAACCATAAGATTTGGGGCAATATGGGTATCAAACTGTAGGGTTTTTGATACTGGACATGAAATTTGACATTTCGGCAGTAGTGGCCACCACCTGGAGTGGCCGGAGGCCCCGGGGATGTTCCGATGGGGGGACATTTGCGGAACCATAAGAGTTGGGCCAATATGGGTATCAAACTTTAGGGTTTTTGATACTGGATATGAAATTTGACATTTCGGCAGTAGTGGCCACAATCCGGAAGGCCCCGCGGATGTTCCGATGGGGGGACATTTGCGGAACCATATGAGTTGGGGCAATATGGGTATCAAACTTTAGGGTTTTTGATACTGGACATGAAATTTGACATTTTGGCAGTAGTGGCCACCACCTGAAGTGGCCGGAGGCCCCGGGGATATTCCGATGGAGGGACATTTGCCGAACCATAAGAGTTGGTACAATATGGGTATCAAACTTTATGGATTTTGATACTGGACATGAAATTTGATATTTCAGCAGTAGTGGCCACAATCCGGAGTGGCCGGAGGCCCCGGGGATGTTCCGATGGGGGGACATTTGCCGAATCATAAGAGTTGTTGCAATATGGGTATGGGACCATCCATAAACCACGTGGACACTTAGAGGGGGGAGGGGGTAAGCGATTGTCCACGCTCCATACAAAAAAGTTTTTTTTTTGTATGGACAATTGTCCACGAAGGGGGGGGGGGGGTTGAGATTCCCAAAAAAGTGTCCACGTGGTCTATGGATGGTCCCTATTAAACTTTATGGATTTTGATACTGGACATGAAATTTGAAATTTCGGCAGTAGTGGCCACACTCCGAAGTGGCCGGAGGCCTCGGGGATGTTCCGATGGGGGGACATTTGCCGAACCATAAGAGTTGGGGAAAAATGACTGTTAAACTTCTAAAATCTGTTTCTGGAAATTTAGAATAACTATTTCGTAATCAATTAGAGCCCTGAATAGGGCAGTTCAGCTCCACTTGCAATTTTCATCCCCTTAGTTCGATAGGACGTTGCTATTATGTCTTAAAACTTTACAAATTAAACAGCCTGTTTCAGAGCCACGAAATAGACCACAAAAGAGTTGTCTTGTGTAATTATAAGGGAATCATGGGGAAATTTGGATCGGACGTTCTAATCGAAAATTTCAACAATCATCTAGCAAAGTTCTTTGTCATACTGGTCATGTGTAACATAACCACCTGCACCTTTTTTTTTAAATTAGTGTACATGTTTGTCCACTTTTGAAAAAAATATTTATGAAAAGCTGAGAAAATTCTCTATATTTTGCTTTTTTGGACTTTGTTGATACGACCTTTAGTTGCTGAGATATTGCCATGCAAAGGTTTATGTGTTCTAAGTCTCAACCAAACAACCCACCATTTTCAAACGTAAATATCTCAGCAACTAATGGTCCGATTTCCAATGTTAAAATATGAAACATTCGTGACATTCTCCGATCTTTTCGAAAACAATATTTTTTAAGTCAAGACTAACATTTCAAAAGGGCGTAATATTGAATTTTTGGCCCTTTTGAAATGTTAGTCTTGATCTGAAAATTTTGAAAATATTGTTTTCGAAAAGATCAAAAAACTGCTTAAAAAAGTTCATTTCAATCAAAAAGTTGTTCGAAATTGGCAGAAAATGAAAAATCTGGCAAAATCTGACAAAATCTGGCACAGACCATATTTAATCTTTATTTTGACTGACACTTGGAAAATCTGGCATTCCCTGATTATCTGGCAAATTGGCTATCCTGCTTATGATGCAGTGGAAAGTAAACTATGCTGAGGTTGATGTAACTTTATCGGATGCCGCGTGAATTTGGTTGTCAAGGCTTAATGTGATGTTTACTTGCAAATTAGTACAGCTATATGCGCTATTGCAACAAAAGGTGCAAATCGCCTTTCCGTTTATGACAACTTACAGTTTCTTACAGTTACTTACAGCAATCAAATATTTGTCTTCACTAATCACACCTGTTTGTCCGCAAGTCATTGTGAAAATAGCTGATCTGAATAATCGAGTGGCAGTCGATGCATACTAATTTGATTTCAAAACATTTTTGATAAACAAATTGACGTGCGCATAAGCAAGTATTTTAATTAGGAATTAAGGTGTTGTGGTTGAGGGAAATCCACTTGGAATCATTCGAAACCACATCCTTCTCCTCCTTACTAGGATTCCATTAATCATCAGATTCACAACCAACCAACTTCTGTCACCAAACCAGTGATCTAATCTAATAAAATGTCATTTCTTTTTTTTTCTCCCCCAGGATGAGGTCGCCGATAAGGCCATCAAGCTGACGGCCCGCGAGCGCCGGTTCATCAAGTTCGCCTCGGTCGAGTTCGACGGCCAAATCTACATGACGCCGCAAGACTTTCTGGAGTCGGTCGTGGAGCAGGAACCAAGGCGTAAGTGGTCCCCACATGGCATTTTATCCTACGCGCCGCCAAATTGACTCCCCGGTTCAATCGAGCGGTGATAACCCGTCGTGGTCGTTGTTTTCGCTTGCCAAATCGGTGGCGGCTTCTCTTTCTCGCTGTTATCAGCCGAGCTGACCACGCGTTCTCGGCCTCCCCTTTTATGGGGGCCACGGATCGTTGACGGCAGAGGCACCCGTTCTGACCTTTTGCCAAAGCCGGTACCGGTTCTGTACGAGCGCGCCCCCTTTTTGGTGATTGTCGCGGGCGCACGCCAAAACGCCCTCGGAACCCTTTGAGTTCTGTTTAGTAAAAATGATTGTAATTGAATTTGTATCATAAATTTGCTAATTTGGTGAAAATTAGTCTATGAAAGGTCTATGAAAGGTATCTTTGAAAGGTAAACTTTAGGAAAAAATTTATATTAGAATTCTATCAATTTCCAAAGCAAAATGATGTTTTTTTAGCAACACTCTCAAATGAATTACAACCAGCACCGGCTCCGTGGCTTAATGGTTACGGCTTCTGCCTCACAAGCAGAAGGTTCAGGGATCAAATCCCGCTCGGTACCTTTGAAATTTGGAATCAGGAATTTGAACTTTGAATATGAACAAAAACGAAACAGAATCAGGTGGGATTCGAACTCACACCTTTGGATTGATGGTCTGGGACTCTAACCAGTCGGCCATCTAAAGGTTATAAAACATGTTGTATTCTTCTCATATTATATACGCTCTGATCCCTGATTTGCCTGAAGGGATTGGGAGTCTTAAGATAGATCAAGGATCCGTCTGGTGCTTGCTTCTATGTTAAGGCGGGGCCGGACAATGCCCAACGACCTCGGAATTGGGCCGCTAGGATCTCTACCATTCTGAAATTAGTCGTTGGAAGCAGCACGAGGGCTATCACCACCTAATACCCGGGACTGAGATAAGTTGTATCAGCATTCGGCATATACAAAGTCTGATACAAATTATACTTTCCCATAATTTCGCTACCGGTTAGCGGGTATTGGATTGGACCACACACACACACACTCTCAAATGAATTACAACCGTCTTGAACTATGAATCATTTTTCTGGAAACTATAGTGCTAAATTGTCCCTGAGAAGTTCTTCTAAGAACAAGCAACTTTTGTGAGCATTTTTCCCAAAACCGGCCGATTTCCTGGTATTTTAAACCAATTTTTATTTGACTTGAGCTTTAGTGCCTTCGCTTTCATCGAATATTCGAACATGCATCTTGGTAAGGGATTTTTGATTTCTGGTACGTTGGTTTGAAGAGCCGTTGCGGCAGTGCCAGTTTTGGTTCAATCGAACGTCATTTGTCAGTGTGCGTGGAACTCGCATGAAACTGAAAAAATATCGAGTGCGGCACTCGAGTTTCGATTCCAAGATGGCAGCGAAACTCGTGAGGAACTAGCGCGAGTTTCTTCAAAGACAGCTCTGAGTGTGGCACTCAGTGTGGAACTAGCCATCAAACGAACGTACCATTCGTGTTTTCAGTAACATTGTAGGTATTAAAGAAAAAAAAATCAGAAATATCTTTGCAGAAGATAAAGCTTTTTTTCAGTTTTCTAAAAAATCTGGAATTGAAATTTAACGCCACTGTTTTTGAAAATCATCAATATTTTTTGTATCAGGACTGACGAGTCGGCTAACCCTTTTTTATTAATTTGCCTTCGGCTTCTGAAAAATTTGTGAGACAAACTTTGACGGCATTTGAAGATTTCACTACTTTGACTCCGGCTTTTCAGAATTTGACAACTCTGACTCAACAATCTGCTTTTTTACTTCAACAACCTTGAAATTCATTCAAAATTCTCAAGTTAACATTATATTCCATTTAAGAATGAAGTTAAACAATTGTTTCGATTTTTTTTTCGAAATCAAGATTTTCTATGATAATTAACAGGGGTCTCGTGGCGCGGTGGTTAGCGGCTTTGGCTGCCGATCCCTAAGTTGCTACGGGACGCGGGTTCGATTCCCGCCTTATTCTTGTGGCCTTCTATCGGATGGGGAAGTAAAACGTCGGTCCATTTGCGTAAAAAAGAGGTTTTGGGTGACTCACCACACATAACCTTCGGACGCCTAGAGATGAGCAGAAACTTGCAACAGAGACCACAAAAGATCCGGGGGTCGTTAAAGTGGATTACTTTGCTTTTTTGATAATTAACAACCCTGACTTGTTCTCTAGAATTTCGCAAATTTCGCATCGTGAATCTATACCACGAGAAGGAATCTTCTGATCGATTTGATGTCTTCGGCAAATTTGTAGGTTATGATTAGGACTTTTCAGAGAAAAATAGGTATATGGAAATCAATTTTAGATTTTTTAAAGATAGATTCACTGTAAGTTGAATTCTAAAAAATATTTATTTTTTGGTTTTCGATTTGTTTTTATTGTTGAGGGAGCTAGAGTTTAGGATGATGCCAAATCTGGTAGAAGAGATATGATTAAAAAAAATGATATAAAATAGTTTAAATATTGTCAAACAAAATTTCAAAACTTAATTGTACTTAATTGCGTGGTTCACGGATATATGAAAAATAGAAAATTGTTTAATTTCGAATGCATCAACCGGAATTTTCTAGCACTATAGTCCCAGACGCTAGCTTGAAAATTTTAGCTTATTTGGTTATGGTTTAGTTGCTCCAGTTTTGATCTGAAGTTAGAATGGAATTTTAATCAATTTAATTGATTTATTTGTCACTTTTTAACTTTTCTTCTAGAAAGTTTTCCTCAAACGGATGACATTTTCTCGACTTAGAGATTTCTTATAGGTTTTGATCCGAGGAACAACTTTGTACAACAACGCAAAGCGCTAGGAATTGTTCCCAAGAAGATACAGGTTAATTTTTTGAGCATGCTTTGATTTTTTCCGAGAAGAGTAAACTCTAAAAATCATCCTGTATCTTTTCGAGATCAATTCCTAGCGCTTAAAAATTGCAAAAAAAAGGCATTTTTCGATAAATTTCACATTTTTTAAATGCTACTTGGGTTCACTTTATCAAAAAAAAAAAAAAAGAGAAGGTTGTGTCATTTTCGACTGTAAATTTGATTTTGCATTTAAAAATGTTTTTTTAAATTTTGTTCGACAATATTTCCGAATTTTTCCAAAATCATCATCCATAAATTTTTCAAGAATGTATATCTCCGGAACCAGCTTTTGCACCATCAAATTTTTTAACGACTAATTTGCCATTTTATCCCTTAAAAAACATAAAAAATTTGAAAATTAAAAATACATATTTAAGAAACTCAACTTTCACTAAGGGGTTACAAACATGTAGAAAATCACAAAATTTCATATTACAGAAAATTCACTAAATTCACTAAAAAGATGATTTTCAATCACTCCTGAAAGTTTCATGAAGATATTTCGTGACTGAACTGAGTAAGAGACGATTTAAGTTCACAATTTTGCCATGCGCAAAGCGAACTGTCAAACTTTGTGAACGTTTTTCTCTAAACACCGAGTTGATTTACGGGTGCCACGATATCTCGAGATGGGATGGACCAAATTGGCTGAAATTTGGGGTGAAGACTCTCAAGACATATTCCGTGTGCATGACGAATCCCGATTTTGAAATTTTGCTTTTTTATAAAATACAAAAAACAATAACTGACGATTTTTTATATGAAAAACATAAAAATATTTTTATCTTTTTTTTAAATTAAGTTTTTGAAAATCGGCCTTCGTCATGCACACAGGACCGGTTCAACGAGTCTTCACCAAAATTTTGAGCCGATTTGGTCAAAGCAGTGTTGAGATATCGTGGCAAACTGCTAACTTAAAATAGTTATATCTCGGCAAAGGTACATCCAAATGTCTGCATATTTATTTTGTTGATAGATGAAAATATTTATTTTAATGTCCTGCAAAAAGATTTTAAAAAATGTTTAAATGTGTGCTCATACCAACCTCTGACATTTTTGACGCTTTACATGTATGTAACCCCTTAATAAAAAGCCTAATTCAAGAAAATCGGGTTTTTTTTCGTTTAATTATTATTCTCTGAAAAGTCCAAATCTAACCAAAAACTTCGCTCAGAAAATTCCTTCTCAAGATGCAGGTTTTTGAATGTTCCACAAACCGAATTCAACCGTTTAAGGAAAAAAAACCTAAAAAAAATATTGTTTAGGGACACAAACAAAGATAAACAATGTTTGCTTTGGAAATCTAGCCATTCCAAAATTAAAACTCCTGCAACTAAAGGGTCAAGAATCCGTTTAGGCGGTTCCCAGAGGAGAGGGAAAAAATGCTTTTAATTTCCAAGCGTGTCAACTTGGCCGCGTAATCACAACGCTCTTTGAGATAATTTGCCACCGGTTTTTCCCTCCCATGTAGGTACTTTGGGCTTGCTACTTGGCACTTATTCTTGTTTACATGTTTTTGTTTTTGTCCTTTAGCTCGCCTGAAAAGAAAAACGCTGAGCCCAGAGGAGGTACAGAAGCTAAAAGACGTCACGCCCCAACTCAAGCACGGATCTTCGCAGCTATTCCGCAGCCTGCGCGATAAGGGTAAGAGCGCAGTTTGAGAGACAGTTTGGCTCTTTTGGGTAATTTTTGCTGTTTAATTTTTTTAGGAATTATCTCTTACACCGAATATCTGTTCTTGCTCTCGGTTCTGACAAGTTAGTATTTTTCTGTATTGTCTTACTTGAGTTTACAAAAGTCATAATTTTAAAATAACATTTTAGAGCCCCACTCTGGATTCCGAATTGCGTTCAACATGTTCGATACTGATGGCAATTCGCGCGTTGACAAGGACGAATTTTTAGTGGTAAGTTCTCAATTAAGTGGAAAAACACTCTTTTTCAAATTTGAACAGATTCGATGGACAGTAAGTTCAGGTAACTTGGAAATTAAAAAAACATTCAAAATGAGTCTCGTATCCAATCAGGTCCAACACAAATTCATTTCGCCAAGTAAGCTAAGGAAGAGTGATGGATCGAAAGACATAAGGTCGAATGGACAAAAGGTCAAAAAACTTAAAATATACAAAAGGTCAATTGGACATAAGGAAAAGGTTGACCAAAACTTCAAAAGTTCAAGTGAGTGAGTGAGTGAGCGTGTGAATGTGTAAGTGAGTGAGTGAGTGAGTGAGCGAGTGAGCGAGGGAATCAGTATGTAATTGAGTGACTGAGTCATTTAGTGAGAGGGTGAGTGAGTGAGTAACTGTGTGAGTTAGTCTGTGTGTCGGTGAATGGGTTATTTTAGAAAAGAGAACAACTTACTTTTTTATATGTTGACCTTTGCTGCATTTTCAACCTTGTGGCTTCCAACCTTTAATGTTACAATCGCTTAGAAACTTTCATCCAGTTAGTTTTTGTTTAGTTTTTAACTTTTACTTTGTTTTTTGCTTTTTTCTTCTATTTTTATATGTTGTTCCAACCGCCCACTATTTTGACCCCGTAATCAATGCACCACAACCAACCAACCAACACCACGCCACCGCCATTTTTCTATTTATTATTGTCGTATCGTTGTGTGTGTGTGAACACACAAACCCAACCAAACCCGCACACACACACACGTTCACAGATCCGTCAGCTGCTCGGAGGATCACTCAAGGATCGTGACCTAGACGAAGCCACTAGAAAAGCTGTGAGATTAAATAGATTAGTGTTGTCGCGCTTTCAGTGAAACTAAAACCAACTCTAACCTCCAGGCTTTTATGTTGAAATGTCGAGTGGATAACTTGCTTTGGCTTTTTTGTAATTGATGCTCCAAATTTGGCCTTATGCAACTAAATTGCTACTAAGCTTTTTTGTGGAAATTTAAATCAATCAAAATTATTGCTTTTGAGCTTTTTTTGTGATCAACTGTCCAAATAGTGATGATTTGTTAGTACACTAACAGTCCCTACCTTTCCTCAAGTGAAAAAATAGTTGAATCCTACAATTTGTTGATTGATATAACATTTTTGTAAGACCTTTCAATTGACATAAAGGTCAATCTGATGTGAATAACCTTATTGAGTGGTTTGTTTTGCTAATCAGTAAAAATAGCCATTTTTCTATTCGAAAAACACATAAATGATCAAAATTTCTCTTTCCACCCTTTTTTTCTGCACATTTTCGCATGTTCATCAAATCGCACAAAACTGTCAAAAAAACAAATCTAAACCTCAAAAAACAAACAAACAAAATCAAAACGCCGCAGTTACTTCGCTTGGTATCGACCACGGCCCAAGCCAAGTTCCTGCTGCGAGGGTACCGTCCGGAAAAGACGCCACCAAAGTCGCTCAAGGCGGTCAAAGAAGACCTCAAGCAAACGTCCCCGTCACCGTCGTCGTCGTCACCATCATCTGAAGAAGCAATCAAAAGTAGCAAGAAGAGTTTTGTAAGTCTTGACCCCCCCGAGAAATGCCTCCCCCTTAAAAAAATGAGTAGTTTGTTCCCAAATAATGGTTTTGAAGCATAAACTGCGTGTATGGTTTGTCGTCTGTCCCACCTTCCTTTCTTCGCTGTCTCACCAATAATGCGCAAGCAGACCAATAGAGCTCTCTCTTTCTTTCTTCATCCCCGTCTAACATATCAAGGAATTTGTGTGCGTTTGGGCCCCTCCCCCTCTTTTGCGTGTGTGTGAAATGTCCCCGGTCGCCATTGGATTCCCCTCCTGTAATTTAATCACATATGAACATATTAATTTAGACTTCTGTATTATTCCCAAGTAATGAAAAAAAAAAACATAAGAGAATAACCGATTTTTAGTGGCCGTACTGATCCAACTTACCCCAAAGTAAAAATAGCATTAAATGTTTGATTCTGTGTGAAATTAACTACCTATCCTTACATTTACAACGTAAGTTAATTCTGTGATTCCGTAACTCCAAAATCCAGAAAAACTTATTTTCAATATTTTTTTAAGTTTGTTTTTCAGAAATTAGGTTGGATTTTTAAATATGTTAAGAGCTTTTTAGAAACTAAATCTCATCATTTATAAATTTAATAAAAAAGAGGAAACTCATCTATACAGGGGTTGGACCACTGACCTCCGAAGAAGTTCCGGATTTTTCGGGACTGTCTCTAAAAGGTTTTTTTTATTTCATGCCTTTTAAGCTGAGATTTTCACTAAATCCATTTTCCCCCATTTTTCTGATATGGCCGTTTCTCAATTTCAATCGGAAATTGTCTTGCGACTGCACAAACTTCATGAATTTTCTTGAAGATGCTTTAAGGATACATTATTTGGAGATTCCGGCCACTTACGAAACCTCTCAGACGTGTTTTAGACAAAACATACAAGTGGTCATTATAACAGGTTCCCTGGAGGATCTTCTGGGAGGTTCCGAAAGTGGCCGGAATTGAAAAATCTTCAAAAAATTGATACGAGATACAAGCTAAAAAGTGTCAAACCACCGGGGGATTAGTGTAGAGCAGAGGTGCCCAAAATGGGTTGGAAAAAATTGATTTAGTAAAAAAAAGATATCTACCAAACTTAGGGGCTTTCAGCGTTGATAGAACTTTTCAAATAAAACTTATTTATAAACAAGCGTTGCAATTGTTCTTGTCGATTGCATTAAAATATCCTGTTATAATTAGCTTGGAAAAAATATTAAAACTTCTTTGATTATTCGCACATATTTTTGCTCCCTGCTTTAAAAAGATTTGTTTTTTAATCTTTGGAAAAAATTGCAGCGATTTTTATTTTCAAAATGAAGATTTTTTTTACTTTTGATGCGTTTTTTTAAGCTAAGCAAACCTTGTTTCTAATTTCTATTTAAAAATTTTAAGCAAAACAATGTAAATGGGCCAATGTGTCCTGATGCAAACAGTGATCGAGCTCGAGCTGTCACATCCCTGCGATATATGATGGCTGACATATCGGGCGGTTAGTAAGAACTAGCTAGAAGTCACCAGACAAAAAAACTTTTGCTAGAAAGAGATAGCAAATCGGATGCAAACAAACCCTCTGCTGTCATGTAAACATTCTTCGAATGTGTTGGTAAATTTCTGACTAGAAAGCCTTATAGCAAATTTTTCAATCATAAAATTTATTCTGAAAATACTTGCTTTGAATAGAAAAAAGTAAAATTCAAACAAAAAAAGAAATTAAAGCTAATTTGAAAATAAATATTTATATTATTAAATTTCAAAAAAAGACAAAAGCAAAATCCAAATAATATGTTGAATTAGCAACATTTGATTGGCTAACAATAAAAAAAAAATAATTTCAGAAGGACGCATAAGCCACTTTGAACTTCAACACTTATATTCAATGTTCTCTGCATTAAAACAAAATTTAATTATTGTTACTTTGGAGCCTCCTTCAAGAGATGCATTTTTCAGCAATATGTTATTGAGCAATTTGGTGAACTGAGCCTCTACTGTTGGCGTGGTAGGTTGGCCTAAACGGTTCGCGAATTCAAAATGCGTTTTTTATTGTGAAATATAAATGTTAATATGGCAAAAAGTGTTTGAATCGTCGCGTGTGTACATTTATCTTGTGAAAAAGTTGGAGTTTTATGAATTTCCCAAGAATACTGGGAGAAATTCGCGAAATAAATTTGGTTTCCAAGCGTCTCCAAGATGACAGCTTGATTTTGAAGTGGCAGCAGAAACAGAAGACGTGTGCTAGTATTGGTGGTGGTTAATCGTGCTGGGAATCTTTTTTGCAAGCACACGATTGTATTAGTGCGACCGCTTGGTTGTGGGAGAGGGAGGGGAATTTGAGAGAGAATTTATGCTGCTCTCTTTTGGAGTGTGTTGCAAGCTTGCCGGTGACGCTATGTTTGTTGGTTGCTGTGATGTGAACAGCCTGGCAGCATGAAAAAGGGTGCGGAAGAGAGCACTGAAGAGACCCGAAAGCGAGAGCTAGAGCGAGATATTTGTCCAGTCTGATCAGTCTGATGAGCATCGGTGTGTTGGCAAGAAAGAGAAAGCAGTTTTAGCGTTTGATCTGATGCGAAGATGACTGAAGTGAGGAAGATTGGTTTAAAATTTTTGAACGCAAGCGGCAAAATCTAAAGAATGGTTGTCAATCTGGTGTCCGAGAATACACGGAAATATTAACCTCCGATTCGAAAATTTGGGAAAAAATGTTCGTTTTTGTGTGTTTTTCGTGAGTGGCAAGGGTTTAAGTGCGCGCGCTTTCACTATTTTCGTTTGAACTAAAGTGCTCGTGCGGTTGTGGTGGGTTCCTGCGATGTTCCTGCAGATTTTATGATGACCTGAAACATCCGACGGGAGTCATCAATTGCGGTTGACATCTTCAAGCTACAACGCCATGATCGATTTGGTCAAGCCCCATGCGAGTGTAATCGCTGCTGGTTTGACGGATGAGGCTGCTTTTCGGGTGAGAAACTTCCAATTGGACATATGGAGCAGCCGTGGCTGACTGGCTACGCTGTTCGCTTTGTAAGCGAATGATGCTGGGTTCGATTCCCATCTGCTCCAAACGATAAAGTTAAGGAAATATGAATTTTTGAAACTATAAACATGAACGAAAATCAAAGTCGCTCGAATCGGGGTTCGATCCCCCGTTCTTTGGATTGGTGAATTAGGAATACTTATATTACTACAAACTATATACGCGCTGGGTCTTTGTCCACTTGACAAGGGCTCAGAAGTTCTAAATAACGTTTGAATCTGTTTGATGCAAACGTTCTTTAGGGCGGGGCTTGTCGATTCAAGCTGAGGTACCTCGCGCACGGCTAGCCTGCGTAGAAATGGGTCACCGAAGCTCGGCAGAGCTATCACCTTCCAAATGCCTATGCGAGTTATTTGCATGTATAGGATGTCAAATCTAAAATTCATGGAAACAACTCAATTTGTAAGAGGCGGCCGCGTGGTCCCGTTTGGTTGGTTGCACACACACACACACATATGTTATTGAGCAATTTGGTAGAAATCTACCTCATTTGACTGTGAATAGAATAATAAAAGTTACAAAATTTTCCTAAATTACAAAACAATCGATCATTGAAAAAGTCATACTGAGCAATTCTCTGGAATTTTGAAATTTATTTCAAGATTTTAAATTTTGTTTTGTTTTATTTATAGATGATTTTTTTTCTGTACAAGTCTTCATCAACATTGAGGGCTGTATGGTCATACAAAATGGGCATGCGAATATTCAAATATATGTATCTTTAGTCTTTGGAAAAGTTGTAGGTTACCTATAATGTTATTATTAGTTAATTCACTTAACTTTTTTTAAATTTGTGGTCTCAAATATCAAAATGTAAAAAGGCGTTTGGTTAAAATTGCAAAAACAAACGTTATACGATGTATTCTTGATAGTTTACAATCGATTGTACAATTTTTCATCATGAAAGTTTTTATTTTGAAGCAAAACATATTTTTATTTTGTATTAAAAAAAATGTAAACATCGAATAAAATTTGCTTTGCCATAGTTAAAAAGACAGATATGCTCAAATTTCAACAAAAATGGAACATTCATAAAGGTTTTACCTTTATGAATGTTCCATTTTTGTTGAAATTTGAGCATATCAGTCTAGGGCAAAGCAATTTTTTTTCGAAGTTTACATATTTTTTGAAAAAAAGTGAAACAAATCGGTCTGTAATTTTCTCAAACCGGTGTTTTGCTACTATCCAGTAAGTGAAAAAAAATGTTCACAACCCTCTACAACCCAAATTTTTTTTTTGATTTTTTTTTATTTTTCCCGTGTTTAGGAGGTCATTTTGAACAACTTTTGTTCTACGAAAAACTTTACCTCTCTTGTTTTATATTTTTCTTGTTTTATTTTTAGTATTTTAATTAGCATTTATCTTATTTAGTTTATGTTTGCTTTGGTAGTATTTGGCCTATTCTACCACCTCCTATCGTTCCATTTTGCCTATCTAATTTTTTCACTTTTTAAATTTTTGCTTGTTTTATTTACATTTTCTGCTACACGGAACAAAATCCGGTTTGCGGAATCGCAAACTTTGCTTCCGATTTGCTCTACCAATCGCAAACCTCCGTTCACACCCGTCAGCAGGAAGCATTGCTTCCAATATCGCAAACGGTGATTTTCGATATCGCAAACGTAACGCCGTAACGCATGCCTGCCAAAAGTACGCAGCACGCAGCCACTACAATATTTACTGTTTTGAATTGACCGTTGGTTTTCTAATTTTGGATGGAAATAAGAAGAAGAAGAAAAGGTTTCAATGTTTTTATTTATTTATTCATGACTCAAAATAAAATCAAAGCAATTGTGTGAGTGGTTTTACTTCGGAATTTTGATTCAATCAGTCGTCGATTGTTCTGATCTGGTCGTCCTGGATGTCCGCGGGGCAGCAGGTTACTGCTGGGCGTCGGTGCCGCCGTTGGCATGTTACTCCCCGTGACGTGAATCCCGGTGCTAGCAGTTTGAGAAGAAGGTGGCTCTAATTGCCAAAGTATCGGCAACTATGTTTTTGGTAATGATTGTACAGGTTCTTCTCGTGTTCGGTGACGTCGGCGGCGGGGCCACCCGGATAGAGGTGCTGAGACCGGTGCAGCGTGCTCGGGTCGTCGATCTGGTTGATTTCCAGCGTCGCGCAACGAGCTGGCACGTTCCTTGAGCGGATTCGCGTACCGCCAGAAGTCCTGGAGGTAGACCGCCGACACCTCGAGAATCGACTTGAGCGGAGTGGCCTCCACTAGAAGACCGTCCGCCTGGAACAAGTCCCCAGAATCTCCGCCAGCAGTCGGATCTGTGAAGGTGTTTGCCGAACTCACGGTTCAGCTGCGAGCCGTAGACTGCGAATAGAGAATATTAAATTTCAATAGTACAGTTTCAATTCTCAAAAATTTTCCAAAATTCTCTTAAATTCTCAAATAATTTCAAAAATACTCAAAAATTCTTAAAAATTCTAAAAAATACTCAAAAATTCTCAAAAATTCTCAAAAATTCTTAAAAATACTCAAAAATTCTCATAAATTCTCAAAAATTCTCAAAAATTCAAAAAAAAATTCAAAAAATCTCCAAAATTTTCGAAAATTTTCGAAAATTCTCAAAAATTCTCAAAAATTCTCAAAAATTCTCAAAAATTCTCAAAATTTCTCAAAAAATCTCAAAAATTCTCAAAAATACTCAAAAATTCTCAAAAATACTCAAAAATTCTCATACATTTTCAACAATTCTCATAAATTTTCAAAAATTCTCAAAAATTCTCAAAAATTCTCAAAAATTCTCAAAAATTCTCAAAAATTCTCAAAAATTTCTTAAAAATTCTAAAAATTCACAAAGAAATTCAAAATATTCCAAAATTCTTAAAAATTCACGAAAACTCTCGAAAATTCTTAAATATTCTCAAAAATTCTCAAAAATTCTCCAAAATTCTCATTAATTCTCAAATAATTTCAAAAATACTCAAAAATTCTTAAAAATTCTTAAAAACTCTCAAAAATTCTCAAAAATTCTCAAAAACTTTCAAAATTCTCAAAAATTCTCAAAAATTCTCAAAAATTCTCAAAAATTCTAAAAAATACACAAAAATTTTAAAAAATACTCAAAAATTCTCAAAAATTCTTAAAAATACTCAAAAATTTTCATAAATTCTCAAAAATTAAAAAAAAAATTCAAAAAATCTCAAAAATTCTCGAAAATTCTCAAAAATTCTCAAAAATTCTCAAAAATTCTCAAAAATTCTCAAAAATTCTCAAAAATTCTCAAAAATTCTCAAAAATTCTCAAAAATTCTCAAAAATTCTCAAAATTTCTCAAAAATTCTCAAAAATTCTCAAAAATACTCATAAATTCTCAAAAATACTCAAACATTCTCAAAAATTCTCAAAAATTCTCAAAAATTCTCAAAAACTCTCAAAAATTCTCAAAAATTCTCAAAAATTCTCAAAAATTCACAAAAAATTTCAAAAAATTCCAAAATTCTCAAAAATTCTCGAAAACTCTCGAAAATTCTTAAAAATTCTCAAAAATTCTCAAAACTTCAAAAAAAAAATCAAAAAAACTCGAAAATTCTCGAAAATTCTCCAAAATTCTCAAAAATTCTCAAAAATTCTCAAAAATTCTCAAAAATTCTCAAAAATTCTCAAAAATTCTCAAAATTTCTCAAAAATTCTCAAAAATTCTCAAAAATTCTCAAAAATACTCAAAAATTCCCAAAAATTCTCATAAATTCTCAAAAATTCTCAAAAATTCTAAAAAATTCTCAAAAATTCTCAAAAATTCTCAAAAATACACAAAAAATTTCGCAAAATTCCAAAATTCTCAAAAATTCTCGAAAACTCTCAAAAATTCTTACAAATTCTCAAAAATTCTCAAAAATTCTCAAAAATTCTCAAAAAATTTCAAAAAATCTCAAAAATTCTCAAAAATTCTCAAAAATTTTCGAAAATTCTCGAAAAGTCTCAAAAAGTCTCAAAAATTCTCAAAAATTCTCAAAATTTCTCAAAATTTCTCAAAATTCCTCAAAAATTCTCAAAATTTCTCAAAAATTCTCAAAATTTCACAAAAAATCTGAAAAAATCTCAAAAATTCTAAAAAAATCTCAAAAATCCTCAAAAGTTCTAAAAACTTTTCAAAAATTCTCAAAACTTCTAAAAAATTCTCAAAAAATTTCAAAAATTCTCAAAAAATTTCAAAAGTTTTCAAAAATTCTCAAAAAATTTCAAAAGTTCTCAAAAATTCAAAAAATTTCAAATTCTAAAATTTAAAATTTGTATTTTTGTATTTTTGTATTTTTGTATTTTTGTATTTTTGTATTTTTGTATTTTTGTATTTTTGTATTTTTGTATTTTTGTATTTTTGTATTTTTGTATTTTTGTATTTTTGTATTTTTGTATTTTTGTATTTTTGTATTTTTGTATTTTTGTATTTTTGTATTTTTGTATTTTTGTATTTTTGTATTTTTGTATTTTTGTATTTTTTTTTTGTATTTTTGTATTTTTGTATTTTTGTATTTTTGTATTTTTGTATTTTTGTATTTTTGTATTTTTGTATTTTTGTATTTTTGTATTTTTGTATTTTTGTATTTTTGTATTTTTGTATTTTTGTATTTTTGTATTTTTGTATTTTTGTATTTTTGTATTTTTGTATTTTTGTATTTTTGTATTTTTGTATTTTTGTATTTTTGTATTTTTGTATTTTTGTATTTTTGTATTTTTGTATTTTTGTATTTTTGTATTTTTGTATTTTTGTATTTTTGTATTTTTGTATTTTTGTATTTTTGTATTTTTGTATTTTTGTATTTTTGTATTTTTGTATTTTGGTATTTTGTTATTTTGGTATTTTGGTATTTTGGTATTTTGGTATTTTGGTAGTTTGGTATTTTGGTATTTTGTATTTTTGTATTTTGTATTTTTTTTGTATTTTTGTTTTTTTTATATTTTTTAATTTTTTTATTTTTGTGTTTTCGTATTTTTGTATTTTTGTATTTTTTTTTTGTATTTTTGTATTTTTGTAATTTTATATTTTTGTATTTTTGTATTTTTGTATTTTTGTATTTTTGTATTTTTGTATTTTTGTATTTTTTTTTTGTATTTTTGTATTTTTGTATTTTTGTATTTTTGTATTTTTGTATTTTTGTATTTTTGTATTTTTGTATTTTTGTATTTTTGTATTTTTGTATTTTTGTATTTTTGTATTTTTGTATTTTTGTATTTTTGTATTTTTGTATTTTTGTATTTTTGTATTTTTGTATTTTTGTATTTTTGTATTTTTGTATTTTTGTATTTTTGTATTTTTGGGGGGTAACAGATTCCCACAAAAGTGTCCACGTGGTTTATGGATGGTCCCCTAGGGAAAAGAAGAGATGGAAAGGCAACAGCGTTAAAACTCACAAAGCCTGAGAATGATTAAAGCTTAGACTAAGCTCAGACTTCTTAGACTAATAAAAAAAATTCAACCACAGCTGAAGTACTCATCGTTGATTAGACGAACTGTGCCGAACGCGGACCGGACAAAGCTGCCATAGGTTTTCGGGATAATGAGAAGGAATATAGCTTGCACCCGTTGGTCGTGGACAGAGCTCAGACAGCTGGACGTGGACAGATAAATTTTTTGAAGAAAAGCTTCATTATTAGGAACAATGCAACCGATCTCGACTTTTGCGTGAATCGCGAGCTGCTCCATGTGCATAACATCTACCGGGAAACCTTGGGTCGGTGGAAGTGGAGTGTACCCGATAGAATTGAGGCGACAAAGCGTACAGATTTACGCCGCAAAGCGTGTAGGAATCTACTTCAGCTCGACCGTTTTCACCAATCACGTGCATCGGCTTGAGATCAATCGACCAAAACGACCAGCCAAAGTGTGCAGATTGAGCAACACTTCAGAAGTTGCACCGAAAAGCGATTTCAGTTTGCAGCAGATTCCAAAGAAGTCCTCGTTGATCCTCCCGAAGAACTCGTCATGTTCTCTCTCATGGTCGATCTAGTAGAGTTTGTCAAACTAGTGAGGTTTGATCGTTCTTGATGCTGAACCATAAATACATGCAATTCTGATTTTGATTAGTCACTTTGTAAATCAAATTCTCACCTGTGCTGCTTATTTTGAGGTCAGCATTTAACACTCGGTCAACTGGTCTACTTTACGATCCGTACGCACAAACTGGGCGTCAGAAAATGGATCACCTAAAACAGATTCAGCATCTTCCGGCGGTTCTGATGCGCCTTTTCGACTCGGAGTCAGCTGGAACGGAAAAGTTTGGTAAACAACTTCGAGAATCAAAAATTTACTCATATTTACCTCCGCGTAGAACCGAGAAGAACTGTTAGCACCCTTCCTCCCCGCCGCCTTCACGGACAGCTTCTTGTCCGGGTAAACGTGGTCGGATTCTATGGGACCACAATCTCCGAAACCTGCTCCACACGGAGTATTGGATATTTTTGCGCGATTTTTGTTTGTTTTGATTTTGCTTGCAGAGCGCGTCCAGCTGACTTTGACGTCGCGTAACGCATTGGCTGCGGCCTGCTGCGGCGAGCAAAGGCAGAAAAATACACCGAAAACACGATGTTTGCGATTTTGGAAACAATTTGTTTCGTTATCGAAAACAATTTCTCCAGAATCGACAACATTCTCGATGATTTCGAAAACAAGAGAAGTTTCCGAATTTGTCGCGATTTTGTTTCAGATTCGCTGACCGGATTTTGTTCCGTGTATAGAATGGCAACATTATAATTTAAATTGTAAAAAAATGAGAGAGAGAGGCATATTCTGGGACACTACAAAAATTACCTCATACTTCTTTTTACTTAAAATATAGGAAATGTTAGTAAAAAACACAGCCAAAGTTGACCTCTTAAATAAAATATTTAAAAACATTGGCACCAAGGGTCCTGATTGCTCAAAATCAACCACTCCATTCGCGAGCACAAATAGCAAGCGACGCGATACTGCCCTGATGAATTCCTACCGTTTGTCACTTTCACATCATTCGCTCCCGGACACTCTCTCTTCTACTCTCCTTCTCTCTCTGATCGGCTCAGTCTCCGAACGGCTCAGGCAGGCCGAACGTCGCCGATCACTCTGAACTGAACACATTTTTTCTCTGATGCGCTGCGTTATATTCATTGATTTGGGTTGCCTAAATTCAATGTTATCAATTAAATTGTGCATTTATTTTGATTTCATAACATTATAGACACCATTCAAAGAAACTTCCACCAAGAAAAAATCAAATTGATGGCAAACTGAGGGCGTGAAGACAAAAAGACTGCCGCGCTGGCATTTTGTGAGAATGGATCTTCGCTGAGCATGGTAGTGTGTGAGTGTCGTCGAGCGACGAAGTAGACAAATATTTTCACGATGTATTTGTTCGCTGAGTGAACAGTTCGGGCCACTCGCTGGCTGCTTGCGAGTATCATTCGCTCATGAATGCTAACGGGTTAGAATAGGCGACGAATGGATAGGCGATGAGTGAGTGGTTTTCGTTCAATAAACCGAAAATCAGGACCCTTGATTGGCACATAAAACAAGTCAAACTTCCAACCCCAAAAATTTCTTTAATTTTTAGAGTTCTTCTTTCAAATGCTTTTGAGGATCAAAAATTGGTTGGAAAATTGATTTTTGGCCATTTTTAAGATCAAAGCCCGTCTAGATGTTGGGTTGGGTTGTAGAGGGTGAACAAATAAAAAAATATGCAAATTTCAAAATAAATAGCTTAACAAGGTATTACAATTCAAGAAATGCGTTTGAAAACATAAAAAAAATATTGTAGAATTACATTAGAGACATTTCTTTGAATATTCAAAATTTCACCGATTGATCAAAATTCTCAGTGTAGGACAAATTTCACGGACTTCGCGGCATCCGCGAAATCGCGAAAATTATATTGTCCCACTAATGGTCCAGTTGTAACCAATTCTATTTGAACACATTAAGGTGGAAACCCATACGCGACTTAATTCACTTACAACTAAATGCAACATGGCACATCCTCACTGAAACCAGTCGTTTATGAGAAGCATGAAACACAAATTTGCCAAATGGATGAAAATATGCATCTACTCCACAAGAATGTCCATTAACTGCAAACAAATCTTTCACAAACTTTTTAGCCATCCTATTTTCGGGAAGTTTTTAAAAATACGACGCACTCATTCCCCCTTTCTTCAAAACTCAGCAGGGCATACTTTTTTTGAAAAACTGAGAATATCTTTCTTCGCACCGATTTCGCTCCAAAACTGTCCTTCGTATTGTCCACGTCCACGTGCATACCGCATCATGTTCAAAAAGGCAAATTTACACATAGGTATCTATTCTGGTGAATGAGGCATCTGCGCAAGGTTAATGGGTAACACGGAATCGCAAGTTGTGTAATTATGTTAAAGCGGCACACACTGTATTCCTTGGTAAAACTGTGAATGCGTCCCCGGTCCCGGTTTCAACCTTTATTTTTACGAAGTTTCTAATGTTTCTTTTTGTTTGTGTTTTTGTTTATCTCTTTACTGCACTCACGGACAATGTTAGATGGAGAAGATATTCAGCTTTGCCTGGAAGGGAAAACGCGGAATCGAAAGCAAGGAGGGAGAGGAAGCTGAAGAACATGTAAGATTTGCGGAATCCTCAAAAATTGTGGTTCTGATGTTCAACCTCAATTTCAGGACGACTACGTGGATGACGAGCAGGGTCTGCAGCGAAAGCACAAGGTCGACACGACGCTGCAGATTCACTTCTTCGGTAAGAAGGGCAACCAGGATCTGCAGTACGACGGCTTCTACAACTTCATGAAGAACCTCCAGACGGAGGTGCTGGAACTGGAGTTCTGCGAGTTCTCCAAGGGCTGCGAGTGCATCACCGAGGTGGACTTTGCCAAGATCTTGCTGCGGTACACCTACTTGGTATGATGAGTAGCTTTCGTTTGAAGAATGGGTCATTGAGTGATGCGTTTTTTAGGACACTGACGAGTACGACAACTACCTGGACCGTCTGCTGGACAGAGAGGCCAAGGAGAAGGGCGTTTCGTTCGACGAGTTCCGCCAGTTTTGCCAGTTTCTGAACAACCTGGACGACTTCTCGATCGCTATGAGGATGTACACGCTTGCCGATCAACCTATTTCCAAGGGTAACTCCACTTTGATTAGTTTCCAACGATTTCATAACTCTCAACGCCACCTTTCAGACGAATTCGGACGCGCCGTCAAGATCTGCACCGGCTCGGAGCTGAACTCGCACCTGATCGACACGGTGTTTGCGATTTTCGACGAGGACGGCGACGGGCTGCTGTCGTACAAGGAGTTTATCGCCATCATGAAGGACCGGCTGCACCGCGGATTCAAAGTAAGTCACTACGAGCACGTGGTCGAGGACTATCTGGACGATATCGACAAGGAAACGATGGAGGCCAACACGCTGCGGCAGCTGCTGAAGATGCGCTCGCGAGCGTGTCGTCGGTTGAGACGGTATTTGCTTTACTTTTACTTCCACGCGGACGCCCGCGGGGGAGGGTATTACGACAAGTTTAGCGGGGAGTTTCGGCAGTAAGGGGGGGAGGAAATGGGTTTCGGTCTAAATTGTGTGGAATTGGGATCGGTTTGGTTTGAAGGTGGCATTTAACTTGAACTTCAATGTAGGAATTTGAGAAATTAAAAATCACAATTCAACTACGACTAGAATTTTTACTATAGCTTAGGATCTCATTCTCCTACCTTATAATATTATTTTAATTTAAAAAAATAACAAAATTCTTTGCGAGAATTTTTTACAAATTCTTAGGCCGTTCCAAATACACGGAAAAAAAAGGTTTCCGAAAATCATGCAAATCGTACCATGAAATCGTGAATATCGCGATTTTTGCTTTACGAATTTTTGAACTATGCATAATGGGCACGAATTATCCAGGAATCGTGAATAAATATGCATGACTTTCCATGACCGATTTCACTCGTAAACGTGAATAATATTCATGATTTCATGAAATGGATGCATGAAGTCGTGAAAAATATTCACGATTTTATGAATAAAAATTCATGATTACGATCAAAAAAATATACCTCGTGAATTAAAATTCATGATTTCATGCATAAAATTCATGAAATCATGAATTTTTATGCATGACTTCGTGCACAAAATTCATGAAATCTCGAATTATTTTTACGATTTGTAAATGAAGGCGTAAAAATATTCGCGATTTCATGCTCACAATTCATGAAAAAATGTAAATAAATCATGAAATCGTGAATTTTATTCATGAATTCGTGCACAAAATTCATGAGTTCTGGAATATTTTTTATGATTTATTTTTGAAGGCGTAAAAAAATTCGTGAAATCATGTATAAACTTCATGAAATCATGCATAAATTTCATGAATTCGTGATTTTTTTTTATGAAATCATGAATTTAATTCACGTTTACGAGTGTAATCGGGCATGTCTAATCATGCATATTTATTCACGGCTCCTGGCTTATTCGTGCCCAATATGCATAGTTCAAAAATTCGTAAAGTAAAACTCGTAATATTCACGATTTCATGGTACGATTTTCACAATTTCCGGATTACTTTTTCTGTACATTTACCATATCGTGCCACATACCGGAATTGACAAGGAATCCTGTTTTGTGAAAAAAAAAAAAAACGGAGCACATTTTATGTGATTCCAATGTACTATGGCCCCACCTGGCCACTATGGAACCGGTCACCGGTTACTGGTGGTCACTGGGGACATTTCGGAATGGGCAAGGAACCCTGTCTTGTGACATATCAAAATTCATGAAATTTAGAACTGTGGCCATTTAATGTGATGCCAATGTAATCTGGCCCCACCTGGCCACATTGGAACCGGTCACCGATTACCGGTGGTCACTGGGGACATTTCGGAATGTGCAAGGAACCCTGTCTTGTGACATATCAAAATTCATTAAATTTAAAACTGTGGCCATTTAATGTGATGCCAATGTAATCTGGCCCCACCTGGCCACTTTGGAACCGGTCACCGATTACCGGTGGTCACTGGGGACATTTCGGAATGTGCAAGGAACCCTGTCTTGTGACATATCAAAATTCATTAAATTTAAAACTGTGGCCATTGTATGTGATGCCAATGCACTCTGGCCCCACTTGGCCACATTGGAACCGGTCACCGGTTACCGGTGGTCACTGGGGACATTTCGGAATGTGCAAGGAACCCTGCCTTGTGACATATCAAAATTCATGAAATTCAAATCTTTGGCCATTTTAAGTGATGCCAATGTAATTTGGCCCCACTTGGCCACTTTGGAACCGGTCACCGGTTACCGGTGGTCACTGGGGACATTTCGGAATGTGCAAGGAACCCTGTTATGTGACATATCAAAATTCATGAAATTTAAAACTGTAGCCATTGTATGTGATGCCAATGTACTCTGGCTCCATCTGGCCACCTTGGAACCGATTACCGGTCACTGCGGAAGAATTCTGAATTTACAAAGGTCCCAGTTATGTGATGTTCAAAAATGCTTTAAATAAATTAAAAATACAATCATAAATTTAGTAAAACCAACATTCAAAAACTTGACATGAGCATTTCGGAAACGTTTATTGGGTACCGATCGTTACTATACAAAAATACAACGAAAACTTAAATTAAATACAAAAAGACCTAAGGGATTTCTTGTACAGTCCAGACTCGATTGTCTGATGAACTAATAATAGAATAATCGATAATTCGTATAATAAAGCCATAATTTTTTTGTCTCATTAATAACTCCAATTACAATAAAGTGATTAATTACAATAAAAGGATTTATTTTTGTAAATGCAGATGATCAAACACTTTAATTTGACGCAAATAGAGTCATAGAGAGTTGAATTGAAAATTAAAAAAAACACCGAAATTCTTAAAATACTCAACAAAATAAAAATCTTTAAAAACTTCAAAAACTCAAACTATTTAAAATACGCTAAATAAATTAAATACTTCACAAACTCAAAATAATTGAAATAAGCAAAATACATAAAATAAATGAAGTGCTCATAAAACTTAAAATACTTGAAATACCTAAAATACTTTCTTTGTATACTTTATTTTAGAGTTTTAAACTCTTTACTTAAAGTAATTAAAATTCTTAGAATACTTAAAATACTTCAAATACTTCAAATACTTCAAATACTTCAAATACTTCAAATACTTTAAATACTTTAAATACTTTAAATACTTTAAATACTTTAAATACTTTAAATACTTTAAATACTTTAAATACTTTGAATACTTTAAATACTTTGAATACTTTAAATACTTTAAATACTTTAAATTCTTTAAATACTTTAAATACTTTAAATACTTTAAATACTTTAAATACTTTAAATACTTTAAATACTTTAAATACTTTAAATACTTTAAATACTTTAAATACTTTAAATACTTTAAATACTTTAAATACTTTAAATAATTTAAATACTTTAAATACTTTAAATACTTGAAATACTTTAGATACTTTAAATACTTTAAATACTTAAAATACTTTAAATACTTTAAATTCTTTAAATACTTTAAATACTTTAAATACTTTAAATACTTTAAATACTTTAAATACTTTAAATACTTTAAATACTTTAAATACTTTAAATACTTTAAATACTTTAAATACTTTAAATACTTTAAATACTTTAAATACTTTAAATACTTTAAATACTTTAAATACTTTAAATACTTTTAATACTTTAAATACTTTAAAAACTTAATATACTTAAAATACTCAAAATACTTGAAAAACTTGAAATACTTGAAATACTTAAAATACTTTAAGCACTTTTAATATATAAAATACTTTAAATACTTTAAATACTTCAAATACTTAAAATACTTTGAATACTTTAAATACTTTAGATACTTGAAATAATTAAAATACTTTAAATACTTGAAATACTTAAAATACTTAAAATACTTTAAATACCTAAAATACTTAAAATACTTAAAATACTTAAAATACTTAAAATACTTAAAATACTTAAAATACTTAAAATACTTAAAATACTTAAAATACTTAAAATACTTAAAATACTTAAAATACTTAAAATACTTAAAATACTTAAAATACTTAAAATACTTAAAATACTTAAAATACTTAAAATACTTAAAATACTTAAAATACTTAAAATACTTAAAATACTTAAAATACTTAAAATACTTAAAATACTTAAAATACTTAAAATACTTAAAATACTTAAAATACTTAAAATACTTAAAATACTTAAAATACTTAAAATACTTAAAATACTTTAAATACTTTAAATACTTTAAATACTTTAAATACTTAAAATACTTTAAATACTTTAAATACTTTAAATACTTTAAATACTTTAAATACTATAAATACTTTAAATACTTTAAATACTTTAAATACTTTAAAAACTTAATATACTTAAAATACTCAAAATACTTGAAATACTTGAAATACTTGAAATACTTGAAATACTTGAAATACTTAAAATACTTTAAGCACTTTTAATATATAAAATACTTTAAATACTTCAAATACTTTAAATACTTTGAATACTTTAAATACTTTAGATACTTGAAATAATTAAAATACTTTAAATACTTGAAATACTTAAAATACTTAAAATACTTAAAATACTTAAAATACTTAAAATACTTAAAATACTTAAAATACTTAAAATACTTTAAATACTTAAAATACTTAAAATACTTAAAATACTTAAAATACTTAAAATACTTAAAATACTTAAAATACTTAAAATACATAAAATACTTAAAATACTTAAAATACTTAAAATACTTAAAATACTTAAAATACTTAAAATACTTAAAATACTTAAAATACTTAAAATACTTAAAATACTTAAAATACTTAAAATACTTAAAATACTTAAAATACTTAAAATACTTAAAATACTTAAAATACTTAAAATACTTAAAATACTTAAAATACTTGAAATACTTGAAATACTTGAAATACTTAAAATACTTAAAATACTTAAAATACTTAAAATACCTAAAATACTTAAAATACTTAAAATACTTAAAATACTGAAAATACTTAAAATTATTAAAATTCTTTAAATACTTTAAATATGTTAAAAACTTAAAAATACTTAAAATATTTCAAGTTCTTGAAATATTAAAATACCATAAAAAATTAATTGCTTAAGGGTGCACAGCAATGAAGGAAGTTGTTGTCTTCTTATTCCAAAATTCTCAAACTTACGGACCCAATCCTGCAATAACGGGATTGTAAAAATAATCAAACTTTGTTGTAAATTACTTTGTGGACAGTACCTTAGGGGATAAATAAAAAAATATTTTGTTAGTACCCGTAGTTTTGAAGATATCAAAATGTCTTTCACAAAAATCTGGGTGCAAAAGCTATGGTTGATGTGCACCGTTAAAATTATTTAAAAGCTTAACAAACTTTAAACACTTCAATTATTTCAAATACTTGAAATACTTGAAAACTTTAAAAACATTTAATATTAAAATACCTGAACAAATGAATATACTTAAAAAATAAATATTTCAAATACTTAAAATATTTTTAATACTTACAATATTAAAATACCTGGAAAAAATTAAATGCTTAAAATTATTTCAACACTCAACAAACTCTAAACACTTGAAATATTTAAAATACTTGAAATACTTAGATACTTTTAAAAGTCACAATATTAACATACCTGTTAAAATAAAAATTCCTAAATTCATTAGCATACTTAACATACCTAAAAATAATAATATTTCAAAAAACATAAAAGTCTTTACTAAATTAAAGTACCTAAGAAAATTGAAATGCTGAAAATTATTAAAATACGTTATTAACTTCAAATACTTTAAATATGTTAAATACTTTAAAATAATATGCTTACAATATTAAAATCATTAAAATTATTAACATACTTTACCTATGTCCCCATTTCTAGCTCAAAACAAAGCACCGAAATGTCACTCAGCGCATCCACGAGAACCGATAAAAAAACGGGATTTTTTCGTTTCCAAAACCAAAACAAACCTCACTGTCTGTCACACGCGTAGAATGCTCCGGAAATTGACAGAAAATCGAAATCCCTACGAGTCCGCGACCAAGAAACTACCACACGCGGAAATAAAACACGGGAACTGTCTTATGGACCATGTTCCCCTTGACTTCAAACATACACGCGAACAAACCGGGAACTGTTCCGTCTTTTGCAGATATCTTACCTTGTTACTCCTCCTGCCGCTCGGTTCTCCTACTGCCACTCGGTCCTCCTCCTGCAGTTCGGTCCTCTTCCTGCTAGCCCTTGGCTCCGTTGCCATTTCCAACGGAACGGCCGCAGATCTTTTCCCGGTTCCGGTGGACAGCACCTCCAAATCCCGGGTCCACAAATCACGGCCACTTTCACCGGCAAACACAACAGGACGCGACAAGTCACAACGCGATTGACTTCGTGGCAAATAAACACGCGGCTGAACTGGCAAGCGAAAAACAAACTTGACAGTTCGAACGAAACTGTTCTTGATTGATCAAGATCACTCGTCATAAACATGGATACAAATTCATAAACCCATGAATGTTATGCACGAATTCATGCATTTTATTCATGAAAACATGTTAACTTTCATGAAATCATGAAAAACATGATTCATAAATTCGCGAATAAAATTTTACGACGTAAAATTTACGCATGCATAAATAATCGTAAAATCATGAATATTTTTCATAAATTCATGAAGTTTAGTCATGACTTCATGAAAATCAGTCATGAAATCATGAATAGTGATATGCATGATTTCATGAAGGAAAATTCATGAATATTCGTAAAAATATTTTTGCCATGAATTAAATTCATAAATTCGTGCATTTTTATGCACGATTTCATGAATAAAATTCATGAAATCATGAAAGGTATCACGAAATCATGCACAAAATTATTCACGAATTCATGAATCGAAATTCACGATTTCTCGCACACTTTTTTTTCCGTGTATTTTTCAAAATTCAAGCCGCTCCAAAAAGAAAGGGATGCAATTCTCTACGAAATCGGCCGATTTTTTGTATTTTTTATTTGACTCAAATTTTGTGGGGGCCTTCCCTATGACCAAAGAAGCCATTTTGGGTCAATGATTTACCCATACAAGTCTCCATACAATTTTGGCAGCTTCCCATACAAAAAAGGTACGTAAATATTCAAAAATCTGTAACTTTTCAAGGATTTTTTTAATTGTTTTGGTGTCTTCGACAAATTGTAGGTATTGTTGAGGACTATTGAGAAAAAAATGGCACACGGAAAAAATATTTGCCGATATTTTAATTATTTTTTTTTATAAAAACCCAATTCCCTCAATTTCCCAAAAAACGTATTTTTTTAATTCGAGAAATATTTCTTTAAATATTCGAAAAACTGCAAATATTTCGCAAAAATCAAAATTTTGGTGGCTATATATTGAAAACGAGGCCCTTTATCAAAAAATCTGTAAAGTATTTTCGATTGCAAATTTCATTTTACATAAAAATATCAGGTCAAATTTCGAGTTTTTTTTTTCAAAAATCACTATTTTTTTAAATCATAACATGGCGTCAGATTGTTTTACCATGCTTCTCTATGGCTCAAAAGTTACGGGGTTTTGTCCCCTAAAATATATAAAAAAAATCTCGAAAATCAAAAAAAAAAATATATTTTAGGAAATTTAGTTTCTGGAAAAAAATTAAAAAATCAGCAAATATTTTTTCACTCCATTCAAAAATTGATTCCTAATGCCAAAAGAAGTAGTTTTGCATCATTGTTTTTCCCATACAAGTCTCCATACAATTTTGAGAGCTGGGTTTAAAATAAATTAAAATATCAATCAAATATCAAAACAACAAAAATTAAAAATTTCATAAATTGGTCCAAAATATTTAATAAAGAAAATAATGTATTTATACACCTTTTTTAAATTTAAGCTTGATTTTAAAATATTAGATTATTTTTATTGAAATGTTCTGAAATTTTCTCAAAAGTTTAAATTTTTTACATTGAAAATCGGACCAAAAGTTTCCAAGATATCGTCAGTAAAAAATTAGGCGGCATTTAGAGAAATTCGGTTTCATCGTTCCAGTTCCAGAGGGAAATTTGTACGAAATTTTCTCAGCCTTTTAAAAATACTTTTTCAAAGGTACTTTTCTTTCAAGAACCATTTTTTTAACTCAAAAAACCTATAAATAATCAAAAATTTTGACTTAAACTATTTCATTTTATAAAAAAAATTGTTAAGTATTTCGATTTAGCTTTGAAAAATGATTTTTTGTAATTTGTTATCCAGTTTTTCTTATATTTTCCAAAAAAAACACTATTTTTTAAAACATGGTGTCTTCTAACCCAGATTTTGCACCATAACGCACTATAGCTCAAAAGATGTCGTTTTTAATCCTCTAAAAAATATTTAAAAACCAAAACTGCTTGACCTATTCAAACTTTTTTAGATTTTCAATACTCCCAAGTTTCCTAGTCTCTCCCATTGCCAATTTAATTTTTATTAAAAAATGTATTTTCATGTTTAAAAATATTTCTTTAAGAGAAGCCGATAAAATTCTTTGGAGTTACCATTGTTGAACTGAAAAGAAATCAAAACTGAGGATAATTGATTTTTTCTCCATCGCCATCACTAATATATAGATCCAGTTAGTTTATTTAGTGAAGTATAAACGGTAAAATTATACAATTTTTATAACAAGTTTGTTCAATAATTTGAGAAAATTTGTTTGTCAGATTTTTTTTGGTTCAGACCTGGTTGTCCAGGTAAAATCGAGTCCGTTTAAACGAGAATCTAGAACCACTCTTTTCAAACCAAACCGATACTAACTGCCACGGTAAGTAGCTCCAGTTGTTTTTTTTTCTAAATTATTATGTGCTCCTGCTTTTGTTATTTGTGAATATTGTCTGAATAACAACCATACAAGTATTGATCAAATCATCTAATATAAGTTCGTTAGTAGTGTCACTAATTTAAGCATTCTGTTCAAAAATATAAATTTGGCATCCACATTTGTTTCCCACACCTACTAAACACAACAGAATTACTTTTTCAGTACACATCCCAAAACACCAAAATTCTTAGACTTTCGGTTTTGACCATTTCTGTGCTGTCCATTTTTGTTGTATGTTTTGTGTTTTAACGTCTTCGAGGTTCAGAACAGGTTAGTACTGTTTTTAATAATTTCAGAAGTTTAGACATTTTTTTAGTTTTGATTTTCTATGACTAATAATTATTTTTTCTTTCTCTTTCAGTCGAACGTGAAATCCGAGGGCTGGGAGGCTTTCAAGCACTGTCTCAAGCAGGAAATGAAACAGCAATCTTAAATTATCGAACATTTATCTATCAGTATATCTTCCCGCAAATGGACAATCACGTAAGATTGTCCAGAAGCAACTATACCAAAAATCTACTCCCTCCGCGCTTTAGTTGATTTTCTCTCGTGTTCGGTGCAATTCAACTAATTTGTTGATAAATTAATCTTTGTTTTAGCTGAAATTTACGTTTTACATGTTGTAAATCGAACGTTACTCACTAGGCAATTTGAGTTAGGTTAAAATTGAAACTATTTGCCATCGTACTAACTATTTATTGAAGAAACTTGTTATTTCCCAACCTAGAATTTAAAAAATATGAAATTTAAAACAACTCATATAATTGTTACAACTCCCTCATCTTCTACGAACCAAAGCTTTTAAAATATAGCTTTTAACGTATCAAACCGAATAGCACAAACCGCGCACACATTTTAACCTGCATTTTTAACAAACAGTGAACCCTACAGTTTATAAAAAACAAACATTTCAAAAGGGCGTTATTTTTTATGCTGCAAATTGATCTGCTGTCAATTTTCAATCGGTCGTAACTTTGGATGTAAACAAAGCAGCCCATCACGCACACGTCAAACTATGCGTTAGCTAGAGTGAGCGGGACACACATGTGTGTATACATTCAATTTTAGTCCATTTGAAACGTCACCTCATTGTTCATTTCGGTCAATCTAATCTAATCTACCACTAGCGCTGCCAAATCTTTCGAACATCATTTACCATCACCAAGCCTCCTGCGTTACATCAACCGCTGAGACGATTCTTTGAAACGGTTTGAGATGACAGCAGAAATGCTTGAAAAGTTACTCCCTGTTGAAATGTTTCTGAAGCATCGTTTGACCCCTCATCGCAGCTGTCAAAGTGACACCAGTGTTGCCAGTTTAGCAATTCAGATCGAGGGATAAATCAATGCAACGAATGGCTTCGTAGGACCCATCAAACTTAAAGTTTAGACCAAACGGATTGTTGAATAAACCTATTATGACTGTAATCAAATCTTTCGCCCATCCCAAGGTAGAACAGAAAAGAAACTCCCTCGATTACACTGACCAACAAAAATAACAAAAATGACTGTACAGGCTCAACTCGAGGGGAAGCATGAAGTTTGGAGTCCCCGTTTGGTCGTAAAGTGCTGATTGTCACCCTCATCGAAGTCCCGTTAGATAAGACTTAAGAGGAGCCCTTCTCGAACATTTTCTGTTCCACTTGATACAGGGCTTCGCCTCGAAACGTCATACAGGAACAAAAGCGGCGAACCGAAGATTTGCGTGACGTTTTGGAATGTTGACAGTCTGGAACGCATGAATTACCCTACTATCGGTGCTCGACGAGATTTGTGTTAACACCTTTTGTGTAACAAGCCTTGGTTTCCCCTTTTGTGTGTACCTATATGTTTGTATTGTTTTGCATTAAACGTCAAGTTGTTGACCAGAAAACGGAGCGGAAAGACGCGTGTTTTGTGTCTCTTCCGCCAAATTCGAAACCGAGAAAATACAGTCCGCTGAAATCTGATTTATCGAGGAACAATCGGTTTCCCGCACGGGTGAAATGGAAAATGTTGCACATTATCTTAATCTATGCTAAATTTCATAATTTAAACAACAATCTAAAGCAAACTGGTTTAAAAACTAAAGATGAACTAAAGGCACGATGATTTGTTGCGTAATCTTGCTTAGAATTGCGATGCAAGCGGTTTAAATTGAAAAATATATATATTTTTTTCTGTTCTAGAATTTAACTTAATTTTGTTTATTATGTATGACTTTAAATTTAGTACATAACGATTATAGAAAATTTTACAAAAAAGGATTTTTCTGGTTCGTTCACAAACAATCTCATGTTGGTAAACAAACGACACCATATTGCCAATGTTGTTCGGTAGCTTATATCAGGCCATCGCCGGAGCCCTGACTTGATACCACATAGAGCACGAGCCAAGTTGGTGCGTATGAAGGTACATGAGCAGTTCTCTCAGTTTTCAGCCATTCGATTTTTTTTTTTGTATTTTTTAATCCGACTGAAATTTTTTTGGTGCCTTCGGTATGCCCAAAGAAGCCATTTTGCATCGTTAGTTTGTCCATATAATTTTCCATAGAAATTTGCAGGCCAAGGATTGATACCTAAGAGCATGCAATGGCACTGACCTTGTTGCGTGCTCTTCGGTTGACGTCCACGTAAGGAACATTCTGGAAGGGGCGCAACTAACTACATCCGTAGTTCTGTTAGATCATCCGAATTATCTTGATCAGAACAGTATAGCTCTGGTTTCTTGCGAGTGTCCTATTTTCTTACCTCCACGTTGGCTTGGTTTTCATGATGACCTAGCTGGTGGCCTGTGAAAACGGATCGTAAACCTTTGATCACCGCGGGTCAGAGTCGAGACGGCTAAAAGAAAGGGGCGCGACAATGTGGGAAAGGGAAGTAATTTGTGATTGTAGACGGTATTGTTTCGATTCGCAGTATGTTGAGTCAACTGCTGTGGATGTACCTGAGCATCGCAGAACGGGGTTTCTCTTCTTTCCATTTCAGCTAACAGCTATCTTCTGTTTATTTTGTTTCACTGATTTTCTAAAACGGCTTCTGATTACTATCCTCCATTTGATTTCGATTTTACTTATTTGATTCTCTTATTTCTCAACGCTTTTCCACTCTATTTTACCAATTGATGCTGCTGTAACAAACTGTCTTCTTTCCCTTAATTTGGCAGCGATGTCAATTTTGTTTATCATGTGCCTTTTCTTTATTTATCTGTTTGAATAATTTCTCATCTTCCCTGTAAATTGCCCTCAATACAACCTAAGCTTGTTTGTTACCTCTATTTATTAACTATTGTTAATTTCTTTATCTACTTCATAAATTACTATCTTTCTTTTACTATTGATTCTTTACATAGGAGCAGTTCTCTACGGAATCGGTCTTTTTTCTTTAATTTTAATTTTTGTATTTTTTAATCCGGCTGAAACTTTTTTGGTGCCTTCGGTATGCCCAAAGAAGCCATTTTGCATCATTAGTTTGTCCATATAATTTTCCATACAAATTTGGTAGCTGTCCATACAAAAATGATATGTGAAAATTCAAAAATCTGTATCTTTTGAAGGAATTTTTTGATCGATTTGGTGTCTTCAGCAAAGTTGTTGGTATGGATATGGACTGCACTGAAAAAAAAATGATACACGGTAAAAAAAATTTGGTGATTTTTTTATTTAACTTTTTGTCACTAAAACTTGATTTGCAAAAAAACACTATTTTGAATTTTTTTTTATTTTTTGATATGTTTTAGAGGACATAAAATGCCAACTTTTAGAAATTTCCAGAAAGGGCAAAAAATCTTTGACCGAGTTATGATTTTTTGAATCAATACAGATTTTTTCAAAAAATCGAAATATTGGTCGCAAAAATTTTTCCACTTCATTTTTCGATGTAAAATCGAATTTGCAATCAAAAAGTACTTTAGTGAAATTTTGATAAAGTGCACCGTTTTCAAGTTATAATCATTTTTAGGTAACTTTTTTGAAAATAGTGCAGCGACCTCAAATTTAAATCATTAAATTTGTCCATTTATCGATCCTCACCACAGTTCTGACCATGCGCGCTTACGCAAGCATAAATAATTTTACCCGTCGACTCGCGTTGCGCGACAAATAATTAAGCTTATGTACAGGTGTGGATCATGAGTCATCCTCACCTGAAAAGCCCTTTATTAAATTTCGCCAATTGTTAGGCAATCAAAAAAATGGTTAAGCTTTCAATTATGAATGTGCGATGTTATTACACAGGGGAAATTGAGGGTGTGGCTTAACCAAATTCATTGGCATGTTTGTTCAATGGAGAATTCGACCTTCTCATTATTGACCAACATTTTTGAGAATGTTTTGGGAACATAATTTTGATATTCCAATAACATAATTTAAAGTTTCACGACAATGGTTCGAACCCATGACTTCCGATTTTGAGGTGTACTCACTACACCATACGGAAAGTCATGAAGAATTGCAGAGGTCTGCATAATTTAATTCATGAGGTTCATCGATGCTTCTCATCGAAACGGACCACTTTTAGTAGAACAAAATTTAGTAGAGTTTTCGGGGACTGACTATAAAAACCCCAAAATTCTTGAGGAGGGCAATTAGTCCAGTTAGTTCCAGTTCTTGTTCCAGTCCAGTTCCAGTTCCAGAAGACGCCCCAGACCAGCCAGACCCGCCAGCAGCCACCAGTAGCAGAGGCCCCAGTCCAGCCGGACTTAGCGGTGGAGGCCGCAGTCCGCCGGGACTTAGCCGCTGTGAAGAGTCCGCCGGGACTTAGCCACCGGGAAGAGTCCGCCGGGACTTAGCCGCCGCGAAGAGTCCGCCGGGACTTAGCCGCCGTGGAGTCAACCAGGGACGTAGCAGATTTCGGGTCTGGCATGGCTCGGCGCAGAGGTCTGGAGGACAAGTCTGGCTTCAACATAGAGAACTGGCTTGACGAAGATCTTAATGCAAAGTGATGTGATCGTGCGCGTAAAAAAGTTAAGAGTGTTACCGCAAAAATGTAATCTTTAAAAAAGTGTAATATACAAATAAGTGAAGTTTACTGATCTGTTTTGACTCTGCAAGTAAATATCACAAAAATCCTGAAAGCCTAAACCGCTCGGGCCGTTCAGGTGGTGACTAGCGGAAAGCAACGCTGTGTGTGTTTGGACACGCCATTATGATTGGACAAAACCGAGAGTTGAAAATGTGACTATGTGTGAAAGTTAATGAACAAAATGATTTCGCGAAGTAACAAACAGTTAAAATAGTAAAAAAAAAAAACGTTAAATTGAAGAAAATGTTATGTAAGGAGTTCTAAGATGGAAGCAAATGTGCAGCAGTACGAGATGGAACCAAAACGAGATCGACCAATGGCAGAAGCATCGAAAATTTCGAAACCGGCCAACGATGGACAGCATTAGGGATTCAACAATGACGAGATCATCTGGACCAACTGGAGACGAAAATCAGCCACATCGGACACCCAAGAAGACGACCATGGAAATCTGGCAGTTTAGGGTGAGTAAACAAAAGTTATACCGAAATTTGATGTAAATAGTTAAAAACACGCTTAAAAGGGTGCACAGCAACCAAGGAAGTTGTTGTCTTCTTATGCCAAAATTGACAAACTTACGGACCCAATCCTGCACAAATCTGATTGTAAAAACAGGCAAATTTTGTTGTAAATCACTTAGTAGACAGTACTTTAGGGGATGAATAAAACATTATATCGATAGTTCCCGTAGTTTCGAAAATACTAAAATATCTGTAACAAAAATCTTGGTGCAAAAGCTCTTGTTGATGTGCACCGTTAAAGATGGCGAATTTGGAGATGACGGATTTAATCCAGCTTATTCCAGAATTTGATGGGTCATTAGACTCACTGGAGCAATTTTTAATATTAATAGATTATTATGCTGATCAAATTCCTGAAGGCGAAGATCAGAGTAAATTTTTAAATATTGTTTTTATGAAACTAAAATTTAAAGCAGCAGCACGTATTAACCGAATTTATGCAAGCACTTGGGAAGAAACCAAGGCAAATTTAATTAGAGAGTTTGGTATCAAAACTACTTTTGGTAGTATAATTGAACAAATTGAAACTCTGAAACAAGGACGGGATGAATCATTAAAATCATATGCAGGAAGAGTTCTTGACATAAAATACGAAATCATAAAAATTGATCAAAGTTACAACGAAAATTCATTTACAGCTTATTGCTTAAAAAGCCACTTTATAGTTGGAATTATAAATAATGAAATCAAAGCAATTGCCACTAATAACCGTCATATGAAGTTGGAAAATTTGCTAGAATTTTTAGAAAATGAACGAATTGACAGAGAGTCTTTAAGAACTCTCGAACAAAGGTTACTTGCTAGTACTGAAAATTCAAACCTTAATTTTGACAGAAAATTCAGAAATTTCAGGTACAATAAAAATACAAATTTTAATCAAAGAAATAATTATCAAGCTAACAAATTTTATGAATTTTATAAAACGAATACTGCAAAGAGCACTTTAAAACGAACTTATACAAATAGTCGACGCAATAAAAATCAAATTCCAAATAATTTTAAAATGCAATTTAAAGAATACATTCCACCACATGAAACATTAAAAATCAATTTCAATAATGATTCAATATTTTATGCAAATATTGCTACCTTGGCAAGGCCAACAAAATTTCACAAATTTATAATTGACTCCGCATCATGTAACAATTTTGTAAGATGGGATGTGGTTAGTAATATGCGTTTAACTAACATTGATTTCAACGATAGAATTTCCATTAGAGGGGTTCATGGAATAGCAGAAGATACAGTAGGATCTGTAAATATGATTTTATTGATAGGAAATTCAAAATACGAGGAAAAGTTCTACATTTTGAAGCATTTCGCTGATGATGCAATTCTTGGAGCACATTTTCTAAAGAAATACACCTTATATATTAGTCAAAGTTTCGACTACATAGTTTTACGAACGCCTGATACAAAAAATATGCAATATCATAATCATGCAATGACCAATTTATTTAGCAACAATGACATTGAAAATATAAACAAAGTAAATATGACAGGTATTGGAGCAAACAGTTATGACAATTTTAATACAAATTATGATGAAAATAATGGAAATAATTATGATAATGACAATGGCTGCAATGGCAGAATCCAACCGTGCATTGAAGAGTATTATGACGATCAAATTGAAATTGATGATGATAACCAAGATTACCCAAAAGAGATGAATTTAGAAAACGATCGAGATTATGATGTGATTGAAAACATGAAGCATGAGAAACTTACAGGCAACGACAGAATGAGAAAAATTTATGAATTGGTTAAAACAGACCACTTGAAAGGTGAAATCAATCAAGAAATTAATAATATTTTGAATGATTTTAATGAAATATTTTATTTAGAGGGTGACGAGTTGACTTATACCAATTTAACCATGCACGATATAGAGACAACAACTGAAATTCCAATTAATAAAAGACAATATAGATTTCCTGAAGCTACCAAGAAACACGTAGAAGAACAAGTGGAAGAAATGTTAAAATTAGGGATAATACGCCCAAGTAAAAGTCCGTGGAATGCACCGGTATTATGCATCCCAAAGAAAGACTTAGACGCCGAAGGCAACAAACGCTACAGAATTGTAGTGGATTTTCGAGACCTAAATACAATAACTAAACCATTTGTGTACCCTATACCGCTTATTAGCGAAATTTTGGACAGTATTGGAGAAGCTCGATATTTCTCAACCATTGACTTGAAATCAGGATTTTATCAAATCCCAATTAACCCAAAGGATGCTGCGAAAACCGCTTTTTCAACATTTCTAGGACATTATGAATTTTTAAGAATGCCAATGGGACTGAAAAATAGTCCATCAACATTTCAAAAATTTACATTCACACTTATTTATGAAATACAACCTGTTAATGCGTTTGTATACTTGGATGATATTATTATATTTGGAAGAACTATAGAAGAACACAATAATAATTTATATAAAGTTTTGAATGCATTACATGAACATAATTTAAAAGTTGAACCATCAAAATGTAAAATTTTACACAAAGAAGTCAGATATTTGGGTCATATTATTAATGAAGAAGGTATTCGACCAACTAGTGAAAATATTGATACGATCAAAAACATGAAAAGGCCGCAGACGATTAAAAATGTGAGATCATTTTTGGGAACTGTTAATTTTTATGGAAAATTTATTCCAAACATTGCAGATAAACGTAAGCCACTTAATGCATTATTAAAGAAAAATGTGAAATTTATTTGGACAGAAGAATGTGAACATGCATTTGAAGAATTAAAAAACTATTTAATTTCAGAACCAGTTTTAGTAAGACCGAACTACAATGACAAATTTGTTTTGACAACTGATGCTAGCGATTATGCTATCGGAGCAGTTCTTACTAATGAGAAGTCAAATGATCACCCCATCGCTTACGCAAGTCGTGCGCTTATCGGGGCTGAAAGAAATTATTTTACTATCGAGAAGGAACTACTTGCTATTGTTTGGGCAGTAGACCACTTCAAACATTTTATTTATAACCAAGATTTTATCGTTTACACAGATCATAGACCATTGGTAGCTCTATGGCATTTGAAGGAAACTTCACCAACGTTGACAAAGCTTCGTTTAAAAATCCAAGGCATTGGATGTGAAATTCGTTACAAGCAAGGAAAGGAAAATGTGGTTGCAGATTTTCTCTCACGTTTAAATAATGATGAAGATCATGCAGATGATAAACAAGCATCAAAATTAGTAGCAATTACAACTCGTCAACAAGCAAAACAAAATAGACAAAATATTTCAGATAATCAAAACTCAACAAATACTCCAAACAGACAGAATTCATCTAGAAACAATACTATTTGGAATAATAATATGAATGGACTTCAACAAATTGACATAAATTTAGATAATGACGATGATAGCAACGATAAAACATTTACCTACAAGGATTTCCAAGATACAGATATCGATTTCAACGTTTTAAAATTTTCTAAAAATATTATACCACTTGAACAAGCCGAAGCTACATTTATGATATTAAACAGTGTTACGGTACACAAAGAATTGAGTAAATACATTGACCTTCCACATGGTATTAAGGATTACACCAATGAAAATATATTTGTATTCCCGCAAAAGAAAATTTGGGGTTTAATTTTGAATGGAACATATCGTTCAGCAGTTAAGAATGAAGAATTTTTCGATGGTTTATTTAAAAGCTTTAAAGATTATCCTGATTTTGCTAAAGATGCATCAGTTATACAAATTATTTCTCATAGAATATTTAAAACAGAGTTGGAAATAAACTTATTACGATTTTTTGCAATAAAACTTTCAAAGTCATTTACACTGTATGCAACAGAAAATAAACGAATTTATGTAAAGCCAGAAGACAGAGATCAAGTGCTCAAAGATTTTCACGACGCACCGTTGGGTGGTCATGTCGGAGGTAAACGAATGATTAAAAGAATGAGTCCTTTATTTACATGGGAAAATATGCGAAGAGATGTTTTGAATTATGTAAAGCAATGTGATTCTTGTCAAAAGAATAAAATATGGCCAGCAAATAAGATGCCAATGAAAATTACAACAACATCGTATGAACCCTTTGATAAAATTTATATGGATGTGGTTATGTTACCAATTTCTAATAATGGAAACAATTGTGGACTTGTGATACAAGATGATTTAACAAGATTTTTGATTGTAGCTCCCATGGAAAATCAAGAAAGTACTACTGTTGCTAGAACATTTGTTGAAAACTTTGTTTGTAAATTTGGAGCTCCTAAAGAAGTTGTAACCGATCGAGGTACAAACTTTGTAAGCAAATTATTGCAACATACATGCAAAATATTACACATTAAAAAGATCGTTACAAGTGCATATCATCCTCAAGCTAATTTAGTTGAGAGATCAAACAGAGAATTCAAAGTTTATTTACGAAATTTTATTGGCAAAGATCCACAATGTTGGGATGAATTAATACCATATTTTATGTTTGAATACAACACTACAGAAGATTCATCAACTTTTGTATGGAAGAAAAGCTATAATACCAAGCACAATTTATAAAATCAATGATTCAGATTTAAATTATGATGACTATATTTGTTCAATGAAAGATATATTCAAGGATGCTCATGAAACTGCTAGAAACAACTTAATATTGTCAAAAGAAAAAAGAAAGGAAATTTATGACAAAAAGACAAATGATTGGGTACCAATGTGGGGAGATAGAGTTTTGGTACAAATGGTACAAACAGGAATTGGTCAAAAGTTACAAAATAAGTGGCGAGGCCCTTACGATATCGTTAAATTTAACAGCGATCAAACAACCACTATTAAAAATGGAAACAAATTTGAAGATGTACATAATAATAGACTTAGAAAATATAATGATTAACATATTACTAAATGATAATTCACAATGTACCCGTATTAAAATACATTTAACATTTTTTAACAATATATATTGAAAATACCTTAAAATTAAATACTCCAATACAGGATAAAATATTTTAAAATGACAATTACAGTACAATTAAATGGAATATAGATAAAAATTATGATGAATAAAATGAATGGCATAGTACAATAAACGATTAATATCAAAAGACTACAATGAATGAAAATATGTATTTTAAACACGGGATTATTTATGTATATTGAAAAAAAATATATGAAAAAAAAAATTATTGAATTGATATGATTGATGAATAAGTAAAAAGAATGATGATTATCAAGAGAATTCAATGAATCAAAATATGTGTTACAGAAACCGGATTTTTTTTAAGATATATAGAAAAATAAACATGAAAAATATATGATTTATAGGTTGATGAATTAGTTGAAAAAAATAAATAAATAAAAAGATTATTATCAAAGAAATGCGCAAACAAGATGAATGTTATGAATTGGAGATGAAAGATAATTTTTATAAATGATTGAATTGATGGAGTTTAAAACAAGGAACAGATTATGAAAAGTACCAGTACTGAGCTTATTTTTTTTCAGATGAAGCGATTATGATCAAAAATAAACAAAACAATGAAGCAGTGATGAAACACGTTAAAACAATTAAGAAGCTGTTGGGTTGCAATTTTTTTGGGAACATACTAAAATTGAGCTGAAATGGGTTAACAGGGTATAAAAAGAACAATGACGCATTTTTAACTGAGAAAAAATATATATCATGACTAAACAATAATGAAATTTCAACGACAAGCAAATGAAGATGGTGTGATTATTAAATGTTTCAAAACAACATGTATGCAAGTAAGAATGTGTGTGAGAATAATTGGACAAGGGAGGCGCGCCCCAGCATGAATGTTGAATGTAAACATGTGTTTTATAATTTACTTAACAAAGTATTAAGAATTTAATTTCAGAATGTTATATGCTTATACGAAGGATTTACAGGAAACCATTGAAAGACGATCAAGAAGACAACAATTTCAACAAGAACGAATATGAACTACAGCTCAAGGAAAGGTAAAATTTGTAAGTATATCGTGGGGAATCTAAAAAGATCGAAAAGGACGGTAAAGTTCCAATCTAGGGATACATAAACTGATAAAGCAACGCCAAAGGGATTAAAAAGTAGACAATTGTACTCTATGGGGAGAGTTTTATGTCAAATATAGCTTCAAAACAGTTGTAATCCATGGGGGGATTCAATATGTTAAAAACATTTCAAAACATTTGCACTTTACGGGGATAGTCAAATGATAATTAAAGGGAATGGATAAATAATGCTTCAAGGGAAAATCAAGGGATAAAATAATGCTTCAAGGGAAAAACACCTTTAAACTGATAAAATTCAGAGGAAAAAAATCAGATCGTTATCATTAGAATGATAATTGAACCAACTAATTATCTTGCAAATTCAGCATTTTATTGCGAATTGCTCAAATAAACAAATTTATTGAATGGGTTTGACAAATTTGAAAACACAAAGTGACAGACAAGTTTCATAAAAAGTTGATATAACAGAAAGGATATTCTATTGCGCAGTATTGCAATGACAAGATGATAGGATGTATAGATCAATGAAAAACTTTATAGAGTAATTTTTTTATTCAAGTATAAAAATAATAGTCAATTAGAACTGATTTTTTTTAGTATTGAAAATAATAGAACTGATTTCATATAAAAATATCAACAAGATTTATAAGATTGTAAGTAAATTTGAATCTCAATTTTGCACAGAAAGTAAATGATACATTCCTGAAAATTATAAAATATTGTTCATGCGAAGAAAACAAGTAAGACATTTTTGTGGGAGAAACAAAAGTAGAAACTGAAGTAAAATATGGCAGAGACGGGAGACGAAACACAAGGATGATCGACGCGTTCGTATGCTGAGAGGTTCTACGCGTTCGTATGCAGAAGTTTGTGATGGCAAGATGGTGAGTGGCAAAGTCATGCGGGAGGTTGGACAGGTAACGGTGTTGATGTTGTTGTAAAAGGTCATATCAATGAGGATCAAGTCGAATTATGACACAATTCTAGTAACGAGACACTCACGTAAAACAAATTACCAATCGAAATGTGGAATTAAGCGAAGCAAAGATGATTGAAATGCGAAACATCAATTATGCAACAATAATGCAAGTTGAGATCATACTGCACGTCTGAAACTATTGAAAAGGAGAAGTTCATGATGAACAAATGATAACATAATCCGATGTCATTAATTTACAAAAGCCAAAGTTGCAAATTACACGAAAAGACAATTTTGGACAAACAACATTTCCTAAACATTTGGAAAAAGAATTACATCAACCGATATCAATAATTTGAGATTGTCAAAGACACAAAGCAACTGGAAAAGTCAATTTTGGACAACAATACTGGATTTACGAACAATTCACAATGCTCAGCAAGTGAAAAGTCAATGCACTCTCAAAATTGACCACAGTCAACTCACAGTTGAGTTATGAAGCATAATTCATGATGGAAACGACAATTGCACTAATCGACGAAATTCAACACCTTAGCCTCGAAAACTGAACAATTGACCAAGTCACTGTGGAATGAATAGCCTCACGATAAAGACGATTTTTGATGGAAGACGACGACGATAACATCCAGCCGATCAACAAAGTTCAACAACAACAACAAATTTTGCTTACAGTGGGAAAAATGCAATGATTTTTTTAGGAGAGATAATGAAAATTAATTTCAAATGCAAGTTTATTTAAATCAATTTAAACGAAAATATTTTTACAAGAGAAGTTCAAAACAGTAATTCAAATAATTTAACAGGACAGAAGATCAAAAGAGTAATGAAAATAATTTTACAGTAGAAAAATCAAAAAAGCAATAATAATTATAAAGCAATTTACAAGAAAGCACAAGAAGAACAAATTGTAAACCGCACGATCACTACACCCGACAATATTCTTCCCATAGATGATCATTTCTTTTAGACGATCATCTAGCTGATAAGTGTGGGGGAGATTAACCGAACCAATTTTTTTAAATCAGTTTTTTATAGCCAGCCATTTATATTTTTATGATTTATGCAAAGTATTTTTTTCACAAATCAAATTATTAATTTTGGGAATATTCTTCCAACCTACAAATAACTTTCGATAGATGTTCTTAATGCTTTTCAAGTATACAAACATCTAGCTGGTAAGTGTGGGGGAATGCAGCGACCTCAAATTTAAATCATTAAATTTGTCCATTTATCGATCCTCACCACAGTTCTGACCATGCGCGCTTACGCAAGCATAAATAATTTTACCCGTCGACTCGCGTTGCGCGACAAATAATTAAGCTTATGTACAGGTGTGGATCATGAGTCATCCTCACCTGAAAAGCCCTTTATTAAATTTCGCCAATTGTTAGGCAATCAAAAAAATGGTTAAGCTTTCAATTATGAATGTGCGATGTTATTACACAGGGGAAATTGAGGGTGTGGCTTAACCAAATTCATTGGCATGTTTGTTCAATGGAGAATTCGACCTTCTCATTATTGACCAACATTTTTGAGAATGTTTTGGGAACATAATTTTGATATTCCAATAACATAATTTAAAGTTTCACGACAATGGTTCGAACCCATGACTTCCGATTTTGAGGTGTACTCACTACACCATACGGAAAGTCATGAAGAATTGCAGAGGTCTGCATAATTTAATTCATGAGGTTCATCGATGCTTCTCATCGAAACGGACCACTTTTAGTAGAACAAAATTTAGTAGAGTTTTCGGGGACTGACTATAAAAACCCCAAAATTCTTGAGGAGGGCAATTAGTCCAGTTAGTTCCAGTTCTTGTTCCAGTCCAGTTCCAGTTCCAGAAGACGCCCCAGACCAGCCAGACCCGCCAGCAGCCACCAGTAGCAGAGGCCCCAGTCCAGCCGGACTTAGCGGTGGAGGCCGCAGTCCGCCGGGACTTAGCCGCTGTGAAGAGTCCGCCGGGACTTAGCCACCGGGAAGAGTCCGCCGGGACTTAGCCGCCGCGAAGAGTCCGCCGGGACTTAGCCGCCGTGGAGTCAACCAGGGACGTAGCAGATTTCGGGTCTGGCATGGCTCGGCGCAGAGGTCTGGAGGACAAGTCTGGCTTCAACATAGAGAACTGGCTTGACGAAGATCTTAATGCAAAGTGATGTGATCGTGCGCGTAAAAAAGTTAAGAGTGTTACCGCAAAAATGTAATCTTTAAAAAAGTGTAATATACAAATAAGTGAAGTTTACTGATCTGTTTTGACTCTGCAAGTAAATATCACAAAAATCCTGAAAGCCTAAACCGCTCGGGCCGTTCAATAGTCGCAGTTTTTCATTTTTTAAAAATAGTGCCCATGTTTGCCCACCTTTGAAAAAAATATTTTTGAAAAGTTGAGAAAATTCTCTATATTTTGCTTTTTTGATCTTTGTTGATACGACTCTTAGTTGCTGAGATATTGCCATGCAAAGGTTAAAAAACAGGAAAATTGATGTTTTCTAAATCTCACCCAAACAACTCACCATTTTCTAATGTCGATATTTCAGCAACTAATGGTCCGATTTACAATGTTAAAACATGAAACATTCGTGAAATTTTCCGATCTTTTCGAAAAAAATATTTTCAAAAATTGAAAATCAAGACTAACATTTCAAACAGGCCAAACATTCAATATTACGCCCATTTGAAATGTTAGTCTTGATTTAAAATTTTTGAAAATATTTTTTTCGAAAAGATCGGAAAATTTCACGAATGTTTTATGTTTTAACATTGTAAAACGGACCTATAGTTGCTGAAATATCGACATTAGAAAATGGTGAGTTGTTTGGGTGAGGCTTAGAAAACATCAATTTTCCTGTTTTTTAACCTTTGCATGGCAATATCTCAGCAACTAAGAGTCGTATCAACAAAGTCCGAAGAAGCAAAATATAGAGAATTTTCTCAGCTTTTCAAAAATATTTTTTTCAAAGGTGGGCAAACATGGGCACTATTTTTAAAAAATGAAAAACTGCGACTATTTTCAAAAAAGTTACCTAAAAATGATTATAACTTGAAAACGGTGCACTTTATCAAAATTTCACTAAAGTACTTTTTGATTGCAAATTCGATTTTACATCGAAAAATGAAGTGGAAAAATTTTTGCGACCAATATTTCGATTTTTTGAAAAAATCTGTATTGATTCAAAAAATCATAACTCGGTCAAAGATTTTTTGCCCATTCTGGAAATTTCTGAAAAGTTGGCATTTTATGTCCTCTAAAACATATCAAAAAATAAAAAAAATTCAAAATAGTGTTTTTTTGCAAATCAAGTTTTAGTGTCAAAAAGTTAAATAAAAAAATCACAAATTTTTTTTTACCGTGTATCATTTTTTTTCAGTGTAGTCCATATCCATACCTACAACTTTGCTGAAGACACCAAATCGATTAAAAAATTCCTTCAAAAGATACAGATTTTTGAATTTTCACATATCATTTTTGTATGGACAGCTACCAAATTTGTATGGAAAATTATATGGACAAACTAATGATGCAAAATGGCTTCTTTGGGCATACCGAAGGCACCAAAAAAGTTTCAGCTGGATTAAAAAATACAAAAAAAATCGAATGACCGAAATCTCAGAGAATTGCTCATAGTATATTTCCTTCACTGTCCATTGTTTTGAAACTTCTCCTTTTTCTTAAGCAAGTGAGGTTCGAGCCCTTACTCAATTTATGGAATGATTAAAGGATTAACACAAATATTACTATTGTACTTTTGAAAAACTTTTCTAAAATGCTTAGGACCAAAATATTATAACAAAACACCGCGACAAAAGAAATAGCAACAGATAAACACGACTCAACACTAAGAAAGATTTCAGGAGAAAACAATACACAGTAAATAACAATAAGTTTTTGAATTCAAACTAAAATATAACAGTTTTTGCTTTAATGAAAATTGGTAGGCACACTATAAATGGTTAGGCGCTTATACTTACATCAAACCCTACGTAATGTATCACCCCCGGCCGAGTTAAAATGCGTAACCGGAAAAGAAGGTGTGCATGCCTGGCACGAACACTCAAAGCGTGTTCTAGCTTGTTGCTCGTACTGACTCAGAGCAAGGGTAAGATGTAGTTGTAAGGGCAGTGCGTGTTCGTCGGGAACCTGGTGCATAAGATCGGTCAAGGCCCGTTCTTACACTGAAAATTGCGAATTGCGAATAATTTTCCATAGAAATTTGGCAGCTGTCCATACAAAAATGATGTATAAAAATTCAAAAATCTGTATCTTTTAAAGGAATTTTTTGATCGATTTGGTGTCTTGTAGGCAAAGTTGTAGGTATGGATTAGGAACAACACTAAAAAAAATTTTACACGGTAAAAAAAATTGTAATTTTTTATTTACCTTTTTGTCACTAAAACTTGATTTGCAAAAAAAAACACTATTTTTTATTTTTTCTTATTTTTTGATATGTTTTAGAGGACATCAAATGCCAACTTTTCAGAAATTTCCAGGTTGTACAAAAAATCTTTGGCCGAGTTATGATTTTTTTAATTAATACTGTTTTTTTCTTAGAAACAAAATATTGGTCGCAAAAAATTTTCAACTTAATTTTTCGATGTAAAATCAAATTTGCATTAAAAAAGTACTTTAGAGCAATTCCAGCTCAAATCAGGAATTTTTCTGGTACTTTGGTATCCGACCCTCTCCGTTATCCTAGGCCTATATAAGCCATTTTTATAAGTGTGCCTTGGACAGCATTTCAAAAGGATGTAAGGGCTTACAGATATAAGCTTAATTGCATTGCTAATAACTGAAAATAGAATATTTTTTTCAGTGTGGTAGAAACAAGGATAGTAAATTTGCTTACGTAAATATAAAAACGATATAAATCAAAAAGCTGTCAAAGACAAACTTATGGGAAATTGGACGAGCTTTCCGGTAAAAATATTTACGAGACTGAAAAACCAAGTCTGTCATATAGAAATTGCCAAAAACCACAAAAAAACCCGTTTTTTCAACATTTTTATTTTTAAAACCGCTGTATCTTCCCAAGGATTGGACATAGGACAATGGTCAATATGGAGACTTTTATGTAAAATTGTCTGGAAAATCGATTCCCACTACTGGTTTTTAAAAATGTTGACGTTTAGACCACTTTTCAAAAAAACAGTTTAAGTAAATGATTTTTGTATTTTTTTAGGAGAGACATACCATCCTGCATTTTTCGTCAGTCTTTTAGTAACATTTTAAGCTATTTCCTCAAAAATTTTGAACGAAAAAAATCGTGACATCACCTTTAAATTTAAGTTTTAGACTTAAAAATCAAAAAATCTCATAGATGTGGCGTGTATTTTTGTTTCAGTGTATTTTTTTCAGAAAGCCCGTCCAATTTCCTACAAGTTTGTCTTTGACCACTTTTTGATACGACGCAACGGCTTCGAGATACAGTAATTTTTAAATTACAAAATACAAAAATATCTAAATACCTTACGCCCTTCTCAAATTTTATTTTCGAGTACTATTGGCTCCATATACACAAAAATTGCTTATATAGGCCTAGGATAACATGTCTACAAAGTTTCATTGAAATCGGAGAGAGTCGGGTACAAAAGTACCAGAAAAATTCCTGATTTGAGCTGGAATTGCTCTTTAGCCTTCGAGAAGTCGCGTGTTTTCGCCTTTCTTACAAGTGCCCTTACAAACTGTGTACAAAGTACACGTACGCGACCTCCGGTGGGTTAGCGAAATTTTGATAAAGTTCACCGTTTTCAAGTTAAATCCATTTTTAGGTAACTTTTTTTTAAAAAGTCGCAGTTCTTCTTTTTTTTTAATTAGTGCACATGTTTGCCCACCTTTGAAAAAAATATTTTTGAAATGCTGAGAAAATTCTCTATATTTTGCTTTTTTGAACTTTGTTGATACGACCCTTAGTTGCTGAGATATTGCCATGCAAGTGTTTAACACTCGAACGCCCAACGCATGTCCAACTTACACGGACGCCCAAGCCTCCCAAAAAAGTTGGAACGGTTACTTCAACTCGCTGGTTCTCGAGCATAACTCAACCAATCGGGACGATTCTTGTTTCCAGGGATTTGTAGGAATGTCTAGATGATTCTAAAATTTAGCAGAACTTTATTTGAACAAATCTGTAATTTCTGCGATCAAAAACATCGTTCCACCTTTTTTTAAAACGACTGCCTCCGCGGAATTTGCAGCGATTTTTTTTAACACGCGAAAAAAAAAGTTGGAACGATGTTTTTGATCGCAAAAATTATAGATTTGATCTAATTGAGTTCTGTAAAGTTCTAGGATCATCTAAATTCTAACAAATCACTGAAAAAAAGAATCGTCTTGATTAAGTGAGTTATGCCCGAGAACCAGCGAGTTGAAATTACCGTTCCAACTTTTTTGGAGCCTTGGGCGTTGGAATGTTAAAAACAGGAAAATTGATGTTTTCTAAGTCTCACCCAGACAACCCACCGTTTTCTTATGTCGATATCTCAACTACTAATGGTCCGATTTACAATGTGCGCTCAAAATTTGAACCAACAAGCGACCCATCATTTTCAAGATTTTACATTAAAGGTACACAGGTACACAGATGTTGTCTTACGGATCAAAATGTGCACACACACGTTTATGGTTAAATCTTCTTCTTCTATATATATAAAAAATTTCGACGGTTTTGTTCGAACGCGAATCAATTCAACACGGAGCGTCGGATCGAGGTGCTCTTTGTTGCGTTGGGTTCGTATAAGTCCATGGAAGGTTCTTACGCCAAAAAGTTACAACTTTGGCCACTCTGGAACCGATTCCGGAAAATCTGCAGGTTGTATGGGAAAAGTTACGTAAAACCAAATTTTGATCACAGGAGGCTGAATAAGCAAAAAATAAAACAACGTCAACAAACGAAATAAAGGCAGAACGAAGTTTGTCGGGTAATGGCCTATCTACAATCACTTAGCTTAGAAAATTTCACTTAGCTTAGGAATTTGAATCAATGGAAATGAAGCCGAGCTTCTACAATGGAAAAGTTATCAAATTAGAAACTGACGTATGGTTTGATAAATTTCAAAATCTACGGTAAGTTGACGTTTCAATATCAAAGGTAAACAAACAACTGCATAGCAACGTATATCAGCCCAGCAAAATTTCTAAGTTGATTGTGGATGACGGCCGTAAGTTGCGTACTTTCCTAAGTAACTACTTTACTTAGATGTTCTAAGCTAAGTGATTGTAGATGGCCCATAAGGCTTGCTTAGAATAAAAATCTATTTCTGCAATTAAGTCGTGAAACTACTTATTTTCCTGTCATTCCCGAGCTACAAAACGGCCTACTTTTCTCTACCAAAAATAACAGAATGGAAAATGATAATTATTACCAAATCGGTAACAAACACATTTCCAGTATTCCGGTGAGCCTCCTGACAATCTTTATGAACAAGGAACTCCTTCCATGTTGGTGTTTTTCCGGTCTGAAATTTTTATTTTTCTTCGTAATTTTTGATTATTTTGAATTAGTATTTTCTACTTTAGGAGGTATTCAACTTGTATTTTAAGACTTTCTCTTTCGTTTGTTGGGTAGACTTCAAATTGGTGAACGGGGTGGAAGATAGAGTTCAAACAATCACACAGTGCTTTCCTTGGCAAAAGAAAAATAAACAACATTCATTATTATAATAGTAAGATTTATTCCTGCTGAAATAGCACTCGCGTTTCACGATCTTCGGGGGCACCAAGATCAAAACAATAACTGATCAACGTGTTTGACGGAACGGAGGAGTTCTTCGACGCATGGCGTTTGCGTCTGACGCGCCGGTTCGGCAGGATAAAGCTGTTGCATACGCTTCCCCGAACGCCCGAGGAGGAAGACTACTACCTGCCGGGGAACAATGCATCAAAGGAGCAAGAGCGGCTGGAGAGGGTCGCGAAAAGGAAGGGGGAGGACGTGGAGGCGTTAGACGAGATCGTGTTGTCAATCAACAACGAACGAATCAACCGATCGTTTGAGACGTTGGGGGAGTTGTTTGATGAGTATGACGCGGTTTTGCGTCAGCTTTACCGCATGAACGCGTGTGTAAGTCAAGAAGAAAGGGTGCATGCCCTACTTCTGGCCGCACCCCCGGCGCTAAACCATGTCGTTGCCGCTCTGACCGTCCTGGACCGGGAAGAGCTGGCAAAGAAATCCATTCCGGAGATCAAACGGATGTTGGTTGACGCCGACGACGGAATCAGGGATTCCCTGCAAGCCACACGGATAGAAATCCTGTCCGAAAAACCGAAAACTAATTGTTTTAAAATCGACAACATCGATTGTTTTCGATTTCGTTTACAATGTTTTCAAATATGAAAACATTTTCTTCGATTTCGAAAACTTTTGTTTTCGAAAGCGGAACTTTTTCCGTCACCCTTTTTGGGGAGCGTAACATCTGTCAAAACGCAGCCTAAATCAAAACGTCAACCCGAGGTTGATGACAGTTTGTTTGTTTTTTTTGTTAATGTTTGCGAGAAAAAAATCGTGACTGGTGGCCCGAAAGTAGCAGGTTCCGTTCCGAGGATGGTGGCCAAGTGGAAGACGTGTAGGTCGTCTGTGCTGTCCAGCTGTAGCTGCAGGTTTCGGAAGTGCCGAAATCACATGGCCGAGAGAAGTGAGCGAGGTCGAACCGCACCGCCAGCATCGATCCTGACGTGCAAGAGTGAAGGAAAGGACGAGCAGAGTGTCAGTTCCGGAGTGGGAATAGGGACCATTGCCCACGGACAAGCCCGAGAAGGCGGACTGCGGAATAATAGCATCGCCGGAACCAAGAAGCAACATCGAGAGTTACGAAACTAGCGACGGGGACGAAACTGACGCTTTTGCCCTCCTCCTCCTCCTCCTCCTCCTCCTCCTCCTCCTCCTCCTCCTCCTCCTCCTCCTCCTCCTCCTCCTCTTCCTCCTCCTCCTCCTCCTCCTCCTCCTCCTCCTCCTCTTCCTCCTCCTCCTCCTCCTCCTCCTCCTCCTCCTCCTCCTCCTCCTCCTCCTCCTCCTCCTCCTCCTCCTCCTCCTCCTTCTCCTCCTCCTCCTCCTCCTCCTCCTCCTCCTCCTCCTCCTCCTCCTCCTCCTCCTCCTCCTCCTCCTCCTCCTCCTCCTCCTCCTCCTCCTCCTCCTCCTCCTCCTCCTCCTCCTCCTCCTCTTCCTCCTCCTGCTGTAGGGGCCACTTTCACTGCATGACGAGTTGAAGAAAGTAGTCAACACTAGGCTAGCCACGCAACTGATGCAGGTACGTCCTTCGAAAGCTTGATAAAATTATAATGAAAAAATCTCCTATTCGTTATCGACCGACCTAATTGACCTTCATTCCGCAACAGGCAGCGACGCCAACATCTTCACCAGATCTGCAGCCACTTCGAATTGAACCACGGCAATGAGGAAAGCGACCCGGTAAACGGTTCCACGACGAGACGAGACGCATCTACCGAACTCGAGCTCCGTCGGTATCCTGGAGGAGATCTCAGTCAAGCCCTTCCACACACACAAATAGCCCATCCACACACACTTTGTTACACCCTACTAACAATCTTCAATTCTGCATCAAAAATTATAATTCTAAAATTCTAAAATTCTAAAATTCTAAAATTCTAAAATTCTAAAATTCTAAAATTCTACAATTCAAAAATTCCAAAATTCAAAAATTCTAAAATTCTAAAATTCTAAAATTCCCAAATTCTAAAATTCTAAAATTCCCAAATTCTAAAATCTAAAATTCTAAAATTCTAAAATTCTAAAATTCTAAAATTCTGAAATTCTAAAATTCTAAACTTCTAAAATTCTAAAATTCTAAAATTCTAAAATTCTAAAATTCTAAAATTCTAGAATTTAAAATTCTAAAATTCTAAAATTCTAAAATTCTAAAATTCTAAAATTCTAAAATTCTAAAATTCTAAAATTCTAAAATTCTAAAATTCTAAAATTCTAAAATTCTAAAATTCTAAAATTCTAAAATTCTAAAATTCTAAAATTCTAAAATTCTAAAATTCTAAAATTCTAAAATTCTAAAATTCTAAAATTCTAAAATTCTGAAATTCTAAAATTCTAAAGTTCTAAAATTTTAAAATTTTAAAATTCTAAAATTCTGAAATTCTAAAATTCTGAAATTCTAAAATTCTAAAATTCTAAAATTCTAAAACTCTAAAATTCTAAAATTCTTTCAATTCAATTCGGTTTTATTGGTGAATAATCAAGATACAATGAGTTATTTTGAAGTGCATAACAGAGTTTTGGAGTTCCTTACAGCTGTGTGTTGCATCATAATCCATTTAGGAACAATTATTTCTTTAACTAAGGCACTAGCAATTTCTAAAATTCTAAAATTCTAAATTCTAAAATTCTAAAATTCTAAAATTCTAAAATTCTAAAATTCTAAAATTCTAAAATTCTAAAATTCTAAAATTCTAAAATTCTAAAATTCTAAAATTCTAACATTCTAAAATTCTAAAATTCTAAAATTCTAAAATTCTAAAATTCTAAAATTCTAAAATTCTAAAATTCTAAAATTCTAAAATTCTAAAATTCTAAAATTCTAAAATTCTAAAATTCTAAAATTCTAAAATTCTAAAATTCTAAAATTCTAAAATTCTAAAATTCTAAAATTCTAAAATTCTAAAATTCTAAAATTCTAAAATTCTAAAATTCTAAAATTCTAAAATTCTAAAATTCTAAAATTCTAAAATTCTAAAATTCTAAAATTCTAAAATTCTAAAATTCTAAAATTCTAAAATTCTAAAATTCTTAAATTCTAAAATTCTAAAATTCTAAAATTCTAAAATTCTAAAATTCTAAAATTCAAAAATTCTAAAATTCTAAAATTCTAAAATTCTAAAATTCTAAAATTCTAAAATTCTAAAATTCTAAAATTCTAAAATTCTAAAATTCTAAAATTCTAAAATTCTAAAATTCTAAAATTCTAAAATTCTAAAATTCTAAAATTCTAAAATTCTAAAATTCTAAAATTCTAAAATTCTAAAATTCTAAAATTCTAAAATTCTAAAATTCTTAAATTCTAAAATTCTAAAATTCTAAAATTTTAAAATTCTAAAATTCTAAAATTTTAAAATTCTAAAATTTTAAAATTCTAAAATTATAAAATTCTGAAACTCTGAAATTCTGAAATTCTGAAATTTTAAAATTAAATTCTTAAATTCTAAAATTCTAAAATTCTAAAATAAATTCTAAAATTCTAAAATTCTAAAATTCTAAAATTCTAAAATTCTAAAATTCTAAAATTCTAAAATTCTAAAATTCTAAAATTCTAAAATTCTGAAATTCTAAAATTCTAAAATTCTAAAATTCTAAAATTCCAAAATTCCAAAATTCTAAAATTCCAAAATTCCAAATTTCCAAAATTCCAAAATTCCAAAATTCCAAAATTCCAAAATTCCGAAATTCCAAAATTACAAAATTCCAAAATTCTAAAATTCCAAAATTCCAAAATTCCAAAATTCCAAAATTCCAAAATTCCAAAATTCCAAAATTCCAAAATTCCAAAATTCCAAAATTCCAAAATTCCAAAATTTCAAAATTTCAAAATTCCAAAATTTCTAAATTCCAAAATTTTAAAATTCAAAGCTTCAAGAATTCAAAAATTCTAAAATTCTTACATTTTTAAATTCCTAAATTCCTAAATTACTTAATTTCTAAATTCTTAAATTCCCGAATTCCCAAATTTACAAATTCACTTATTCATTTAAATTCCCAAATTCAAAAAATTCCCAAATCCACACATTCCCAAATTCCGTAATTCTCAAATTCCAAAATTCCCAAAATTCCAAAATCCCAAATTCCCAAATTCTTAAAATCCCAAATTCCCAAATTAACAAATTCTTAAATTCCCAAATTAACAAATTCACTAATTCCCAAATTCACAAATTCCCAAATTCCGTAATTCTCAAATTCCAAATTCCCAAAATCTTAAATTCCCAAATTCTTAAATTCCAAAATTAACAAATTCTTCAATTTTTAAATTCCCAAATTAACAAATTCTTCAATTCCCAAATTAACAAATTCACTAATTCCAAAATTCTCCAATTTACAAATTCCCTAATTCTTAAATTCCTAAATTCCTGAATTCCTAAATTCCTAAATTCCTAAATTCCTAAATTCCTAAATTCCTAAATTCCCAAATCCCCAAATTCCCAAATTCACAAATTCTTATATTCCCAATTTTCTAAATTCCTAAATTCTCAAATTCCTAAATTCCTAAATTCCTAAATTCCTAAATTCCTAAATTCCTAAATTCCTAAATTCCTTTATTCCTAAATTCCTTTATTCCTAAATTCCTTTATTCCTAAATTCCTTTATTCCTAAATTCCTTTATTCCTAAACTCCTAAATTCCTAAATTCCCAAGTTCCTAAATTCCCAAATTCTCAAATTCCCAATTTCCAAAATTCACAAATTCCCAAATTCTTAAATTCCCAAATTCTTAAATTCTCAAATCCCTAAATTCCTTAATTCCTTAATTCCCAAATTCCTTAATTCTCAAATTTCTCGATTCCCAAATTTCCAAATTCCCAAAATCCCAAATTCACAAATTCTTACATTCCCAAATTTCTAAACTCCTAAATTCTCAAATTCATTAATTCCTAAATTCCTAAATTCCTAAATTCCTAAATTCTTAAATTCCAAAATTCCAAAATTCCTAAATTCCTTAATTCCTAAATTCCTAAATTCCTGAATTCCTAAATTCCTAAATTCCTGAATTCCTATATTCCTAAATTCCAAAATTCCCAAGTTCCTAAATTCCCAAATTCTCAAATTCCCAATTTCCAAAATTCGCAAATTCCCAAATTCCCAAATTCTGAAATTCCCAAATTCCTAAATTCCCAAATTCCCGAATTCCCAAATTCCTAAATTCCCAAATTCTCAAATTCCCAAATTCCCTAATTCTTCAATTCCCAAATTCCCAAATCCCCTAATTCTTCAATTCCCAAATTCCCAAATTCCTGAATTCTTAAATTTTCAATTCCCTAAATTCCTAAATTCCTAAATTCCTCAATTGTCAAATTCCTTAATTCCCAAATCTCCAAATCCCCTAATTCTTTAATTCCCAAATTCCTAAATTCTTAAATTCTCAAATCCTCAAATTCCTTAATTCCTAAATTCCCAAATTCCTAAATTCTCAAATTCCTAAATTCCCAAAATCCCCAAATCCCAAATTCAAAAATTCCCAAATTCCCAAAATCCCAAATTCCCATATTCCCAAATTCCCAAATTCCCAAATTTCCATATTCCCAAATTATCAAATTCCCAAATTCACAAATTCCTAAATTCCCATATTCCCAAATTCCTAAATTTCTTGTATTCCCATATTACAAACACACACACACACACACACACACACACACACACACACACACACACACACACACAAATAGTAGTTTTTTAATTAATGATGTATTTTTTGCCTCAATAAATAAAAAAAAACGAATCAACTGTTTTACTGAACCAAAAGAAATATCCAACGGTCAATTCAAAAACCAAATCCAACGGTCAATTCAAAAACCGAATAAATCGTTCGGGATGGCTGCGTGCTTTCTGTTTTGCCAGGCGTCACCAACCGTGACGACTCAAAATCAACAACATTGTTCTCGATTTTGATGCAAATGTTACCGGACGACTGGTCGACAACATTCTGAAACGAATTTCAGAACGAATCGAGAACAATGTTGTCGATTTCCCGGACAGGATTTCTATCCGTGCAGGAGAGGTTCGGGGCCACCGAGCGTGGCAATGAAGGCCGCTCGTCCGGGGACTTCAACGTAATGTAAGAAACCCGGACGGAGCGTTCAAACCCGTACCCGTTGCTTCCATTGCAACGAGATCGGACACTTCAAATCAAAGTGCCCGAAGATCCCCAAACCGCTGCCAAGGAAGCCTTGGATGCAACAAGGTGGACAAGCGCTGATGGCGCGCCTCCGCATCGGCGGTTATTTCCAACGGAACCAACCAAGGAGGATCGGGCACCACTATGCTGCAGTAGCAGAAAACCCGGTTGTCGCCGGAGGCCAGCAGCAGGACGGCCAGCAGGCAGGTCCGTCGTGTCTAGCCGTGGGCCGCCAACATCGTCGGGAGGTGCTGCTGCCACGTGAAGATGGCCGGAAGCCGTCAGGTCGTCGCGTTCGATTTGCTGTGGACTCTGGTGCGTCCACGCACATGGTGAATGATGATCGAGACCTTGAGGACGTAGAGATGCTGGAGGAGCCGCTGGAGATATCGACCACCAAGTCTGGCGAGACGCTGCGCTCGTTCAAAAAGGGGACCGTTCGTCTCCAAAGCGTTGTTGGCAACAAAATAAACGATGTTGAATTGTACGATGTCTTCTTGTACGATTCATCATTCCTTGATTGGACGAAAACCTACTCTCAGTAAGAATGGCTACCTCAAAAGGGAAAAGGGTTACTTTTCTAGGTGCAGCAGTCTATATTGAGACTTCTAGCGAGGTTATCGCTCAAGGAAGAATGGAAAACGGTTTGTATTGGCTAGATTTGTTTCGGGTTACGGACAAATCGGCACTGATGAGCAAGAGGAAGGTTAGTATTGAGCATTGGCATAAGCTTCTTGGGCATTTAAGCTACAGTGGTATCAATGAATTGGTACAGAAGAAGATGGTCGAAGGTATCGATTGAAATCCACAGATTTTGCGTCCAAAAATAAAATTTGTTAGAGTTGCTTAGCTGGGAAACAGTCTAGCATGAAGTTTAAGTCCAAGGACGAGCAGACCGCTCGAGGTCAAAAATCAACTAACGATGGATATCGTAATTTTGTCGCATTTTGCTATGGTTTATCTTCTGAAGCACAAAAGCGAAGTTCTCGCAAAATTCAAAGAATTTGAGGCGATGGCGACGGCACACTTTGGTCAAAAATTGTCAAAATTACGTTGCGATAATGGCCGAGAATACGTGGGGAAAGATTTCCAGAATTTCTGCAAAGAAAAGGGAATCCAACTAGTACTCACAGTTCCTTACACACCCCAACAAAATGGAGTGAGTGAGAGATTACATCGAACCCTAATGGAGAAAGTTAGGGCTATGCTTTTTGAAAGTGAGCTTCCTAAAGCCATGTGGGGAGAGGCATTATACTGTGCAACATATTTGCTGAATCGTTCACCAACTAGAGGTCTTGTTGAAGCCAAAATATCATACGAAGTTTTGACTGGAAAATTGCCCAATCTTTGCAATCTGAGGATATTTGGGACCACTGCCTTCGCACACGTTCCCAAGGAAAAAAGCCAACGATCAAAACTATATAGATAGTCAGTCTATTAGTGATCAAAGCGTGGAATCTTCTTCCGAAGAAGATTTACCAGACGGTGAGTCTGAGCCAGAAAGTAATTCTGGGAGCACTGACAAAACGCCGACGGAGGAAACCCCACCAGAAAATGATGACGAGTTCGAGCAGTTTGAACCTGTGAACGAACCCGTTTCTGAACCAGAAACCGCCAACACAGAAAACAAGTTGACCGATAAGCAGAATCCACATAAAGAGCGCGCTAAAAGAGTGCGCCCCAATCATTGAATGATCTTCAAAGTAGAGATGACTGGGAGAGCTGTAGAGAAGCTATTGCTGAGGAATTCAAATCTCTAGAGGAAAATAAAACATGGAAGGTGGTTTCACATTCATTTGTGGACCACCAATCAGTGAGGTACTCCTGGATATTAGCTCCTGAAAAGTGCTTAAAAAGTGCAAAAATGCCTCACAGCAAGAAAAAGAGGCGGTCCTCACCAGCAGGATCGTCAGATTTGAAGAAGCTAAAGAATGCCGAAGCGCTACCTGCAAAGCCAGGCAGTTTGAGCAAGGACGCTCGAAATTTGTCTGGAAACCAGTTCGCTACCCTCCCTGTAGACGAGAGCGAGAAGGAAGAATTTGAACGACGGGAAAAGTTGCCACCCATTTTTGTGAAAACATCGTCATCGGATTCGGTGCGAAAGTGGCTGACCGGGTTTATCAAATCTGGTGCCTTACGAGCTTCCATTCGCTTGTGTGGTGATGGACTCAAAATTCTGCTACCTACCAGAAAGGATTACAACCAGACCTGCAAAAAGTTTCCAACACAGCGTACACATAGAGCAAACCAAAATGTCTGTTCACTGCTAGCATGTGACTGCAAGCCTACTGTGTCTATTCAACCACTGCCGCCTGACTTGTGCCGGTCGGCTGCTGGAGAATGAGAGACGTGAAAAAATGAGCTACACTCACTCAATTCGTGTCATATGACTGACTCGTAGAATCCTCTTTAAACATAGTGTTTGACTATTTTCAAACAGTTGAATGGTTGTAGACTGTGCAAAACACTTAAAACAACCATAACTTATATTCAAAATTACATTTCCAAGCATAAATTCGAACTTTTTGTGTAAAACTTGTTTCTTTATGTGTGTGCGTGCAACGTCGAATGAGCGTTGGTCGACTACTGCCTCGAATTGCAGCTGCTCAATGAGCTAGGGCACGCACGACTGCGCCGGGTTTGTTTATGTCACGGTTTTTCTGTTCAGTGAATGGATCTCAAAAATTCGTGTCAGCGTCGCCGATTTTCGAGTCATGACCCCTGACATTTTCAGCACTGATTACAACTACGTTCGGGATTTCCTGAACAATACAAAGATTGAATACTACAGCCATGACGATCCAGGTAAACGCCCCATGAAACAGGTCCTCCGAGGCCTGTACGACATGGATGTGAGTGTGCTGAAAGAAGAGCTCAAAACTCTTGAGTTGAACGTGATCGAAGTCTTCAAGATGACGAGACACAACAAGGACATCAAGTATCGTGATCAACTGTACCTGGTTCAACTCGAGAAAGGATCGACAACGCCGTCTGAGCTGAAAGCAGTTCGGGCAATTTTCAATATCATCGTGACTTGGGAACGTTATCGTCCAGTGCACCGTGACGTGACGCAATGTTCGAACTGCTTGCAGTTTGGACATGGTGGAAGGAACTGTTTCATCAAGAGTCGTTGTGCAACCTGCGGAGGTGAGCACAAAACTCAAGCTTGCGAAACAATCAACGAGAACATTGAAGCCAAATGCTTCAATTGCGGCGGCGACCATTCGACCAAGAATCGAAGCTGCCCAAAACGAGCTGAGTTTGTGAAAATTCGGCAGCAAGCGACGACGAGGCACCAACCAAATCGTCGCAAAACACCACCAACTTTCACGGACGTGGGTTTTCCTGCTTTGGCGTCACCTGGAGCGGGATCTGTTCGAGTGGTTCCAAATCTGCAGCCATTGCCGTTGAATCAGCGGCAAAAAGCTGCAGAGAATACAACACCTCCTGGGTTCAGTCAGCAACCGAGGGAAAACCAACCAGCATCAACGGGTGAGGGAAGTAGTGACCTGTTTTCACCACAAGAACTTCTTAACATTTTCATCGAGATGACAACAACACTGCGTGGTTTCAAAACTCGCCAGGAACAAGTAAGAACTCTTGGAGCATTCATCTTAAAATACAGTTCGTAGTTTACTCGTTCTAGTGATTTTTAATATTTCAATGAATTTATTTTTTTAGTTTTAAGTTAGGATTAGTTGTTAAAGTGATTTTTTTTTTCTTTTTTACCCAAATGTATTCGATTCAATGCAATAATGTAAAACAATTTGAAGTAAATAAAATAAATGTGATCAGTTAATAATAAAACGAAAAATACAACAAAGATGAAGAGCATTAGGCCATACCACTTAGCATGTAAAATAAATGTAATTATTATAAGAAAGTTCAATAAAGACATATTTAATTTCAAATTTCAAAAATGGAAGGTGGTTAATTTTCTTCCTAGAGACAAGAAAGCAATTCATTTGAAATGGGTATTTTCGATTAAAGATGACGGAAGGTACAAAGCTAGATTAGTAGTAAAAGGATGCTCATAACGACCTGGATTTGACTACGTCGAAACCTTTGCTCCAGTGGTTAAAATGGAAAGTGTTCGCACCATTCTTGCCCTGGCAAATGAATTTGGCATCAAATGGATGTAAAAACAGCTTTTCTCATTGGAGACTTGGATGAGGAAATTTTTATGCAGCTCCCAAAGGACGAATTGGGATGTTCCAAAATAGTAAAACTGCAGAAAAGTCTGTATGGGTTGAAACGGTTGAAACAGGCTAGCAGAACTTGGAACAATCGCTTTGATGACGAAATCAAAATGCTTGGATTTGTTTCTTCAAAGAGTGATTCTTGCGTTTATCAGTATTTCTAATGTAAATGGAAAACAGAGCTCGGAAGGTTATTCCAGAAAGACTTACAGGACGTCAAACACTTCTTAGGAATGGAAATCAAACGTGATTTTCAAAAAGTAATTTGGAAATCTCACAAGAAGGATATGTTGAAAAGATATGAAAAAGATTTGGCATGTCCGAGTGTAAACCAATGGGAACACCCCTAGACCCGAACGCGAGATGGACTAAGGCGGAAGCAGATAAATTGACATCGCAACCATTCAAAGAGCTTCTTGGATGTGTACAATATTTGGCAGTTACGTCACGCCCTGACATATGCGCTGCAGTGATCGCACTTAGTAAGCACCAAGCGGCTCCATCAGATGCACATTGGACGGGGTTGAAACGTATACAACGTTATCTACGAGAAACAACAACAACAACAAAACTGGTTTATGCCAAGAAGAGGGATACTCTTGGGTTAGCAGGTTATGCTGACGCGGATTTTGCAAACGATACAGATGACAGAAAGTCAGTATCAGGAAACGCGTTTCAGGTCTATGGCAATCTTGTTTCATGGTCAACGAAACGTCAACACCAGACGGTTAGTCTGTCATCGACAGAAGCCGAACTGGTTTCGCTTTGCACTGCGGTCAAAGAGGGTTTGTGCGGTTAACAAACTTATTGAATGAGTTAGGTGTAGTCAACACCACATTCACAATCATGGAGGACAATATCCCATGCATCCAGTTCGCCGAGGAGTCACGATCTCATCAAAGGATGAAACACTTGGACCTAAAATTCATGTTCATTCGGGATCTCATTAGGAGCAGTAAAGTACAGCTGCAGCACATAAGATCAGAAGATCAACCAGCAGATGCATTCACCAAGGGGCTACCCAGAATCCAGCATCGAAAGTTAATTGATACCCTCAACGTCCGAATTGAGGAGAGGTGTTGAAAAAGCACTCGCGTTTCACGATCTTCAATTCGGCTTGGATGGTATTATCTTTACAAAGACGAGTTCTCATTAGAGAACTCGTCATGCAGTTCTATTGTGTAGGAACTGTTGTACTGTCCCACCATACAGTGTAGTTTGAACTGACCGCTACAGTGCTATTTGAAATGACCGTTAGGTTGTAGAAGTGAAGCCAGAACTGCTGTTCTGAGAATTAGTATATTAAAAAACTAGCGTTTTTCGTAAAAAAGGCTGATTGTTTAATTTTAACATAGCTCAGCCATTTTAAATATTTTATTAGGACAATTATACATCGTTGGAAAGGTAATGAAATTAGCTTTGAAACTATTAATAGATAAAATGTTGTTTCCAAACCAAAAACTGAAGTTTTCATCGAATAACTGGAGCATTTTTTGACAAAACTATTTTTTTTTTTGTGTTTGTTAATCGAATACTTTTTTTTTGCTAACCGATGCTAAACATGAAACTAAGATCACTTGAAAGATTGGATCATAATCTAACATTGCTGAAATTTCCAGCCTGCGATTTTTTGCTTTTTCGGAGATATGCCATTTTGAACATTTAAGTTTTATCAAAATTTGCTGCAATCTACATATGGGTCATTCCACCTGAAGTGTGCAAGAAAAAATGCAAATTTTAAAATTACAGGGTGGTTACACGAAATTCGCGATTTTCAATACATTAAAAAAATCAGAATTTCATCCAAATCGGACCACCCCCTCCATTTTTGTACCCTCCAAAAAAATCGACTTTTTTGCGATTTTTGAGCGAAACCCCTATCTTCAAACGACGATAACTCAGGAGGAACCACAAATCTTAGAGGGTCGGTCTTAGACTCAATATTGAAGGAAATTGGACGTAGAATCCATTTTCGTGACCAAAATTGAGATTAAAATATTTTGTTCTACCTGTATTGCGCAATTGAAAACTTTAAATGGCCGTATCTCGAAACAGCCCTATTTATTTTTTTAAATTTAACCTCACCATTGTATTCCCCGGCCAATTTTACATAAGAGCAATTCTCTACGAAATCGGTCTTTTTTCTTCAATTTTAATTTTTGTATTTTTTAATCCGACCGAAACTTCAATATTACGCCCTTTTAAAATGTTAGTCATGGTTTAAAATATTGTTTTCGAAAAGATCGGAAAATTTCACAAATGTTTCATATATTAACATTGAAAATCGGACCATTAGTTGCTGAGATATCGACATTGAAAAATGGTGGGCTGTTTGGGTCAGACTTAGAAAACATCAATTTTCCTGTTTTTAAACTTTTGCATTGAAATATCTCAGCAACTAAAGGTCGTATCAACAAAGTCCGAAGAAGCAAAATATAGAGAATTTTCTCAGCTTTTAAAAAAAAAATTTCAGAAGTTTGCAAACATGTGCACTAATTTAAAAAAAAATGAAAAACTCCTACTAATTTCAAAAAAGTCACCTAAATATGGGTTTAACTTGAAAACGGTGCCACGGTTCCCCCACAGACCGTTATTATGAAGAAAAAATTTCCACCCAAACCAATGATTGGACATGGTTTCTGGGACCATTCTGCACCTCTGGGCCAAGTTTCAAAATATTTGCTGGCAGAAATTTCGAATACGGTCAGTTTTAGTATTTTTAGTTGAAATTAAGGGGAAATCGCATGTAAAATGCATTGGAAAACTTCAAAGTTTCATGAGCATGAGCATGAGCATGAGCATGAGAGACCACCCATGGTTGTCCTTCTCCGTTGCTGAACAGAACCGTAATATCCTTTCAGCACTACTGATCATAGGCTTCGACTATCAAGTGGTATTTCCCATATCAACAGCATGTATGAATGCGCTGAAAAGATAAAACACCATGATTTCCAAAACAAGATCAGTTGCGAATAGGTAACAGTCATTGGCCACCAACGGCGCCCGCCATGTCAGTTTGTAGATCTCGATTTTAAGGGACGGGAATGTTAGTTAGCGCAGGTTGCTACTAGGGCAGCTGATTTACTCTGTGCTTACACCCCACGAGCGCCAGGAACCTGAAAACTTGTTAGTAGGATAGGGTGTTTGGTCAGGATTCATCATAGAAGATGATGATGCGACCCAAAATCATAGTGTTTGTTGAAAGGTATTATATTTTATTCTCAAGGCAAACAATCGGATGCTGCGGATGAGACATTTCCCGTTTAACTGCTGTTAAATTTTTTATGAAATGGTTTAATCTTAGACAGCCGGCTGTGGAAAGATAAACCAACTAATATTTATTTATAAAATGAGTTGTTAAACGCAATGCTGCAATGATAGCGTAGTCTGATTTTTAATTATATAATCATTTAGTTCATGAATTTGTTACGGAATAGACGCAACGAACTCAACCATCAAGTGCCTTCCGATCTTCTTTCTGTTAGCTAGATAAGGTATTGATTTTCGTTGCCTCTCGAGCTTCGATGCTATGGAGAGGGCTTAACACACCAACAACCGACGTCGAGCCCTCCGAGCTACGGAGCTATGGGAAGGTCTTTTCAACACAAAAAAGACTCGCGCACCACACGACGTTCTTGATAAATCAAAATAATTTTGTTGCGCGATAAACCTAACGAACTCGGATCGTTTTAACTATATAAAGAGAACAAAAAAAACTCATCGGCCAACGAACGCGCGAACTAAAAAAAATGAAAAAGAAGAAGAAGAAGAAGTCCAATCACCCCATGCACACAAACAGCGACACAAAAGAGACGAAAATAACACAAAAAACAGGACTGCACTAATGATCAATGAACTCACTTGATTGTTCAAAAATAAAATCGAATTGATTTAAAGTAATTGCCAAAGTGTAGAAACAATTTAAACCGTTAATAGTTTGCGACGGCCCGAACACAACGTGGACAATTTTTAAAGGCAGAAATAAATAAAACCAACAAAAAAATACATTAAAACAATAGGATTCACTAAGAAAAGGGCCTATATCTCCCACACATACTTAAAAAATCAAGTAAACACGCAACATGGAACGAACTCACCAGATGATAGTTGATAATCCCCCACTCGCAGAAATTTTTCGCTTTCATAGATGAAGAAGTTCACCTTCCATCTTTGAAACACAACCGCCACCGATCACTCGCAAACCAACATCACTAAACCAATGAGCCTGCCACCCAACACCCAGACTCGGTAGTAAACACCACCCACCACCGTTAGAGCACAGCGCCAGCATGTCATCTGTTTACCAACAAACCGCGATGACCCCAAACACTGACGATGCTCTCTCTCCCTCACTCAAAACGAACAAACGTCACTGGACGGCGGACGCCACTCCTCAGCCGGGCAACATTGGAAAACTTCAAAGTTTCAATGTTTTAACTCTAAAACGTTACTGGTCATGGTTTTAAATTGTACTTACATGTAGTAGAATGATATAAAACGATTTACGGAACTGACTTAGCCGGATTAAGCCTTAGTTAAGTGACTTAAGTACATTATTTACAAGTTTATATCGAAATATTTTTTAAAAACTCCTTCATTAGGCAATTTTAAGTCTAGGAAGACTAGATTGCATAAAAATAATTAAAATGGGGTGACTTTGAGCCAAGGGGTGACATTGTGCCAAATTTTACGTTTGTTTAATAACTAAATAGCTTAACAACAAGCTCGATAAGCTTGAATTGTAAGGATTACTCGTTGTAAATATTGTTGTCTTCTCCCACAATTTTGAAAAATTCCATAAAAAGTTAAATAAGAACGAAAAAAAAACTACAAAGAATTATTAGCCTTATTGTTGGACCCTGACAAGAGTTTTAGGACACAAACTACATTGAAAACTTACATCGTCCTTCATATGTAAATATTTATAACTTCAATAACCTATACATATTAGACTATACTTTTTTTCAAATTTTCTTAAGATATGCCAGGCTTGTTAAAAAAGTAGATAAGTGGTTGTGTTTTCACATGAGACAGGCGTAGGTTTTGTTTTACTGAATATATTATCAGTAAAAGTATTGCTGATCATTAATATGTTTTGATGAATTTCAACGACGATCAAACTGTATCAACAATACATTAATCAATTATAAAACACAGTTTTATGATGATTAACTGAAATTTTGCAAAATTATAATTGGTTTGAAATATTAATCCTGTGGGAAGTTGTGCCATTAAACTTTTGCTAATTATAATCATTACACAGGGCAACAAAAATGTTTGAGCTAAATGATAGCTGAAATACTCACTACATTTTATTCGTATTGTTCAAGTTTCTAAACGTTTAAAAAAAAACAATTTTATTATTAATGCAATGCTACAAACTTGCCACGTCACATAATTGTTTTTCTTTCATTTGTATTCAGAAGGAATCGATTCAGAACTGGAACATGTGCGCATCATTTTCAAATTTGTCACTTATAAGTGATTTAAAATCAATAGGCCTTTTTAAACATATTAATTTGCGATCTGCGAAGCAATATCATCAAATTATTTTTGGGTTTGGGAACATAAATAGACCAAATTAAGCAGTCTACAAACAAATATTGACATAAACTTAATGCTTATCAAAACTATCTTTTTTACATTGTCACCCCTTGGCTCAAAGTCACCCCATTTTAATTATTTTTTGTGCAATCTAGTCTTCCTAGACTTAAAAATGCCTAATGAAGGAGTTTTTAAAAAATATTTTGATATAAACTTGTAAATAATGTACTTAAGTCACTTAACTAAGGCATAATCCGGCTAAGTCAGTTCCGTAAATCGTTTTATATCATTCTACTACATGTAAGTACAATTTAAAACCATGACCAGTAACGTTTTAGAGTTAAAACATTGAAACTTTGAAGTTTTCCTATGCATTTTTTTTTTTTTTTCAATTCAGTTTTTATTCATTCAGTTATCAATAAACAATTTGTTTTTCTTATATACCTAAATAGAGTTTTGGAGTTCCTTTCAGCTATGAATTCAAAATTTAATGTCAATCCACCCAGCAGGGCAATTTGGCCAAATCAAAAATCTAAGTATGCAGAAGTTATCTACCAAATTGGTACATATGTCTACCTCGAAGGATTTTTAGTCTACCTCAATAGTTCAATAAGTAGCATTGCCCTGCTGGAAAGATACCTGTTTTCAAGAAAACGACGTCAAATCAACTTCTGAAGTAATACAAAGTAGTCTACCTCCGTTCTACCTAACGAATCTGCAATCAGATTTTTCCTAAACTTCTTATAAGTAGTACTTCTCTTTATACTTAATTTTCAAAGTACTTTATATATCGATTTTGACCATGGCATCGTGTTCCTTGGAAAATTCTAGCCCGATTTGACCTATGAAAGTCCAAACTTAAGTTGAAAAATGACGGTTCTGGAGCAAATTAAAGATTGTTAAAAAATGAGCTACCATGCGTCTCCATCAAACAGAATAATTAAACCTTAAGTTCAATATATCTGCAGTTCTGATTATTCCTAGCATGTAGCAAGTATTTCTGCTGCAAAATGATGCCACATAATAATTTTATCAAGTTCTACCCCATAAAGAAATAAAGATAGCTAATGAATACTTAAAGAACGAAAAATGCAAATTTTAATAAACTTTCAAATAAAAGCAGCCCTGCTTACAATCTGTGGCTCATTCAATGATTAGAGAATGTTGTTCTGATGATTAAGAATAATATTCAGTCATTCTACCAAATTCTACCTCATTGTAAAATTGTTTTAAATACATTTATTAAGAAATTCCAACAAATTCCTTAAGAAAATTGCAATTTTAATAAAATTTTAAATAAAAACTGCTCTGTTGATAATCTGAGGCACATTCAATGATTGGAGAATGTTGTTCTGATGTCTAAGAATAATATTCAGTCATTCTACAAAATTCTACCTCATTGTAAAATTGTTTTTAAATACATTTTTTAAGAAATTCCAATAAATTCCTTAAGAAAATTGCAATTTTAATAAAATTTCAAATAAAGCAGCCCTGCTGAAAATCTGTGGCTCATTCAATGATTGAAGAATGTTTTTCTGATGTCTAAGAATGATATTCAGTCATTCTACCAAATTCTACCTCATTGTAAAATTGTTTTTAAATACATTTATTAAGAAATTCCAACAAATTCCTTAAGAAAATTTCCATTTCTAATAAAATTTCAAATAAAAGCAGCCTTGCTGACAATCTGTGGCTCATTAAATGATTGGAGAATGTTTTTCTGATGTCTTAGAATGATATTCAGTCATTCTACCAAATTCTACCTCATTTTAAAATTGTTTTAAATACATTTTTTATTAAATTCCAACAAATTCCTTAAGAAAATTGCAATTTTAATAAAATTTCAAATAAAAGCAGCCCTGCTGACAATCTGTGGCTCATTCAATGATTGGAGAATGTTGTTCTGATGTCTAAGAATGATATTCAGTCATTCTACCAAATTCTACCTCATTGTAAAATTGTTTTTAAAAACATTTTTAAAGAAATTCCAACAAATTTCTTAAGAAAATTGCAATTTTAATAAAATTTCAAATAAAAGCAGCCTTGCTGACAATCTGTGGCTCATTCAATGATTGGAGACTGTTTTTCTGATGTCTTAGAATGATATTCAGTCATTCTACCAAATTCTACCTCATTGTAAAATTGTTTTTAAACACATTTTTAAAGAAATTCCAACAAATTTCTTAAGAAAATTGCAATTTTAATAAACTTTCAAATAAAAGCAGCCCTGCTGACAATCTGTGGCTCATTCAATGATTGGAGAATGTTGTTTTGATGACTAAGAATAATATTCAGTCATTCTACCAAATTCTACCTCATTGTAAAATTGTTTTTAAATACATTTATTAAGAAATTCCAACAAATTCCATAAGAAAATTGCAATTTTAATAAAATTTCAAATAAAAGCAGCCTTGCTGACAATCTTTGGCTCATTCAATGATTGGAGAATGTTGTTCTGATGTCTAAGAATGATATTCAGTCATTCTACCAAATTCTACCTCATTGTAAAATTGTTTTTAAACACATTTTTAAAGAAATTCCAACAAATTTCTTAAGAAAATTGCAATTTTAATAAACTTTCAAATAAAAGCAGCCCTGCTGACAATCTGTGGCTCATTCAATGATTGGAGAATGTTGTTTTGATGACTAAGAATAATATTTAGTCATTCTACCAAATTCTACCTCATTGTAAAATTGTTTTTAAATACATTTATTAAGAAATTCCAACAAATTCCATAAGAAAATTGCAATTTTAATAAAATTTCAAATAAAAGCAGCCCTGCTGACAATCTGTGGCTCATTCAATGATTGGAGAATGTTGTTCTGATGTCTAAGAATGATATTCAGTCATTCTACCAAATTCTACCTCATTGTAAAATTGTTTTTAAAAACATTTTTAAAGAAATTCCAACAATTTCCTTAAGAAAATTGCAATTTTAATAAAATTTCAAATAAAAGCAGCCTTGCTGACAATCTGTGGCTCATTCAATGATTGGAGAATGTTTTTCTGATGTCTAAGAATGATATTCAGTCATTCTACCAAATTCTACCTCATTGTAAAATTGTTTTTAAATACATTTATTAAGAAATTCCAACAAATTCCATAAGAAAATTGCAATTTAAATAAAATTTCAAATAAAAGCAGCCTTGCTGACAATCTTTGGCTCATTCAATGATTGGAGAATGTTGTTCTGATGTCTAAGAATGATATTCAGTCATTCTACCAAATTCTACCTCATTGTAAAATTGTTTTTAAAAACATTTTAAAGAAATTCCAACAAATTTCTTAAGAAAATTGCAATTTTAATAAAATTTCAAATAAAAGCAGCCTTGCTGACAATCTGTGGCTCATTCAATGATTGGAGAATGTTGTTTTGATGACTAAGAATAATATTTAGTCATTCTACCAAATTCTACCTCATTGTAAAATTGTTTTTAAATACATTTATTAAGAAATTCCAACAAATTCCTTAAGAAAATTGCAATTTAAATAAAATTTCAAATAAAAGCAGCCTTGCTGACAATCTTTGGCTCATTCAATGATTGGAGAATGTTGTTCTGATGTCTAAGAATGATATTCAGTCATTCTACCAAATTCTACCTCATTGTAAAATTGTTTTTAAAAACATTTTTAAAGAAATTCCAACAAATTTCTTAAGAAAATTGCAATTTTAATAAAATTTCAAATAAAAGCAGCCTTGCTGACAATCTTTGGCTCATTCAATGATTGGAGAATGTTGTTCTGATGTCTTAGAATGATATTCAGTCATTCTACCAAATTCCACTTCATTGTAAAATTGTTTTAAATACATTTTTTAATAAATTCTAACAAATTCCTTAAGAAAATTGCAATTTAAATAAAATTTCAAATAAAAGCTGCCTTGGCTTTAATCTATGAATATGAAAATAAATTTGAATCTATTAATAAGGTAGAATGACTGAATATCATTCTTAGACATCAGAACAACATTCTCCAATCATTGAATGAGCCACAGATTGTCAGCAGGGCTGCTTTTATTTGAAAGTTTATTAAAATTGCAATTTTCTTCAGAAATTTGTTGGGATTTATTAAAAAATGTATTCAAAAACAATTTTACAATGAGGTAGAATTTGGTAGAATGACTGAATATCATTCTTAGACATCAAAAAAACATTCTCCAATCATTGAATGTGCCTCAGATTATCAACAGAGCAGCTTTTATTTGAAATTTGATTAAAATTTCAATTTTCTTAAGGAATTTATTGGAATTTCTTAAAAAATGTATTTTAAAACAATTTTACAATGAGGTAGAATTTTGTAGAATGACTGAATATTATTCTTAGACATCAGAACAACAATCTCCAATCATTGAATGTGCCTCAGATTATCAACAGAGCAGTTTTTATTTAAAATTTTATTAAAATTGCAATTTTCTTAAGGAATTTGTTGGAATTTCTTAATAAATTTATTTAAAAACAATTTTACAATGAGGTAGAATTTGGTAGAATGACTGAATATCATTCTAAGACATCAGAACAACATTCTCCAATCATTGAATGAGCCAAAGATTGTCAGCAGGGCTGCTTTTATTTGAAATTTTATAAAAATTGCAATTTTCTTAATGAATTTGTTGGAATTTATTAAAAAATGTATTTAAAACAATTTTACAATGAGGTAGAATTTGGTAGAATGACTGAATATCATTCTAAGACATCAGAAAAACATTCTCCAATCATTGAATGAGCCACAGATTGTCAGCAGGGCTGCTTTTATTTGAAATTTTATTAAAATTGCAATTTTCTTAAGGAATTTGTTGGAATCTCTTAATAAATGTATTTAAAAACAATTTTACAATGAGGTAGAATTTGGTAGAATGACTGAATATCATTCTAAGACATCAGAACAACATTCTCCAATCATTGAATGTGCCTCAGATTATCAACAGAGCAGCTTTTATTTGAAATTTGATTAAAATTGCAATTTTCTTAAGGAATTTATTGGAATTTCTTAAAAAATGTATTTTAAAACAATTTTACAATGAGGTAGAATTTGGTAGAATGACTGAATATTATTCTTAGACATCAGAACAACAATCTCCAATCATTGAATGTGCCTCAGATTATCAACAGAGCAGTTTTCATTTAAAATTTTATTAAAATTGCAATTTTCTTAAGGAATTTGTTGGAATTTCTTAATAAATTTATTTAAAAACAATTTTACAATGAGGTAGAATTTGGTAGAATGACTGAATATCATTCTAAGACATCAGAACAACATTCTCCAATCATTGAATGAGCCAAAGATTGTCAGCAGGGCTGCTTTTATTTGAAATTTTATTAAAATTGCAATTTTCTTAAAGAATTTGTTGGAATTTCTTAATAAATGTATTTAAAAACAATTTTACAATGAGGTAGAATTTGGTAGAATGACTGAATATCATTCTTAGACATCAGAACAACATTCTCCAATCATTGAATGAGCCAAAGATTGTCAGCAGGGCTGCTTTTATTTGAAAGTTTATTAAAATTGCAATTTTCTTAAGAAATTTGTTGGAATTTCTTTAAAAATGTGTTTAAAAACAATTTTACAATGAGGTAGAATTTGGTAGAATGACTGAATATCATTCTTAGACATCAGAACAACATTCTCCAATCATTGAATGAGCCAAAGATTGTCAGCAAGGCTGCTTTTATTTGAAATTTTATTTAAATTGCAATTTTCTTAAGGAATTTGTTGGAATTTCTTTAAAAATGTGTTTAAAACAATTTTACAATGAGGTAGAATTTGGTAGAATGACTGAATATCATTCTTAGACATCAGAACAACATTCTCCAATCATTGAATGAGCCAAAGATTGTCAGCAAGGCTGCTTTTATTTGAAATTTTATTAAAATTGCAATTTTCTTAAGGAATTTGTTGGAATTTCTTTAAAAATGTTTTTAAAAACAATTTTACAATGAGGTAGAATTTGGTAGAATGACTGAATATCATTCTTAGACATCAGAACAACATTCTCCAATCATTGAATGAGCCACAGATTGTCAGCAGGGCTGCTTTTATTTGAAATTTTATTAAAATTGCAATTTTCTTAAGGAATTTGTTGGAATTTATTAAAAAATGTATTTAAAACAATTTTACAATGAGGTAGAATTTGGTAGAATGACTGAATATCATTCTTAGACATCAGAAAAACATTCTCCAATCATTGAATGAGCCACAGATTGTCAGCAGGGCTGCTTTTATTTGAAAGTTTATTAAAATTGCAATTTTCTTAAGAAATTTGTTGGAATTTCTTTAAAAATGTGTTTAAAAACAATTTTACAATGAGGTAGAATTTGGTAGAATGACTGAATATTATTCTTAGTCATCAAAACAACATTCTCCAATCATTGAATGAAACACAGATTGTCAGCAAGGCTGCTTTTATTTGAAATTTTATTAAAATTGCAATTTTCTTAAGAAATTTGTTGGAATTTCTTTAAAAATGTTTTTAAAAACAATTTTACAATGAGGTAGAATTTGGTAGAATGACTGAATATCATTCTAAGACATCAGAACAACATTCTCCAATCATTGAATGAGCCACAGATTGTCAGCAGGGCTGCTTTTATTTGAAATTTTATTAAAATTGCAATTTTCTTAAGGAATTTGTTGGAATTTCTTAATAAATGTATTTAAAAACAATTTTACAATGAGGTAGAATTTGGTAGAATGACTGAATATCATTCTAAGACATCAGAACAACATTCTCCAATCATTGAATGAGCCAAAGATTGTCAGCAGGGCTGCTTTTATTTGAAAGTTTATTAAAATTGCAATTTTCTTATGGAATTTGTTGGAATTTCTTAATAAATGTATTTAAAAACAATTTTACAATGAGGTAGAATTTGGTAGAATGACTGAATATTATTCTTAGTCATCAAAACAACATTCTCCAATCATTGAATGAGCCACAGATTGTCAGCAGGGCTGCTTTTATTTGAAATTTTATTAAAATTGCAATTTTCTTAAGAAATTTGTTGGAATTTCTTTAAAAATGTTTTTAAAAACAATTTTACAATGAGGTAGAATTTGGTAGAATGACTGAATATCATTCTTAGACATCAGAACAACATTCTCCAATCATTGAATGAGCCACAGATTGTCAGCAGGGCTGCTTTTATTTGAAATTTTATTAAAATTGCAATTTTCTTAAGGAATTTGTTGGAATTTATTAAAAAATGTATTTAAAACAATTTTACAATGAGGTAGAATTTGGTAGAATGACTGAATATCATTCTAAGACATCAGAAAAACATTCTCCAATCATTTAATGAGCCACAGATTGTCAGCAAGGCTGCTTTTATTTGAAATTTTATTAGAAATGGAAATTTTCTTAAGGAATTTGTTGGAATTTCTTAATAAATGTATTTAAAAACAATTTTACAATGAGGTAGAATTTGGTAGAATGACTGAATATCATTCTTAGACATCAGAAAAACATTCTCCAATCATTGAATGAGCCACAGATTTTCAGCAGGGCTGCTTTATTTGAAATTTTATTAAAATTGCAATTTTCTTAAGGAATTTATTGGAATTTCTTAAAAAATGTGTTTAAAAACAATTTTACAATGAGGTAGAATTTGGTAGAATGACTGAATATTATTCTTAGACATCAGAACAACATTCTCCAATCATTGAATGTGCCTCAGATTATCAACAGAGCAGTTTTTATTTAAAATTTTATTAAAATTGCAATTTTCTTAAGGAATTTGTTGGAATTTCTTAATAAATGTATTTAAAAACAATTTTACAATGAGGTAGAATTTGGTAGAATGACTGAATATTATTCTTAGTCATCAGAACAACATTCTCCAATCATTGAATGAGCCACAGATTGTCAGCAGGGCTGCTTTTATTTGAAAGTTTATTAAAATTTCCATTTGTCGTTCTTTAAGTATTCATTAGCTATCTTTATTTCTTTATGGGGTAGAACTTGATAAAATTATTATGTGGCATCATTTTGCAGCAGAAATACTTGCTACATGCTAGGAATAATCAGAACTGCAGATATATTGAACTTAAGGTTTAATTATTCTGTTTGATGGAGACGCATGGTAGCTCATTTTTTAACAATCTTTAATTTGCTCCAGAACCGTCATTTTTCAACTTAAGTATGGACTTTCATAGGTCAAATCGGGCTAGAATTTTCCAAGGAACACGATGCCATGGTCAAAATCGATATATAAAGTACTTTGAAAATTAAGTATAAAGAGAAGTACTACTTATAAGAAGTTTAGGAAAAATCTGATTGCAGATTCGTTAGGTAGAACGGAGGTAGACTACTTTGTATTACTTCAGAAGTTGATTTGACGTCGTTTTCTTGAAAACAGGTATCTTTCCAGCAGGGCAATGCTACTTATTGAACTATTGAGGTAGACTAAAAATCCTTCGAGGTAGACATATGTACCAATTTGGTAGATAACTTCTGCATACTTGGATTTTTGATTTGGTCAAATTGCCCTGCTGGGTGGATTGACATCAAAATTTACACTTAGTGATACTATTAGAACTAGCAAAAGGGTTTAATCCAGAGTAGGAAAAATTTCAACAAAAAAAAAACTACTACAATTGTTATAGAAAGGGGGATAGAAAAAGGAAAACTTAAAAACTAGATCACAGGTGATTGATGTCTTTTGACGTCGAATGCAGCTCACGGGTGGTAGATGTATTTCATCATTAGCTCGCTAAGAGCCAGGAATTGTTCCGCCTTGTTCCGGCAGGTTCGAAAGCGGGTCATCATCTCACCAGCCAGGGAGAAGAACTCTGGCAAGGTGAATAGATTTTCGCCGGTGACGGCATATTGTTCTGCAGCAGTGCCACTCCCAGCAGCAGTCACACTTGCGTACGAGCGACCCCACCCTGGTGGAACCGTTGGTTTAGGTACAGGCGTAGCTCTCGTAGACTGCAGAGGTTGCTTCGATGCAGCAGATTTCTGCTTCTTTTTCTCTTGCTCCTCGATGTAGTTTTTCCTTGCGGCACACCCACGATAGTTTGCCGTGTGGTTACCTTGGCAGTTGGCACACTTCACAAGGGACTTATGTTTTTGAGTGTTGTCGTTATCGCCCAAGCTCGTCTTGCGGGGCAAAGTACACCTCTCGGTAAAGTGTTCTTCGCCGCACTTCACACACTTTGGTGGCAGGTTACAGTGGCGAGAACCGTGGCCAAAGCGCTGGCAACGATGACATTGTGCTGTATCAGCCGGATTCTTGGAGTAGAATCTCCAGGTAACCCAGAATCCGTCCAGAGTCTTGTTCCGTCGAAGGTCCTGAATTTTTACAGCACCACGATCAAAGTACAACAGGTACAACACATGAGTACCTGTAACCGTAGTCGTACGCGAGAGCACTTTGATGTCTCGCGGATGCACACCAACGTCAGCAAGGTGTTGGGTCAGATCTTCAATTGATCGATCTTGATAGCCTTGCAAAACGATTTTTACAGGAACATTTTGAGCAAGGTCAAACGTATAAAATTTCACATTGTGCAATTTCAGGACCATTTGCACTTTATCGAAATTCTTCTTGCTCAAAGTAATGACCTGCACTGCAGTCTTACCAATCTTCAAGCTGTATTCTTGCCCTTCCAATAGCTCGTCCACGCTGTCGGCTATTGTGTCGATGACGAATATCGGCGGAGGTCTTTTTTCCTTCGCCGCCGTAGTAGTAGCGCCGCTACGTTTCTTCGACTTGCTTGTTGAGCCGTCGTCGTCGTCACCGTCATCAACGCTGCTGATGCTGATGTCGTCATTGTCATGAGCGGAGTGTACGTGTCTCTCGCAGGGATGTTTACAGTTGTGGATTGCTGCGTTCCAGAATTACTGCCGGAAGGTACCTGGTTCTTCTGGCCACTTTTGCTCAACATGCCTCTCGTACGAACGGGGCTACGTATCGGTACAATTGGACGGATGTTGGTGTTGGCATGGAGCAGATTAGAGTTGATTCCATCTTGGCCCGCTGGTGAGGTTAGGATGGCGGCGTTGTTCGTCTTGGCACCTTTTATCACGCGGCCAGTTGAAGTGCTTCGGGACTGCCTCGAGGCCACACTCGAGTTCCCGCGTCCCCGGCCGGGTTTAGGCATCCCGGGGGAGATGTTCGCGGACAATCACTTCTAATTTACGACGTAATTTTCGGAAAAACTGTGGAGCACCGAAAACTTTGTTGTTACCGGCTGTAGGTTGGTCGAACGATGACCTATGCATTTTACATGCGATTTCCCCTTAATTTCAACTAAAAATACTAAAACTGACCGTATTCGAAAATTCTGCCGGCAAATATCTTGAAACTTGGCCCAGAGGTGCAGAATGGTCCCAGAAACCATGTCCAATCATTGGTTTGGGTGGAAATTTTTTCTTCATAATAACGGTCTGTGGGGAACCCGTGGGTGCACTTTATCAAAATTTTACTAGAGTACTTTTTGATTGCAAATTTGTTTTACATCGAAAAATGAAGTTGAAAAATTTTTGCGACCAATATTTCGATTTTTTGAAAAAATCTGTATTGATTGAAAAAATCATGACTCGGTCAAAGTTTTGCACAACTTGTAAATTTCTGAAAAGTTGGCATTTTATGTCCTCTAAAACACATCAAAAAATAAAAAAAATTAAAAATAGTGTTTTTTTGCAAATCAAGTTTTAGTGACAAAAAGTTAAATAAAAAATCATCAAATTTTTTTTACTGTGTATCATGTTTTTCCAGTGTAGTCCGTATCCATACCTACAACTTTGCCGAAGACACCAAATCGATCAAAAAATTCCTTCAAAAGATACAGATTTTTGAATTTTCATACATCATTTTTGTATGGACAGCTGCCAAATTTGTATGGAAAATTATATGGACAAACTAATCATGCAAAATGGCTTCTTTGGGCATACCGAAGGCACCAAAAAGTTTCAGTCGGATTAAAAAATACAAAAAAATCGAATGACCGAAATCCTGGAGAACTGCTCATAAGAATCACTTTTCGACAGAAAGTTTCGTTCCAGAGATATCGAATTTTAATGTTTTAAGTATTTGAGATTACCAAAAGTTGCGTATTTCAATTACGAAAATTTTGGTATTTTGGTTTTGGTAGGTCTTCGCTGAAATTTTTAAGTTATCGCAGCTTTAGTGAAAAAGTCAATTTTTTCCCGTTTTCGTCTTTTTCCCATTTTTGCGCGTGGCGCGTCGAAAGTCGTGAAATTTTCCGAGGAATCCAATAAAAATACTTTCAGACATAGGCTCTTTGGTCCCGAGACCTTCAAAACAGCATATTAAGTTTTCATACGACCTTTTCAAGTGTAGAGCTAAATTTTCAAAACTTCTTACTATTTTTCCTAAATAGTCAAACTAATCACCTTTCTTTTGCATCTAAGACAACTAAAATCGGACGAAATGGCGCGGATATATGATTTTTTGAAAAAAGTTGTATTTGCGAAAATCGACGAAAATTGCCATTTTTCGGATCACCCCAACACGGCATAGGTCACCCTAATAGCCAAACAAAAAAATACGGGTCTAATTATTTCGACCAAGGAACCCCCAGAAAAATTTTGAAGCTATATATGTCTAGGTACCAAAAGTTGCGTCTTTCAATTACGAAAATTTTGGTACCCAAACATGTACAGGTCATCGCTGAAATTTTCAAGTCATCGCAGTTTTAGTGAAAAAAGTAGATTTTTACCCGTTTTCGTCATTTTTCCATTTATGTTATGTAAAATTTTACAAGGAATCAGGGAAAAATATTTTCAGACGTGGGCTCTTTGGTCCCGAGACCTTGAAATCGGCCAATGAAATTTTCATAGGACCTTTTCGAATATTCAGCTAGTTTTTTTGGACCTCAACATATTTTTCCTTAAAAGCCCAACTAATAACCTTTCTTTCGCTCCAAAATTGGTTCAGCCGTTCCGGAGATATGATTTTTTGAAAAATGTGGTTTTTGTGAAAATCGACGAAAAACGCAATTTTTTGGACCACCCTATTTCGGATAGGACCACCCTAATCGCCAAACAAAAAATACGGGTCTAATTATTTGGGCCAAAGAACCCCCACTCTAAATTTGAGCCAAATCGGAGCACTTTTGATTTGGAGACTTCCTGTTTGACGTGGAATGGCTGATAGATTTTTTTGACTTTTCCATTCAAAACAACATTTCTTTGTTCCTAGGAGAACGATCCAAACGCCTCATCGGAGGAAGATGACAGCGACGAGGATGCAAGCTCGGATTCCGAGAGGGCTCCATCAAAGCGCGTTACTAGTGCTAGGTTCGTTCGGCCTCCGTCATTCGCAATTACAGTCATCACAATAAATATGTAACAATAGATCTTCGCTTTAGTATTTCCAAATTATTTTCAATTGCACACAGGTTATATTTGTTTCAGCGAACGATTGGAGCACAGTTAAAAAAGGAGCGATTTTGAAATTTGTGGTTGAGTTTGAAATATTACATAGCAAGCAACTGCAGGGTTGTTACGGAAAAGTCGAAAAAAAATCCGCGCCAGATCCGCGCCGACCTCAAAACCCAATCCGCGCGAAATCCGCGCCATATAAAAAAATCGCGACAAACATAGAAGAGAGTAACATAATGAATAAAATTTTAAACGAAAAAAGAATGATACAGAAAGCATTACTGATCCGTTGATCAGTTGTGGATTCATATCCCACCTGCGCCAAGTGGAACCTTTTCTGCCATTTCTGAAACAATATTAACATTTTTTGTAACACTTTAAATATCGTTGCTTTAAAAACAAATTCAGGAAAAAAAATTTAAATTCAAAACTTAAAAAAATTTAAAACCCTAAAATAAACAACCAAATTATAAAATCTAGGGATTTTGTACTTGATAATTCCCACCAAAATTTTACGCTGGAAAATCGAAACACGAAATTTATTTTATTTTCTTCTCTAAATTTCTCTAAACTAAAATACGACTCCAAAAATTTAATAATTTAATAATTCAATAATTTAATAATTTAATAATTTAATAATTTAATAATTTAATAATTTAATAATTTAATAATTTAATAATTTAATAATTTAATAATTTAATAATTTAATAATTTAATAATTTAATAATTTAATAATTTAATAATTTAATAATTTAATAATTTAATAATTTAATAATTTAATAATTTAATAATTTAATAATTTAATAATTTAATAATTTAATAATTTAATAATTTAATAATTTAATAATTTAATAATTTAATAATTTAATAATTTAATAATTTAATAATTTAATAATTTAATAATTTAATAATTTAATAATTTAATAATTTAATAATTTAATAATTTAATAATTTAATAATTTAATAATTTAATAATTTAATAATTTAATAATTTAATAATTTAATAATTTAATAATTTAATAATTTAATAATTTAATAATTTAATAATTTAATAATTTAATAATTTAATAATTTAATAATTTAATAATTTAATAATTTAATAATTTAATAATTTCATAATTTCATAATTTCATAATTTAATAATTTCATAATTTCATAATTTCATAATTTCATAATTTCATAATTTCATAATTTCATAATTTCATAATTTCATAATTTAATAATTTAATAATTTAATAATTTAATAATTTAATAATTTAATAATTTAATAATTTAATAATTTAATAATTTAATAATTTAATAATTTAATAATTTAATAATTTAATAATTTAATAATTTAATAATTTAATAATTTAATAATTTAATAATTTAATAATTTAATAATTTAATAATTTAATAATTTAATAATTTAATAATTTAATAATTTAATAATTTAATAATTTAATAATTTAATAATTTAATAATTTAATAATTTAATAATTTAATAATTTAATAATTTAATAATTTAATAATTTAATAATTTAATAATTTAATAATTTAATAATTTAATAATTTAATAATTTAATAATTTAATAATTTAATAATTTCATAATTTCATAATTTCATAATTTAATAATTTCATAATTTCATAATTTCATAATTTCATAATTTCATAATTTCATAATTTCATAATTTCATAATTTCATAATTTAATAATTTAATAATTTAATAATTTAATAATTTAATAATTTAATAATTTAATAATTTAATAATTTAATAATTTAATAATTTAATAATTTAATAATTTAATAATTTAATAATTTAATAATTTAATAATTTAATAATTTAATAATTTAATAATTTAATAATTTAATAATTTAATAATTTAATAATTTAATAATTTAATAATTTAATAATTTAATAATTTAATAATTTAATAATTTAATAATTTAATAATTTAATAATTTAATAATTTAATAATTTAATAATTTAATAATTTAATAATTTAATAATTTAATAATTTAATAATTTAATAATTTAATAATTTAATAATTTAATAATTTAATAATTTAATAATTTAATAATTTAATAATTTAATAATTTAATAATTTAATAATTTAATAATTTAATAATTTAATAATTTAATAATTTAATAATTTAATAATTTAATAATTTAATAATTTAATAATTTAATAATTTAATAATTTAATAATTTAATAATTTAATAATTTAATAATTTAATAATTTAATAATTTAATAATTTAATAATTTAATAATTTAATAATTTAATAATTTAATAATTTAATAATTTAATAATTTAATAATTTAATAATTTAATAATTTAATAATTTAATAATTTAATAATTTAATAATTTAATAATTTAATAATTTAATAATTTAATAATTTAATAATTTAATAATTTCATAATTTCATAATTTCATAATTTAATAATTTCATAATTTCATAATTTCATAATTTCATAATTTCATAATTTCATAATTTCATAATTTCATAATTTAATAATTTAATAATTTAATAATTTAATAATTTAATAATTTAATAATTTAATAATTTAATAATTTAATAATTTAATAATTTAATAATTTAATAATTTAATAATTTAATAATTTAATAATTTAATAATTTAATAATTTAATAATTTAATAATTTAATAATTTAATAATTTAATAATTTAATAATTTAATAATTTAATAATTTAATAATTTAATAATTTAATAATTTAATAATTTAATAATTTAATAATTTAATAATTTAATAATTTAATAATTTAATAATTTAATAATTTAATAATTTAATAATTTAATAATTTAATAATTTAATAATTTAATAATTTAATAATTTAATAATTTCATAATTTCATAATTTCATAATTTAATAATTTCATAATTTCATAATTTCATAATTTCATAATTTCATAATTTCATAATTTCATAATTTCATAATTTCATAATTTAATAATTTAATAATTTAATAATTTAATAATTTAATAATTTAATAATTTAATAATTTAATAATTTAATAATTTAATAATTTAATAATTTAATAATTTAATAATTTAATAATTTAATAATTTAATAATTTAATAATTTAATAATTTAATAATTTAATAATTTCATAATTTCATAATTTCATAATTTAATAATTTCATAATTTCATAATTTCATAATTTCATAATTTCATAATTTCATAATTTCATAATTTCATAATTTCATAATTTAATAATTTAATAATTTAATAATTTAATAATTTAATAATTTAATAATTTAATAATTTAATAATTTAATAATTTAATAATTTAATAATTTAATAATTTAATAATTTAATAATTTAATAATTTAATAATTTAATAATTTAATAATTTAATAATTTAATAATTTAATAATTTAATAATTTAATAATTTAATAATTTAATAATTTAATAATTTAATAATTTAATAATTTAATAATTTAATAATTTAATAATTTAATAATTTAATAATTTAATAATTTAATAATTTAATAATTTAATAATTTAATAATTTAATAATTTAATAATTTAATAATTTAATAATTTAATAATTTAATAATTTAATAATTTAATAATTTAATAATTTAATAATTTAATAATTTAATAATTTAATAATTTAATAATTTAATAATTAAATAATTAAATAATTAAATAATTTAATAATTTAATAATTTAATAATTTAATAACTTAATAATTTAATAATTTAATAATTTAAAAATTTAATAATTCAATAATTTAATAATTTTATAATTTAAATATTTAATAATTTAATAATTTCATAATTTAATAATTTAATAATTTAATAATTTAATAATTTAATAATTTAATAATTTAATAATTTAATAATTTAATAATTTAATAATTTAATAATTTAATAATTTAATAATTTAATAATTTAATAATTTAATAATTTAATAATTTAATAATTTAATAATTTAATAATTTAATAATTTAATAATTTAATAATTTAATAATTTAATAATTTAATAATTTAATAATTTAATAATTTAATAATTTAATAATTTAATAATTTAATAATTTAATAATTTAATAATTTAATAATTTAATAATTTAATAATTTAATAATTTAATAATTTGATAATTTAATAATTTAATAATTTAATAATTTAATAATTTAATAATTTAATAATTTAATAATTTAATAATTTAATAATTTAATAATTTAATAATTTAATAATTTAATAATTCAATTATTTAATAATTTAATAATTTAATTATTGATTAATTTAAAAATTCAATAATTTAAAAATTTAATAACTTAATAAATAAATGATTGAATAACTAAAGAACTTTCATAAAAAAATAAGAATTTAAGAATTAGAAAAAATCCATGTTATTTTTTTTAAATTTTTCAATGTGAGAATTTAGGATCGTTTTTGAGTCTGCATGTTTTGGCAAATTTATGAATTCTATTTTTTTTGTTTAATTGAATATGTAAATTCTGAAATTTTCAATTTTAGACGGAGATTTTAGCAGATTGCTAAGTGGATTTCGTCATATTTTGATAATTGAGAGTAGAACCAATTCCACCTAAATCAGAGTGGCAACAGAATCTTTAATTTTTTTAATAAATCGCAAATTTCAAAATTTAAATATAAGATTGAAAAAACTTAAAAAATCTAAAAAGAAGTAAAGCTTTTTGAAATTCTGAAATTTTTCGAATTTTGTAATTTTGAAATTGTAATTAATATGATCGCTCAATATTTATTGTTTGCTATAAGAATAAGAAATCTCAATACATTTTTAAAAATAAACGCTCCTTAAGACTATTTTTAAAGATTCGTATTAAGAAAAAAAACAATGAATAGTTTTCAGAAAAAAAATTCTTCATTAACAACTATTTAGAAATTGATGTTTTTGCACTCAAAGAAAAAGATTGAATTTATTTAATTGCTTATAATATTTTCCTTTGTACCTTGAAAGAAATTCTATCGTTCTCAATTATTTTATTTATGAAAATTGCTATCCGCGCGAAATCCGCGCCTGAACAAAATTAGCCAGCAAATCCGCGCCAGATCCGCGCGATACGCGCCATCCGCGCCATCCGCGCGATCCGCGCCGTCCGTAACAACCCTGCAACTGGCGTGTGAGATCGGGGAGATCTTTTCATTCGTGAACGTGTTGAATGAGGCGTGGGTGAACGTGCGCCGTCTGTCGATCGGGAACGTCCAGGAGGGATTAGTTGCGATGAGCAGCGTTGTCATCATGAACACGAGCAGCGTGTTTCAAAAAAGGGATTTATTTCTGTCGGACATGTCCATATTACACGACATCGATGTTCAAGTCCAGGTCCCACGACATACTGTGGAAGGACTGCAGCAACAATCCCTTCTGTACAAAATGCCGCACGTTGTTTTCGAACTCAACGAACCTAGAAATTCACATCTCGAGGGACAAATGCGAAGATCTGAAGCAAAGCGAGATGCGTTGCGTGAAATGCGGGAAGGCGTTCAAAAACAACAAATATTTAAAAAGGCATTCCCGCAAACAGTGGTTGAAGCTCGTAATGCAACATCGCTATACCATCGACGCAAAGAAAGCACTGCCGGATATCATCCCGCAGTGTTCGTACTGCCTACGATATTTCTTGGATCAATGCGAATTGTATGCCCACCTCAAAAAACGTAACAAACTGCAGAAAGTACGAAAAATTTTTATTTGTCGTAAATGCGATTTCCTAATGCTCGATCAAACTCAATATTACAAACGCCGCGAAGAGCAAAACCTTTGGCAAGAATCGCCAAGAAGGGAAAAAGAACGAAAAATGGTATCCATGTCCACGCTGCGACCAATGTTTTGAAAGTGACAAAGCGATCAACCGTCACATCGATAACAGAATTTGCCAAAGGCAGTGTGCGCTACGGGCTTTGTTGAGGAAGCCTAGCACCAACTACGTCAACATTCTGTACCTCCTATATATTACCATACCGGCTTTTGTCCGCTAGCGATGGTTAAAACGAGCCGCGAACGGTAAGTGCGAAACACGCAGAAATAATTCCAAAAGCCATTGCCCTGTCTAACTCGGTGCGAGTCGGTCGTGTTTAGCGAGTCTCTTACACGCGAGTTTTCTGTGCGATTTTTTCGGCGTCTTCGACGGCGATTTCCCGTTCCGGCGGTTGCAGGTGGTGCGGACCACGTTCCGGAAGAAGTGGACACGGCGACGGCCCAGAAGCGGCAGTTCCCCAAGGCAGCTTCCCGAGTTCCCGCTCCCGTGAGGCGGCAGCAGGAGAAGGCGGCGGCAGACGCAAACGAGCGGTGGTCGCAGGAGGCGGCCCCGGAGAGTCGACTGCAGTCGACGGACCAGTTTCCGGCCAGGCCAGGTCGGAGACAACCCCGGTGTTTGTGTGTGGCTGGCAGCAGGCAGCACAACAACAACAACAACAAGCGCGCGCAAACGAGCTTCCCGCGCATCCCGCTGCGGGCGGCAGCCAGTGCGGCCAGTTCGGCGGTGAGTGCAAAAGGCGAGTTTTTTGTTTGCTTTTAGTTTTTTTTTTTTTTTCTCATAGTTTTTTTTTTTCTCCTGTTAGTTTTTTTTTCTCATTTCTTTGCGTTATTTTAGTCTCATTATTTTTAGTTTTGATTAGTTTTCTTCCGTTTTTCCGCAATCATGGATCCGACCGAGTCGGAACATGAAGAATCTGAATTCGATTCTACCCTTGAGGGTGATGAGGACGTGGAAATGGCGGACTCCGTTTTGGGAGTTCCTTCAAACACCACCAACAGGGACCTCTTCCTGAAGGATAAGGATGCTGGCGGTAAAGGGGGATCCTCGGACGGGTCTAAGACGAAGAAGCGAAAGCGTCCTAAATCAGATCCGAATCCGGTTCCCCCTCAACCACCAATTCCTTCCTTGACTCCAGACCCGATTCCTCCCTTGACTCCAGACCCGGTTCCTCCCTTGACTCCAGAACCGATTCCTCCCAATCCAGATCCAATTCCTCCTAAAACACCGGTGCCGAATCCGGATCCAAATCCCCCTCCGCCCCTGAATCCTCATTCTCAAAAACCGATTCCTCGTCCTCGTCAGTATCAAGAGGGATCGCAAACGGAATGGGTGGTCTTCTTCCGGCCCAAACAGAAGCCGTTAAACTTTGTACAGATCACCAAGGATTTGCAGAAGCACTATCCTGGGGTGGTCGAATGTACCAAGCTGAACAAGAGCAAGCTCCGCGTGATCGTGAACTCCGCGGTGCAAGCTAATCAGATCGTAACTGATCTGCGGTTCTGCATTGAGTACCGTGTTTGGATTCCGGCCCACAAAGTCGAAATCGACGGCGTGGTGACCGATGACAGTCTGTCGCTTGTCGACCTCTCAAGGGCGGTGGGACGCTTCAAGAACCCTAAACTTCCAGCTGTGGAGGTACTCGAGTGTCGGCAACTGGGCAACGTCACCACCGAGGGTGGCCAGAAGAAGTTCATTCCTTCTGCTTCGTTCCGGGTGACTTTTGCAGGGTCAGCTCTGCCGGACTACATTGAGCTGTACAAGCTTCGGCTTCCAGTTCGATTGTACGTTCCGCGAGTGATGAGCTGCGAAAACTGCCAGCAGTTGGGACACACCAAGACCTACTGCAGCAACAAGAGCAAGTGTTCAAAGTGCGCCGGCCCCCACAAGGACGTGGATTGCCAAAAGCAGGCTGAAAAATGCCTGCTTTGTGGCGGGGAACCGCACAAAACTCGGCAGTGCCCAAAGTACAAGGAGCGCGAGGACAAGATGAAGCGATCCTTGAAGGAACGCTCCAAGAAGTCCTTCGCGGAAATCCTTAGTCAGGTGACCCACTCCAATCGCTTCGCTCCTTTGGCGGACGAAGATTCGGGGGATGAAGATTCCGATGTGGAGGTCCTCTTCCAGAGAGACGAGGAAAGTGACTCTTCCGGGCCAAACCCGAAGCGCAACAAGGCTTCCAAGTCCAGAAAAGCCGCTGGCGGCAAGGGTAAGGAAAGTGACTCGTTGAACTTCGAGGAGGATTTTCCTTTCGGTCCGTCAGGTAAGCCCGCTCCGAAGCCGACACCGAAGCCGGCACCGATTCCTCTCAAGCCGCTGAAGCCCGTTCCCAAGCTGCCAAAGATCCCCCTCAAACCGGTTCCTCAACCGAATCCGATCACCGATGCCTTCAAAGGAGTCCTTCCTTTTTCCACAATCGTGGAATGGCTGTGCTCTTTCGTGAGTGAACCGACGCGTTTAATCATAAAGCGGTTTGAGCCTCTCGCTAGACACATCGGGAAACAGCTTGCTACCACGATGCCCCTCTTGTCGTTCATTTCCTTCGATGGGTAATACACCAAAAACGAAAAATGGCATCTCCTTCCTACAATGGAATTGTAGAAGTTTAACCCCCAAGTTAAACGATTTTCAACAATTCGCATTCGAACGGGACTGTGATGTGTTTGCGCTGAGCGAAACGTTTCTTATCGGAGATGAGACGCCAGCTTTCCGGGGGTACAACATCATCACAGAGAACAGGGCAGGACCAAATAGAGGTGGAGGCGTACTGATTGGGGTCAGGAAATGCCACACCTTTAGAAAGGTCACGCTCCCGAAGCTAGGAGGAATCGAAGCAGTCGCAGTACAGGCCAGGATCAGAGGACTGGACATTTGCATTGTATCCGTCTACGTTCCCCCACAGGTGTCGTTAACTCGACAAAAGTTGTGGGGTATGCTTGAGCTGTTGCAGGCACCGCGACTGGTTCTGGGTGACTTTAATCTTCACAGCACCGAGTGGGGAAGTCACAAAACAGACCCTCAAGCATATCTGATTCATGAACTGTGCGACGACTTCCAGATGACCCTCCTAAATAGGGACAAGCAAGTTACGCGGATTGCAACACCACCAACGCCAACCACGTCCGGCACGAAGGCGAGTGCCATCGACTTGTCGCTCTGTTCCAACAGTCTGGCAGTTCTCTGTGACTGGAACGTGCTTCAAGATCCTCGTGGCAGTGATCACTTGCCGATCGCTATTCTGGTTAGCCATGGCCCACAGCAATCGACAACGGTGGAGATGCCTTACGATCTGACGCGAAATATCGACTGGAAACAGTACGCGGAGGCAGTCTCCATTGGAGTTGAGTTGCGAGATGGGTTGGCACCGCTTGAAGAATATGCGTATCTGGCTAATTTGATCTATGACAGTGCGTTACAAGCTCAGACGAAACCCGTCCCGGGACCGTACATCCGAACGCGCCCTCCACTCCCCTGGTGGGACAAGGAGTGTACGGATCTCTCGGCGGCCAGGTCTGAAGCTTATGTGGACTTCTGCAAGTGTGGAATCCGAGCGAACTTCCAAAAGTACAGAGCTCTTGATCGCAGGTACAGTAATACTCTGAAGCGGAAGAAGCGAATGTACTGGCGGGAGTTCGTTGAAGGACTACCAGCAGATACGTCCATGAGCACTCTGTGGCGCGTTGCGAGGGCCATGCGTAGAGGTTCCGTTCCGAACGAGAGTGTGGAAAAATCGGACAAGTGGATATTGGATTTCGCCAAGAAGGTGTGCCCGGACTCGGTGCCGACACAACCATCATTCGACGTTGTTGATGGGAGCGATGCTAATCCTCCCTTCTCGATGGTAGAGCTCTCCATAGCACTATTGACGGGCAACAACACTGCTCCTGGTCCGGACAAGATCAAGTTCAGCTTGCTGAAGAATCTTCCGGACGTCGCCAAGCAGCGTCTGTTGAAACTGTTCAACACGTTGGTGGAGCAGAACGTAATTCCACACGAATGGCGACAGGTCCGGGTGGTTGCCATTCAAAAGCCCGGTAAGCCGGCGTCCGACCACAACTCGTATCGTCCAATCAGCTTGCTGTCGTGTCTACGCAAGTTGCTGGAGAAGATGATCCTCGACCGCCTCGAACCATGGATGGAACGAGAGCACTTGCTGTCAGACACGCAGTATGGCTTCCGGAGAGGCAAGGGAACAAGCGACTGTCTAGCCTTGCTGGCCACAGGAATCGACATAGCCCGTGGTAAAAAACAGCAAATGGCTTCTGTCTTCCTAGACATCAAGGGTGCATTCGATTCAGTCTCCATCGATGTGTTGGGAGTAAAGCTGCGGCGGAGCGGTCTCAATCCGACGATGTGCAACTTCCTCATCAACCTGTTGTCAGAAAAACACATGCACTTTGTGCAAGGTGATCTGGCAATCACCCGGATAAGTTACATGGGTTTGGCACAAGGCTCACGCCTAAGCCCATCCATGTATAACTTCTACGTCAGCGATATCGACGATTGCTTGACCGGAGACTGCACCCTTATACAGTACGCAGATGACGCAGTGGTTTCAATCGCTGCCAAGAAGGAAGTCGATCTGCTAGAACCCTTGCAAGATACCCTGAACAACTTGGCCCATTGGGCAGTTGGAAAGGGTATTGAATTCTCTCCGGAGAAGACGGAACTGGTCGTTTTTACGGGGAAGCATGAACCGCCGCAGCTCAATCTTTCTCTCTCGGGAAAGACTATCGAGCAGTCGGACCACTTCATGTACATGGGTACCATCTTTGATCAGAAGGGAACATGGGGGAAGCACATTAACTACCTGAAGCAAAAGTGCCTGCAAAGAACTAATTTTCTGCGCAGCGTCTCTGGCAACCGGTGGGGTGCTCATCCTTCTGACCTGCTTCGACTGTACAAGACTACGATACTCTCAGTGCTGGAATATGGCAGTTTCTGCTTCCAAACAGCTGCGAAATCACGCTTGTTGGTTCTCCAGCGGATACAGTACCGAAGTCTTCGCATTGTCTTGGGATGCATGCACTCAACTCACAACATGACCCTCGAGGTCTTGGCGGGAGTATTGCCTCTGCGAACTCGTTACTACGAACTGTCTTACCGGTTCCTGATCCGGTGTGATTACAGGAATAAACTGGTAATTGACAACTTTGAAACGTTGCTGAACCTTCACGTTGAGTCTCGGCGCATGCTTCTATATTATGACTTTATGTCATCGTGGGAGGGGAGCCCGAGCACAACGGTACAGCGCACGCCTCCGTTAACCAGCAGCACCCTGATTGGCTTCGACACGTCCATGAAAGCCGATACTCGCGGTATCCCAAACCATCTTCTGCGGGGAGTTGTACCGTCGATCTTCGCATCTAAGTACAACCATGTTCCTCCAAACAACAGATTCTTCACCGATGGCTCCAAGCTCGACGGCTGTACGGGCTTCGGTGTTTATCATGAATCTTATCAGCTGTTCTTTAAGCTGAAGGACCCGAGTTCGGTTTATGTCGCAGAGTTAGCCGCGGTTTACTGCGCACTGCGAATCATCGAGACCATGCCACCTGACCACTACTTCATCTTCACCGATAGCTTTAGCTCTGTTGAGGCTATCCGGTCTCTGAAGCCGACCAGGGAGTCTACGTTTTTCCTCACGGAAATACGTAAGACTTTAAACAACCTGGCGGCTCAGTCCTTCAGCATCACGGTGGTATGGGTCCGCGCTCATTGCTCGATTCCGGGTAATGAGAAAGCGGACTTGCTCGCCAAGAAGGGTGCTGAGAGTGGAGACATTTTTGAAAGGCCAATTAGCCTACAAGAATGCTACGGTTTTCCGAGGCAGCGTGCGCTTCTGGATTGGCAAACACAATGGGACGGCGACACCAAAGGACGTTGGATGTATTCCATACGACCTAAGGTGCAAAGAAAAGCCTGGTTCAAGGGAATGGACTTGACGCGTGGATTCATCAGAACGATGTCCCGCCTTATGTCGAACCATTACTCGTCCAAGGCTCATCTGTACCGTATCAACATGAGTGATACGAACCTTTGCGACTGTGGGCAGGGTTATCAGGACATCGACCATCTCGTATGGGCGTGTCCAGATCACCAGGCTCACAGAATTAAGTTGAAAGATACCCTCAGGGCCCGAGGAAGACCACCAGAAATCCCGATGCGAGACGCGTTGTCTCAACTTGACCTTGATGTTCTCTATCCGATCTATCAGTTCCTCTCAGATTCCAAAATATTCATTTAGTTTTCTTTCAGTTAGTTTTCCTTCAGTTAGTTTTCCTTCTGTTAGTATAACTCGCCTTCGCACAAAGCCGTCGTTTCTGGATTGCACCGGAAGCAAAGCAAGAACGCCCCAGCAGCTGGACACCGAGTTGCGGCTGAGGACAAAACGCAAAGGCCAGCAGAGCCAACCAAGACCCCTACACAATCCCCCTTCCCTTCCCACGCCTTGTCTTTAACATCAATCCCTTCCCTACTAACCCCGAGTAGGCCGCGGGTAATCGGCTCCCCTCCCACTAACATTTACACACAAGATCCTCTGTAATTATTAAGCCAAATGTAATTACAAAAGCCGACTCGGTCCTAACCAGGTCCCAGTACCGAAAAGGACCTAATAAAAATAATTTTATGAAAAAAAAAAAAAAATTCCAAAAGCTCTCCCGTCTCTGCAGAGAGAAGAGATACGTAGAGACGCGTAGCACGGGATTGAAACTCGTCTGAAAAATCTGTATCATTTTTTCATTCGGAACAGTGGCGCCGCGTGGTGTTAGCTGCCCTGTTTATTACACTGTAAAATTATCCATGGCCAATCCAAGGAACCAGAAGGTGACAACAGAAATGTCCGTCCAAAATGGGTGCTGCATAAAACTTATTATTTTTAACAAATTTTCGAACAAATCAGCAACGAATTACAAGTTTGACAGCCGAACTACACTTAAAAAGTTTGTTTTGTTATTTGTTTTTGCAAAACCGCATATTTTTAACGAAAGTGTCAAAAATATTCGTAATCACCTTTTGTCTCTTGGTGGCGCTTTGTGTTAGTATGTGTGTGGTCTATGTTTGCGGACGTGCACTCAGAACACAGAACAGTGAGAACTAGCGAAAATGCTTCGCTTTCTTCTGATACAAGTCGCCATATTGAAATTGCTTGAAGATTCATACCCGTGCGCGTAGGCAAGCACATCACTGCAATCCTGACAACCAACCAACAAAACAAAATATGTTGAACGGCGAATTAGTAAATCCAAGAAAATCATCGCGGCGCCGTTTTGCGGCGCCGTTTTGCGGCAGCGTTTTGCGGCGCCGTTTCGCGGCAGCGTTTCGCGGCGCCGTTTCGCGGCAGCACTTTCCCTCTCAATAGGGACTGTGTTATAGATCTGGAAATGCTTAATAACAGTAAAAATGGGTAACACGCTACAATAGTTCTCGTTATCAGGATTAAGTTGCTTAATACTATAACAGAAAGAAAAAAAAAAGATCCATTGGATTGGACTGGAAGTTTGTTTGATCTGTTGGTTTTGTGTGGTGCTCATCGTCCGAGGTCGTTGGCTCGTTGGCTACGTCTTACTCGAAGGTACTGGGGTGCCATTCCAAAAAACCCGGGCCGAAGGCCCTGGAATACTGCGTCATCCGTCAAACGCTTATATCTTCCTTCCCTCTAATCGAATCGACACGATTTATGTTCCATTCGATTCGAAAATTATTCAGCAATTTACCACAAAACTTTCATTGTTGGCAAAATAGTTTAACTATTGAAACAATCAGGGCTACGGAGTCGGGTCATTGTTCAAGCGACTCCGACTCCGACTCCGACTCCGGCTTTCAGAGATTAGCCGACTCCGACTCTGACTCCGGCTCCGGCTCTCAGCTCCAACCGACTCCGACTCCAGCTTTCTGAGATTAGCCGACTCCGACTCCGACTCCGACTCCAGTTTTTAAAAAATGGTTGGCTCCGACTCCGACTCCACATATTTTTAAATGTTTCAAAAGTTAGTTAGAAAACATTGATGAATAGAATTATTTATTATTTATTAGTTATTGAAACAGCAATCAAAAAATATCTCCATTTTTGAAGGCATTTTCAGAAGAACAGTTTGGTAAGTAAATTTGGATTTATTTACTTAACCTCAAATTTCTAATAAATTTATTAAAAGCTGAAATATTGATATGTTATGTTTTGAATGATCATTAAAAGAAAACTGGCCTTAATAATCGATTTACATATAAATTTAATTTGCTCACTTCAAGGCTGACATTTCGTCAGCTGTGTGCTATCTTGTGACATAGACCATTTTGGTCGAAAATGAGTTAATGATGACGTTTTGCTATACTTAACAAACACCACAAGATGCATTAACCCGATTTTGGAAACTCGCTTTCGTTTCCCGGATATCGCAATACACACTTGTGACATAGACCATTTTATCAACAAAATGATCGTGCACACTTGTGACACGTCATACATGTTGTTGGAAAATGTGGGAAATTTTTCTTGTTTTTCACAAATTTATGTTGATACTCATTTTCTGAAGGCATTGCAATCTTTTGTTTTTGAAAATATACTGATTAAGTCGGTTAAACTATTGATTTAAGTCTATTTTAGTTTGTATGGAAATTCTGTGCACACTCGTGACACGTAGTACAATTTTACTTTCGAAACACACTTGTGACACGTGCTTTTCAGATTTTTGATTACATAATTTACTGTATCTTTTAACTGGTGTAACCAAATTAGTTGAAACTTGGAGCGTTTGTTAAGCGATAGTATACGAACCGATTGCTTCAAAAAGTTTGGCTCTATCATTCATAGTTTTGAAAATATTTATCATCAAACTTTAAAAATCGATTTTCTCGAAAAGTGTTAAATGATCGTTGTCACAAGATAGCACACAGCTGACGATTTATAAAACGCACAGTGACAATCAAAGTCACCTTGTTTTGTTTTTTTAAATAAAAAAAAAATGGTCGCGCATCCATCAAAATATATGAAAAACTTAAAATTGGATAAACACAAAAATCTACAGGTAAAATAATTTCTAGGGCACGGATATCATATTGACGTGGGACAAACAGAATGAGAAAAATATTACCGGTTGAATACTATTTTGAATTTGATTATTTTGAATAATATTTTAAACATAAATTAAAATCCTATCATTTTTTATACATTTTTTATCTTGAAATTCTATTCTGTCCAGAAATATTGAGATTTTTTTAACGATAGTATGCGACAATATCAAAATAGTTTGCCTAAGGATCAACATTCTCAGATTTTAGTAGAGAAATAGTAAAAATTAAGATAATCGATATATTTAATAGTCGAGAACAGAACACTGATGAAGTCTGCAAGTAGTTGACGAAATACGTATCTGTCAAGATATAAAAAATATATAGAGCAATTCCAGCTCAAATCAGGAATTTTTCTGGTACTTTTGTACCCGACCCTCTCCGATTTCAATGAAACTTTGTAGACATGTTTTCCTAGGCCTATATAAGCCATTTTTGTGTATATGGAGCCAATAGTACTCGAAAACAACATTTGAGAAGGGCGTAAGGTATTTAAATATTTTTGTATTTTGTAATTTAAAATTACTGTATCTCGAAGCCGTTGCGTCGTACCAAAAAGTGGTCAAAGACAAACTTGTAGGAAATTGGATGGGCTTTCTGAAAAAAAATCACTGAAAGGAAAATACACGCCACTTCTATGGGATTTTTAAATTTTTATGTTTAAAAGTTAAATTTTAAGGTGAAGTCACGATTTTTTTTTTGTTTAAAATTTTTGAGAAGATAGCCTAAAATGTTACCAAAAGACTGACGGAAAATAAAGGATGGTATGTCTCTCCTAAAAAAATACAAAAATCATTTATTAAAAAAGTTTTTTTTGAAAAGTGGTCTAAACATCAAAATTTTGTAAAACCGGTAGTGGCATTCGATTCCCCAGACAATTTTACATAAAACTCTCCATATTGACCATTGTCCTATGTCCAATCCTTGGGAAGATACAGCGGTTTTAAAAATAAAAATGTTGAAAAAACGGGTTTTTATTGTGGTATAAGATGATTGTGTGTAAACTTTTTTCAGAACTGAATTAAATTTGGTCAAATTTGCATTGAAAGGGTACATGAATACAGGCAAAAGGAAGCAGTCAAGAATCAATTAATTCTGGCTACAAAACCAATTATGATTTTAATTTTTTGAGTTATTAAGCGGTTTCATAGCAAATACTGGAAAATAAAAAAAAATTGTTGAATTTAAGATAACTCCGACTCCGACTCCGACTCCGGGTTATCAGAAATCTTTGGCTCCGACTCCGACTCCGACTCCAGCTCTTCAAATTTAGCCGACTCCGGCTCCGACTCCGACTCCAGCTGTTCGAGTTTTGACGACTCCGACTCCGACTCCGACTCCAGGTCCCCAAAAAGACCCGACTCCACCGACTCCGGCTCCGACTCCGACTCCGACTCCACAGCCCTGGAAACAATTGAATGTTTTAAAATGTTTTCAAAATGCAGAGATTTTGCAAGCAAAATGAGCGCTTCCCACTCACGGACGGGAATGTCAAGTACCTGTTTTGAGGGGAAAATCATCCGAGCAACGCGACCGAAGAGCCCATTCTATCATCGCTCGGCATCTGTGGTGGCAAGTCGTGGACGCGAATTTAAACGGTGTCGTCCTCCGGGAAAATAGGTATGCGGAAGACTTGGCCTCTGCATCCTACCTTATGCCGGATATTGTGCAAAGTGTTTGAGTTCGGCAGAAATTATTGTCTCGGTGTACTTTCATTGTTTTTTCGTACGTGAACACCATCAAACACTTTGTGCAACGAATTGTAGAAGGATCTTTCAGCAGTTTTTCTGACGTAATGCAACATTTGGCACGTTTTTTGAGGTGGGCATCCAATTTGCTTTGTTCGATGAAATAGCGCAAGCAGTACGAGCACTGCGGGATGATGTCCGGCAGTGCCTTCTTTGCATCGATGGTGTAGCGTTGTTGCATCACCAGTTTCAGGCACTGTTTGCTGGAATGCCTTTTTAAATATTTGTTATTTTTGAACGCCTTCCCGCGTTTCACGCAACGCATCTCGCTTTGCTTCAGATCTTCGCATTTGTCCCTCGAGACGTGAATTTCTAGGTTCGTTGAGTTCGAAAACAACGTGCGGCATTTTGTACAGAAGGGATTGTTGCTGCAGTCCTTCCACAGTATGTCGTGGGACCTGGACTTGAACATCGATGTCGTGTAATATGGACATGTCCGACAGAAATAAATCCTTTTTTTGAAACACATCCGTTTCTCGCTGCTCGTGTTCATGATGACAACGCTGCTCATCGCAACTAATCCCTCCTGGACGTTCCCGATCGACAGACGGCGCACGTTCACCCACGCCTCATTCAACACGTTCACGAAGAATAAGATCTCCCCGATCTCACACGCCAGTTGCTTGCTATGTAATATTTCAAACTCAACCACAAATTTCAGAATCGCTCCTTTCTTAACGGTGCTCCAATCGTTCGCTGAAACAACGATAACCTGTGTGCAATTGAAAATAATTTGGAAATACTAAAGCGAAGATCTATTGTTACATATTGTACAAAGATTTATTAATACACCTTAAGGTGGCTCGAAATGATTGATTTTTAAGAACAAGTTTTTTTTCTGTTTCTTTTAAACCCCTAATCGGGTAACCAGGTTCGGATTGTGTTTCGGTGGTTGGCAGAATATCTGTAGCAGCACTTCCGGTACGATTTAGATGGGTGCGTTTTAGAGGAGCGATAAGTGCCAGTTAACGGTCTGCGAAGCGGGAACCATCCTAACGGAAAAGTTACTCTTGTATTCAGCCCACCCAGACGAGCGATCTTCCAGAAAAGAAGACCTACGATGATTTAACCTCGCATCGTTGCCAACAACTACCAGACAGACGTTAACAGACGTTACCTCTGGGCGAGACGTCATGAAGCGGACATTGCAATTCAACACTTTTTTGAAGTGACTGGGTCAAGGCTCATTTCCAATGAAAATTAAATCAATGTAAAAATACATCATATATCACAATATCATTTGGTACATGAAAATAATGGCCACTGACGGAATGCATCGAAGCATATTATTTTTCCAATTAAACATGTAAAGTTACGCACAACTTTCGTGTTTTGGCAATTTATTTTCACGGAGGTGGCAATGCTTGAAAACATTATATTATATTAAGTTATTGAAAGATATAATTGGCAATTGGATAATATATTGGTCATGGACAACATTTTAACTTTTTCACAAAAACTCGCGAAACATTTTTTTTATACAGTCCAACTTTATAACAAAAGCGCACGAAAGAGTAACATGACGAACCAAAAGCAACAAAAATCTTCTTTAATCGTTCAACTAAGGCTCTAATCAAAGAAGTGAAATTCTTTACCACATTCCACAACATATGCCCATAGAGTTATCTACGTGCGTGTATTGCGTGTACGTACAAGAAGGGTTTTTAAGTTAAAATTTGTACCCGCCAGCTAACACAAATGGTAAGGTAGTGTGCGTGAAATCGGGCTTAGATAAGTCTATACACTCAATTTATATTTGTATGTTTTAGTGATGTTTTCGATTCATACGATTAATTGCTGACTTTTTGTCAAGGAAATACACGCAGTCTTTGAAGAAAATGGCAAAACAAGTAGCTGCATAACATTTTCACAATATTTTATAACCATTACATTTCACTTACCTTTCACTTGTTCCACCAAGGGAACATTCTCCACAGTTTCTTCGCCCTGGTTATCTTCATAACCCTCAACATTCAACCGTCCGTTCTAGTTGAACGACCGCCCCCCCCCCCCCCCCCCCCGTTACCGTTGAAGTTTATATGGGGAAAATCGCAAAAATGTATGCAGAAAAACATCGTTTTAATATTTTTCTGCCAGGTGGCGCGGGTCTCACCCAAAATTTTCCAAGAGTGAGATTCTTGTAGGAAATTTAATTTCCTACAACTTTGTCGAAGGGTGCAAAACGATCCGAGTTGATCCTGATTTTTGATGATTGTTCTAGTAAAAAGTATTTTTTTGTGTACTTCTTATATACCCCTTATATTCTTTCAAGTATATAAGCCAATTTCTTTTCATCGCATTGCTAATAACTCATCAGGATCAACCCGGATCTACTTGCACCCTTCGACAAAGTTGCAGGAGATTAAATTTCCTACAAGAATCTCACACTTGGACAATTTTGGGCGAGACCTGCGCCACCTGCTGCCAAAATCCTGAAGCGATGTTTTTCCCCATACATTTTAGCGATTTTCCCCATATAAACTTCAACGATAAAAAGCGACCCCTTAGCCTTAACCGATTTGACTCAAAATTGGCACAGTAACTTATTATTGCCTAAAAAAACGATCCAGGGGGTATCTCTTCAGATTTCCCAAAATTTTCATTTTTTCTTGTCACCCTATTGTGCATTCTTTCAATGTGATGTTATGCAAGAATTTTCCCTTCTTTTGTTAATCAGTTGACTTTTGTGACTAAATTCTACAATTTTTTACCATCCGTGGGCTTTGATGATGAAAGCTTAAAGTCTCTTTCACGCCCTGGCGGATCGTTCGGCGTGATCGCCGGTTCCACCGAGTCGTTGTACAACAGTAGGTATTGGGTATTCAGAGAAAAATGTCATCCCCGTTCGCCGAACAAGCGTCACTTTGCTTCCGCGCCGACTCTGGAAGCATAGTCAAACAGACATAACAATCAAATTACAAAGAGACTCAAAATGTAACCGCACTTGAAGTAAAACATGGCAAAACTACAAACAAAACACTTTAAATAACTAAAAATTAAGTTATAGTACATTTCATCATAATTGAAGAGAAATAACTTAACCTAAAAACAAATGAAAATGACTTCTACAAGAAAAAATCAAGTTAGAAAATGAACTGGTCAAGCAACTGTTTCTATCAACTGTTCCTTCAATATTCCCTACACACAAAAAAAAATCCGAATGTTACATCATTTATGATGTAACACTTTTGCACGTCATTAAACATTTAAATTTAAATACAATTTGATGTAAATGTGCAACAAATTATACGTAAAAACATGATTTTACGTGTGATTCAACCGTTTACGTCAAATCTCAAATTTACATCGACTGAGTTTACATTTGATTCATTTTTTCCGTGTCGAGTAAATTCACATATTTTTTTTCTGTGTACACTGTTGCTTTTTGATTCTTATGTCTATTTGTTTATGCTCCCAGAGCCGTCACGGAACTGATTTGGGGAACTACGAAGCCGCATGACCGTTCACCCTACTTCCTTTTTGGTGGATTTGGGTCGGCGCGGAAGCAAAGTGACGCTTGTTCGGCGAACGGGGATGACATTTTTCTCTGAATACCCAATAATTTCCATGTAAATTTCAACTCGCTGGGGACATGCCAATTCTCAACCAAATGGGCTGATATTTGGCTTGAGAGTCCCTATGGGTATCCTCTACAAGGGGAACCTCGGTTTGCCGTGATCTGAGAACTTTTTTGTTTGGTTGAAACACCCTACTATACATGCATGGGTGCACACTAGGGTGACAATAAAAGACATCGATATCAGGGATACCCCCTGACTCGGTTCCTTAGGAAAATATAAGTAACTGTGCCAATTTTGAGCCAAATCGGTTAAGGTTTAAGGGTCGCTAAAGATCGGTCAAGCTACAGATTGTCTAGCCAATGTTTCTGGACACCAAACGCCCTTTACGCCCAGCAAAACTGGCAGTGTTGCAAGCGCAAAACATACGTTGCCAGTGCCTGTTTATTTTACATTGGCCAGTCTGTTTCCCTAGACAGTCTGTAGTTAAAGCTGGTGATCTCTTAAGATTTTATTTACAAAAAACATTTTTTTTTCTTGTCACCCTAGTGCGCACTTGCAATTTCAAGATAAGAAACCTAGCAAAAGTGGCACAATCGAGCACACAAGCATTGATAGTATCGCAAATAACTCCATGTTTAGACCCACCTGGATTAAACTTTCATTTCAACCTATCAAATTTTAAAGAAAAAAGTCCACATGGTTTATGAAAGGCCCCCTAAGACATTAGCCATATTTTAAAATTAAGTTGCTGCAATACAAAACAATACATACCAACATACTAGCAAGAAAGTTTCGATTTTATGAAAAAAAGAAAAAACACAGAAAAGGATAACAATCAACTATTCGACTTTATTTGCATCATTGCTTCGTCGTACATTTCATTAAATGATTGCACATCATACAGATTGTACGCTTCGCCTGGTTCTATGCAACACTGTAGCGGCAATTTACGATCCGCCAAACCTCGAATTTTGTCCTCAATGTTGCTTTCGTCACTGAGAGACGCCATTAGTGCCCTTCGTTTGGCCACTGTCGGGTCACAGCTTGATGGCACCGGCAGCTCCATCGGCTCCTCATCCACCTCCATTGGCTCTGGACGTGGTTTGCGTTTTCGCGCCAAGCACTTGTTCCGCTTGTGACCCGCATTTCCACAGTGATGACACACCACGTGTTTCTTCCGCTGACGCGTTGACCCCACCACATCCACGCCATCCAGTTGAACAACGTTCTCGAGCTCCTGCCTCAGCTGTGGAATCGCTCTCATGAAGGTATAGTGATTTTCCAGATAAGAGATCGATTCCCCTTCGCGCACCATTTTCTGAATGATTGTGTTGTGTTGGAACAGCAAGTCCTTAAGTGGTTTATTTCCTTTGTCAAGGGAGTACAACTGCGCCCTCAGCCCTAAAACTGACATAGTGCGTTCCATTCGCAATCCGCAAGTCCTGTTGAAAAAAAAAACTTTTTAAACCTTTTTTTTAACTTAGCAAGTGCAGGCAAAATCTCACCTCTCACTTCAAAATATGGCCAATCGATTACCGTAGGACTAAAGACCAACCTCAGCACTGACCTAAGTGGCCCCAAAGAATCGATTTCTTATGTAGGGGGATTTATTCTAAACTCATCAAGCATCTCATGCAAAAATTCATAACGCAGTGTCGTGTAATGCAGATAAACTTATCGCGCACACGAGAGGGATAGTTTTCATGAATGCTACTTTCCGGTCGGTCTCGCGTGCGCGACGCGTTATCAGCAATACGGCCCAAGCTTTCCTTTCGCCAGTGACAAAGCACATCCCGGGTTTGGTTGTCTAGCTTGGGTACGAACCCATTTGTGTGTTGGCGTCCGGTGGATGAGGACGAACTGGGAAATCTGGTTGAAAACAGAATCCGCATGTTGTCTAAGCGCAAACTGCCCCTTCAATGTTTTATTGAATCGGGTAAAGAATACGACTTGTACGATTTGAATTCTTTTCATAACTTGTACAAAGAAACAGGAGGGCAAATTTAGACTGCAACTGTTTGGACTGCTTTTGTTAATTATGTTGTTTGGGTTTGTCAGTCAGGGTATTTACTAATTTGTATGTTTCAAATGTGAAAAGAAAACGATGTTTCCAGTGATGGTCTCGGTGACGACGCCGACGTATTATTCTAAACTCAACAAGTATCTCTTGCAAAAATGTGTCGATCAACATACGAAAATTTGTTCCAATCCCATGTTCATAACGCAGTCCACTTGCAATTGCCGCGTTGCTGCGAGGTAGCTGCCTGCGATAACTCGGTGACGATGCCGAAGTAGCTGCCTGCGAGGTAGCTGTGAGGGGGACATACACAGCACACGGGCAATGTCTCAGTTGACTTGCAATTGCCGCGTTGCTGCGAGGTAGCTGCCTGCGATAACTCGGTGACGACGCCGACGCCGACGTAGCTGTTCGGCGATGTCTCCGTTGACTTGCAATTGCCGCGTTGCTGCGAGGTAGCTGCCTGCGATGACTACGGCGTTGGCTCCGGTGATGGCCCCAGTGATGGTTTCGGTGACGACGCCGACGAGTTTCTTTTTGACTCAGTTGCAAGTGAAATGCGAGTGCTCAGATGATCGAAGAGAACGAGTTAGCCGTAGCGTATGGCTAGCAAGCAGGTCAACTTCAATTTCAGTGGCTGCATCGTTTTGATTCGTAGTGTTGTTTATTAATTTTTGAATGAAGCCGCCAATCTGTTTGCCGTTCGTGTGCACAAAACATCATCGCGGTATTTTTCAGGTGGTCTGATTAACTGCACTTGACTGAGCGGCGGATTGAAATTTGTTTTTTGCAATTCCGTCGTGAAACTACTTACTTTTCCTGTCATTCTTGAACGACGAAATAGCCTACTTTTCTGTACCAAAAATAACAGAATCGAATAGCAACTCTTTTCAAAATAAATGCTGAAAAGTTCTACTTTTCAGCACTGAAATGGGTGCTGAAAAGTTGAACTTTTCAGCACTTGTTTCGAAAAGTAACTTATTTCAACTTTTTTTTGATTTAAACGATTTATTGACAAAATACATGAAAATTTGACTTAAAATTTCACTCGATGGGTGTTTTTCGGAATTGCAAAAAATGTTGTATGGATTTCATTGCAAAACTTGATTTTTTCATTTTTTTCCTCTTTTTGCAACTTATTGCATAAACTACTATTTGTGTACTTTTCTTTCATTGTTTTTCACCAGAACATCTTTTTGTTATATTAGGGCTCCATAAATCAGGTAGCCTGTTTAATAATATTTTTTTAGCGAATCCAAATACGTCAATTGGAACGACTGACAACTGTCAAAAGCATGAATCCACGTGCTCGGAAATCTTCGAAAAAACCCCATGTGAACATCAGTTTGACAACTAGTTATGACGGTTGAGTCCTTTTTTATTTCGAATCCGATCGAATTTGCGAGAATTCCGACTAACGCACGTTCGAACTAGCGATATTCGAATTAACGAATCCGCTCTGTACTCTAATCGATGGCTCACATAGCAGCACATGTTGTCATCACTTCCGCGGGGGATGATAAGAAAACCCAGTACTTGGCGCGTAAACTCAAACCCCTTCTATAGGACCAAGTGGATTAGCCGTTTGTCTTAAGGCCAAAACAGCCAAAACTAAAGACTAATTAAGTGATTTTTATTTGTGAAAGATGCATTGCAACATCCTCTATCCATATATTTAGTCATTTAGACATGTATGACTGTCATCAAAGCTTTCACCCGTTCTGTGTAGAACGCAAAAGAAACGCCCCCAAGTTTGTTTAAGAAAAAGCACAAATTTATCGTATATATTATTTTGTTGTTGTTGTTGTTGCTGTTTTCACCTTACAGGCTACACGTGTTGCTCAGTAAATCAGTAAAACCCTAAAAATATCGCTTTCATATTTCGGATTTCGACTCCTGCTTAAACGCCCTTAGTTGGAACTGGAACTGCTTAGTTTTTTGTTTGCTTTTTAAAACTTTTTTTTTCTCTTTTGCGTGTATTAATCATAACTTATATCATAACATAGAATGCGATTTTGTTGCGTAAGACTTATTTTGCGCGTTTAAAATTTTATAACCCAGTTTTGAGTTGATATTTTTTTTCCTTTTTTGCGTTCACTCAAATATTTGTCCAGTACTTGCTAAATTAGAGTAAATTAATGTATTTTCTGTTTCACTTGTTGCCATCAAAACGAACATTCTCCTCCTATGTTGATAGTAATATACTTCTCCAACGTGTTTCTCCACCTCCTCCGTCATGATACTACAATATACTTACAAAATATACGAGATAAAGTAGATATTTGTATAAAAATATATATTGTATTGTACGCATAATTCCTCCTTCCAAAGTAATACTTTATTATTTTACACTTTCTGACCGCCTGCTTTCAAATTTTCCACTCAAAATCTTCCTTTTTTTCTCGTGTTGTTTTCCGTCGTCTTCCGTCTTACTTTTTAGGTTATTTTCTCATTTCCAAGATTCACCGCTCGGGAAATTAAACTATTACACAATATCAATGAAAAAGGAGAGTAAGTTACATTTACACAACGGGTGTTTGAAGGTTTTATACAGCACACACAATTAGGGAAACAAGTGCCTTTGCTTCGTACTTAAATGTTGATATCGTCGATTTTTCGGAAAATATTTTCAAACTATAAGTGATAACTTTTGAATTCCTAAAAAGAATTGCGACTTAACGTCAATTAGCAAGAACAAGTCTGTATTTTTGTTTGAATTTTGTTTGATCGATATGATAATAAAAAGATTTTTCACAAAAAGTTTGAAAAAATAAATAATAAAACTTAATCTTAGAATTAAACTTGAAAGATTCTTTCACAAACTCTCCTTAAAAATATCCAAACGGTTAACATTTCATAAATATGTGAATCTAGTTTGAAATTTGGTTGGTAACCCTATCAAAAGATATACAAAAGAAAATTTATCATTCACAATTTCAAACTTCCTGGAAGTTACACATTAACCATAATTTCACAAACATTTTTAAATTATTTTTTTTCTATATTAAATTGCTGGCAACCCTATATCGTAATAAAAAAAACAACAAGACAGTCATAAAAGTTATATCTAGTCACTCTGGAAACTATTTTGAAAACTTTAGAAGCAATGATTACATTATTATAAGGCTGGTCACCCTGTCAAAAGGTTACAAAAGGTTTTTCTTTAATTTGCTCAAAAATACTTATGCAAATAGGGTGAAGTATGAAATTAAACCTTCAAAAATGATGTTTCGTTTAGTTAAATTATTGGCAGCCCTACCAAAATCATAAAAATCTGGAGTTTTGTTTGAAAAGGTCCAATAAACCAAATTTTCAGTGTTTGCTTTTTGGATGTTTTTTAATACCCCTGACTCAAGGTGGTTTCAAAAACACCCAAAAAGCAAAAAACTGGATATTTGGTTTATTGGACCTTTAAAAAAAAACTCCAGAAATATACCTTTTCCAGAATTTTAATCAGACATAAAATTAGGTCATTATCGTCATCAAATAACACTAAATATAAACATCAGTCAACACAAATTCACAGTAATAAAACAAAAAATATTCGGGAACCCGATCAAAATTAAGTTTGAAGCCTTAATTCAATCATATCTGCTAACCTTATTTGATTACCATTAAAATTTACTTTGAAGTGCATTTTTCGTTTCGGGAAAAAATAGTTTTTAATGCCGATAATTCGTGCGCCACACCAAACAGAGTGGCGAAATATGGAACTAATTTGACAGCTAGCTGTCAAAATATTCATTAAAAGGGATCATCTTTGCAACAACAAATTTTAGAAATTGTTGAAATGAGCTGAGTCACAATTCTTTTCTCGGAGATTCAAAAAAAATGTAAATTTAACATTTGTTTGTCTTCTCTTCTCTTCATGAGGACTAAAAGTGGGTTCTGTTTACCTATTGCTATTGCACAACAGCTGGCTGTAACGTATGTTTATGTACTTTTGTGTGGGTTTTGTTATTCTCTGTTTACTTGTGTTTTTTCATGTTAACGGTACTATTCTGGTGTAGCTTTGTTATCTTGATTTTATATTTTTGTTTGTTTGTCTCTGTCACTATATTTCGTTATACATTTGTTTTTTTTCTGCGTTTGATTTTCTCTGTTTTGTATTGTGAAGTTTATGCTTCTCCCTTTCTCTTTCTTTCTCTACAGGTATCGCTCGTCTCGTTCGCTGTGTCTACTTGAAAAATAATAAAATAGCATTTGTGGGATATCCTTTCTCGTTATAGTTTTCATAATTCTCTGAACGACAAATATCAATTCTTCTTCGGTTATATGAAATATGATAGGGGGTTTCTCTTGTGTTTGTTTTATACTCTATGTTGTATTGTTGAAATTTCGTACGTTTTTCGTCTTCTTTCCTCCACTTGTGTTGTAGTTGCTGTAATTATTTGAACATCGCTTTGGTAAGTGTTTTTTGTTTAGTTTATGTTTTCATCTGCAACTCTTGTTGTGTTTTGTGTTCGCTATTGTGTCAACAGTATTTATTTTTCTTCTCTTTTTTTTTCGTTAGTTTGTACTTTGAATTCTTTTTATACTTTTTTGTTGTGTGTTGCTGCTGCATGCGATAGTGTTTTGTTTTTAGTTTTATTTTGTTTCATCTGTGTGTGTCCTCTAGTAGTGAGTAAGATAGGAGATTTTTTGTATTTTTCAAACGATTCCTTTGTCGGTACTTTTTTGTTGTAGATAGGTAGACATAGTTTTTTTTTATGCAAGGTAGTCTATATTTCAGCGGCGGTTTCCGATGCAATTCCTTTCCTGTTTCCGTTTGCGTTCTCTCGAATCCGGTTTACCAAAACTCCGTTCCAATCTCAACGTAACAACTGTTTACAGCAAAATCCGTTTCCCCCATCTTTATTACTTGTCTGTTAAAACTTCTTTTTATGCATATATATTTAAGTCATCGTGTAATACTTTGGTTTAATATATAGTTTCTGTTTTAGCTTAAACATCTCTTCCGCTGTGCTTTTGGTTTCTCTCAATACTCAGTACAAAATATATATATTATTCTTAAAGATATCTGACTACCGTACGTCGTGTTTTATTCTTTTTTTTTTTTTCTTAACTTCTCCCGTACAGTAAATAAAATATTACACTTTCTCCAATTGTTGTATATCGTCGTATAACTGCGCGGCCACCAAATATCTACTAATCGCAAACTCTCGATAAGAAAAAATATTATCCGTCTTTTAGTTTATTGATTTCGTATATTCTCAATATTTTAGTCTCTCTGCTTTTAGTCTCGATCGCGTGGATTTTTTGTCTCGAAATATTATTGCTATTATTCATATCTGCGTTAGAGGCGAAGATTTCGGTTTTCGACTTTGGAAAGTTGGTCGGAGCAGTTCTATGCAAAATTACGTTTTATTTTTTTGTTTTCGCTGAAATTATTCAAAACACAAAAAGTTGGCAGGTGGCATAACCCTTAAAAAGAACAATTGAGGAAACATCAATTTAAAATTATTTATCGAATTTAGGCTCAAATTTGTGATATTATTGTACACAACGATAAAGCTATTTTTTCTGAGTACAATGACCCGCACCGCAAAGTATTTAAAAATGGATTTTGAAATCAATTAAAAAAAATAACTTCGCGAACCATCTTGACAGAAAATGTCCTACTTGACAGCTCGTTTCAAGGGGACCATAGTTGATCCATCGAAAAAATGTTGTCTTTTCATTTTTTTTTTTAAAAAGTTGTGCACAAAAATTTATAAAAGGGCTGTATAGAACCCTATTGCAACGTTATTTGGCAGCACTTTTATGAGATATTAATGAATAGTTAGGTGGAATTAATAGAACACTTCAAGGCATTCCCATCCCTCTAAGCGGTGGTGTCTGAATGATGCTCGATATGTTTCTAGATATTTCTAGATATTTACTAAAACCAAGTACACCTACCAGTAGAGCAGCTTTTTGTGAACATTTCTGTTGAATTTGACTTTTACCAAAAGTTATTCCTACTCCTTTTATAATCATATTACAAAAATATTTCTTTCGTCTATTCTAATCACACAAGAATGCACTGAAGCCCACGCAATTTCTATTATCGGCCTTTTTTTTCTTTCAGCGCACTTGTGTGTCTGCCAAGTGTTGTCAGTTCAAATCATTTGCACACCACTTTTAGGTAAAAAGTACTACTTCCATTGAAAGTCTCCTGGCATCGATAAGAATAGGTGATACGTCAAGTGTTTCAGGGCAATTGTTTATTTGATAGCGCTTGCTAATCAATTACATGTTTCGGTATTATTTTTCAAGTGAGTTTGCGTTAGCGCAAGTGAAAAGATGATTGGCGACTTTCGTTAAGCGATTGAGTTGATATTAATCTTGTGTATGTTCAAACAAAGTGATTAGAAATGGTGCCGCAAAATAGAAATTTTGTTCAAAAGTGCATTAAATTTTATCTTATTGGTCAGTAAACGGCGTAAATCTGTGTGCTTACTCGAGATGGAGCTGTTGCTGATAAGTTTATGGCCTAAACGGTTTTTAGCTTTAATCGAGCAAAAAACTCCTCATATGCCGAAGATAAATGACTGACGAGAATAGGTATATTTCCCCTACTTTCTGCCTACAAAGGCCGGTGAGTTTTTTTTCAATTTGATTCAAAAACCTATTTTAAACCCTTCTGGTCGTACAAAAATTCATTGCGCTGATCAAAATTAGCTTTATCTTTATAAACAATCATATCAGCAATTTATGCCTGCTTGTAGGACCCAATTGTTGGTTTTAAATTACTTCTCCAACAACAGGAATATTTTTTTTAACATTCTTGCAATAAAATGTTCAGCTGAAAAAAAATGCAAGATGGTAATGTCAAAGACATAAACGAATAATATTAAAGCATAATAAATGCTTATGTATTGTTGATTTGTGTCGCAAGAAACTAGGAACTGTTTGGTGAACAATGTCTCGATTTTTACTGCTGGAGGCTATTGCAAGATGATATTAGGCTTTTGAATATATCTGTTTTCATACAGATTCATTCTCAAAATTTATGTAAAAATTAACCTTTCTTTGTGGCACAAGAGTTCTAAAAAAACACGCCTGAAAACCATTTCTGATCACTTTTTTTAATGCAAAAAAATAACAAAACAACTTTTAACGATAGATCAACTATGGTCCCCTTGGAACAAGCTGTCAGTCGTTCCATTCAGCGAATTCGGATTCGCTAATTCAAATGCAGAATTAACGAATGAAACTCTGGCCTTATAAATTTCCATAATTTTTCCTAAAAAAATGTCAAACAAACAAACTCGCACTTTTTGACAGTTTGGCAGTTTGCCTGCTTTGTTTGTTTGCCTGCATTTGTTTGCAAACATGTCAGCCTGCATACATTTTGCTGTAATTGCGAGTTTGGCAAACTGACAAAAACACAAAAAAAACTAATATATTTGTTTGTTTGTCATAGTCTAGTACCTCCTTTAGCTATACAACAGTGTTGCCAAGTCATCAAACTTAATAACTTAATTAAAAAAAAACTTTTTCATGTGTTTTCATTTTCCTAACATTTCACATAAGTACTCAAAACTGATAATAGTGTTGCCAGATATTCAATACCCATAATGATCCACTCGAAAAAAAATCTTACATAAACTCCACCTAAAATTTCTTTTAAGCATAACTTTGGAAGTTCTTACTTTAAATATCAAAATTTTCAATAGGGGCTTGTCTAACCCAAATATGATCATGATATGAAAAAATAATATAATTTTGCATAAAACTGCTCGTATTATAGATTGTAAAGCGCTCGCAAATGCTGCGATAAGTTTAGTTAGTTTTCATTTTTTTTTTCTTCAGACAGCAGTGCGTAATATTCCTTTTTAGTTTGTTCGTATTTCGGTTAATTTGTGCATCGATACCGGCCGGTGGAGATAGGTTCAGGTTTCAGGTTGTTAGAGATTGCACGTATACTTTCCGTTTCGTTTTTTCATTAGCATACTTCAATAAATTAAGTATAACTCAGGTGGAGAGTAAAAGGGGGATTTGGCTTTGTATAATAGTACACAAAAACCATCGTATGGACTTTCTGGTAAGGTTTCCAGTGATGTTCCCTCGGGCAGGGCAATGTTGGCCAGGTTTGGCATCACGGTGCGTTCCGTTTAAGTTTCGGTTCCTAAATTAGTGCTAACTGTCACTCTTCTTTTAGAAAGAGTTGTAAAATGGTCTATTTAATTGTGGCTAGATTGTGGTAGAACCGAAAAATTGCTTCACCTTAACAAGAACTATTGATCGGTTGTTGTGCTTAAAAACAAGAAAATGAAAAACAAGTCCCCAAACGAGAGGTAATATCTTCCGCCAAACCCATCGCGTGCGAATGGAACCAACATTGCTCAAACTACCCGAGATCTTCTAGCAGTAGAAGAGCTGAAGAACATCCACCTTACCAAAAGTCCTTGTACGAGGCTCAGGAGGCGGTCACCGGAGCGCCCTGCATGTTGGTGGCCATCAGCGACGGGGCCAGGGCGGCATTGTTGACCGCCGAGTTGTTCTGGTTCTGGTTGGCAGCACTGGAGCCGGAACCGGTGCCACTGCCGCTGCCACTCCCACCGCCCTGCGTTGACATTTCCGACTTGACGCGCCGGGCGATGTGCGAACGGGTGTGCTTGCGGAGGTGGTCCTTGCGGTAGAAGCCTTAAAAGATATTGATGGTTTAGTAAAACAAAAGTTTAAAATTGGTGGTAAACTGTGACTCACCTTTGCCGCACTCGATGCACACGTGCTTTTTCTCGCCGGTGTGAATCACAATGTGCAGTGTTAGTTGTTCCTTGCGTTTGAAGGATTTCAAACATATCTGGAAAAATAAAATATTCATTAGATTATTTGTAATCGAAAACCTGTATCGAAAAAAATTATTTACAAAAAAATATCAATCAACATATTGTTTGTTCCTAGTAGACAGTAGTTGTCCCGCCCGTGTGGATCAATCGGACCGCGCACTGGTTCGAATCCCGCGGCGGGCGCTCTAAAATTCTTTGTGTAAATATGGGTATTCGGCGCCGTCGCTCCGTGCCATACTCTAGTACACTTAGGAGCCCAGGGCGGCGAAGTCCTTGTAGTTAAAAAGGAAGACACTAGTGGTTGGTACTAGCAATGGTGGCCGACAGCTATAAAGTCAACTTCGATTTTTAGTAGACAGCAATAGTGTAACTTCTTACAAAACAATTTTTGGCGTATTTTGAATTTTCAAACTATTTCTTTCTAAGTCACTATTTGTCAGTATCCCGAGCAGACGGTAATAACTTGGGAATAACATTTATTGATATTTGAAAATACTAGGCCAATAACATTTTATGTTATTTATAACCAGATTTGATATTCGCCGTTATGATTGTTTTGTTATTGGATTGTTATTGTAATAACAGACTAAAAACATTTTCAGTTATTCTTCAAACAAATTTTTGTTATTAATTGTTGTTATTTAAACAACTAATCCGATCACCCCAATAACAGTTGGAGGTATTCTTCCATAACAAAAAATGTTATTATTGGTGAATAATCAAGATACAATAAGTTCTTTTGAAGTACATAACAGAGTTTTGGAGTTCGTTTCAGCTGTGTGTTACATCAAATCCATTTTGGAACAATTATTACTTGTAAATAAAGGTGTCACCAAGAGTAAGAAAAATTTTGTATTACAAAATACCAAAATACTTAAAAAACTTACGCCCTTCTCATATGTCATATGCTCCATACACACAAAAATGGCTTATATATGCCTAGGATAACATGTCTACAAAGGTCATTGAAATCGGAAAGTGTCGGGTAACGTCATGATTCGAAATCCGGACACTTAGTAGCATATCATTTTCGTTATAGCTGACAAAAAAATCATGTGAGCAACTCTCTATGAAATCGGCCGATTTCGACCATTTTTATTTTTTGATTTGACTCAAACTTTGTGGAGGCCTTCCCTATGACCAAAGAAGCTATTTTGTGTCATTGGTTCACCCATACAAGTCTCCATACAATTTTGGCAGCTGTCCATACAAAAACTAACTTAATCCACCTATGTGGTTGGCGCCTTCCTTAGGGGTAGGCGTGGCTGAATGGTTACGCTGTTCGCTTTGTAAGCGGAAGGTTCTGGGTTCGATTCCCATCTGCCCCTATCGAGAAATTATGGAAAGAAGGAATAATTCTGAATACTTGAATATGAACGAAAAATTCATTAGCTCGCGGCGGGGTTCGATCCCCCGTCCTTTGGGTCAGCAGACAAAAATGCTAACCACCAGACCATCGAGGCTTAGTTGTCTAGAAGGATTAAGAATGCTATAAGAATCCAAGAAACTTGATTGGAATCTGTGTGAACCTAAGAACAGGAAAATGCAATATTGAATGCAAGTTGAATTCAAGGACACTGGTTGCATAATTGTTAGGCGAATATTGAACTTTCAACACCACCAGAATTCACAACAAAAAAGCTTGGTGAACCGAATTGGAAAGCTTCCAAAAATGAATCCAAGAACATACGAAGAATTAAGGACTATAAAAAGATTTGACCGGCCGCATCACTTACCACGGTGAATCCTGGCTTCACACCCATCTTACTAACACCCTCAAACCTCACGTGATACTTTGTCGAAGACGCAGCTGATTTAGCGGTCTTCATCACTCAAGTATCGGACTAAAATTCCTATCCACTTCCCCCGTGTCTTACCACTGGTCGTGGCCGGCGCTGTGATTGGCTAGCATGATAGGGACATTTGAAAGTTGCGAAGTGGTGATGATTGGTTCCTACTCTTCATCTGTGGTCCACGGAGCAATTCTTGGAGGTCCTGGTCAATAACAGAGTAGCAACTACGGGTAGACACCAATGCTATGCTATGCTATGCTATGTGGTTGGCGCCTTCCTCACTTTCTACCAACATTTGGTGATATGATGGGTTTGGACACCAATTTCATCTATTTCTCAATAAAAAAAAATGCACAAATGTCACTTAAGCGGTCATAACATGAAACTAAGCGTTGCCAGATCTTCAAACCTAACCAACGATGGGTCGGATGATGGTTCCGGACATAGTTTACAATCATTTTAGTGAGATCCGGCTTCAAAAAAGTACATAAATATCACTTAAGTGGTCATATCTCGAGACAGGGTTGCCAGATCTTCAATGTTTTGGACTCATTGGAAAGGTCTTTTGATTACCTAACTAACGATGGGTCGGATGATGGATCCGGACTTAGTTTACATACATTTAAGTGAGATCTGGCTTCAAAAAAGTACATAAATATCACTTAAGTGGTCATAACTCGAGACAGGGTTGCCAGATCTTCAATGTTTTGGACTCATTGGAAAGGCCTTTCAATTACCTAACCAACGATGGGTCGGATGATGGATCTGGACATAGTTTACATACATTTAAGTGAGATCCGGCTTCAAAAAAGTACATAAATATCACTTAAGTGGTTATAACTTGAGACAGGGTTGCCAGAACTTCAATGTTTTGGACTCATTGGAAAGGTCTTTCGATTACCTAACCAACGATGGGTCGGATGATAGATCCGGACATAGTTTTCATATAGATTAGTGAGATCCGGCATCGAAATTCCAGCACCTGATTCGCAACTCTGACACTTTTTTATACGTAACTTTTGCACTACTTATCGGATCTTCAAACAATTCAATAGTGCAGTATGGAGCACCAAAACAAATCGAATGCAACTTGTTTGACTCAAATCGGATCAGCCAGTGCCGAGAAAACTTGGCAAGAATTTTGAGCACCAAAGTGAATACGCACACACATACACACACACACACACACAGACATTTGTTCAGTTTTCGATTCTGAGTCGATAGGTATACATGAATAGGTCTACGAGCTGTTTTTCAAAAGTTCATTTTTCGAGCAGGATTATAGCCTTACCTCAGTGAGGAAGGCAAAATGGTACGTAAATATTCGAATATCTATAACAGGGGTGCTCAAAGTTTTTGAAGGCCGGGCCAAATTTGAAGCTCAAATGAGCTTGCGGGCCAAATTTACAAAAAAAGGTTGTTTAAAAAAATAAATTACGTTATTTTAATGTAAAAGATTACATTTCTGTTATTTTAAAAAAATGTCTTTTCAAAATATTAGAAACCACCAAATAACGAGTTTCTATCGGTATTGTTGATTTTGTTGTTTCTGGTATTTGAAAAAAAAAATCTTAGCTGAATGTACTTGTGTTTTAAAAAAAAAAATAGAGTTTTGTTTTTATATTTCGAAAATGGTGGTGACATTAAGTTTGAGGGTCAGTTCATAAAAGGGTCAATATGACTTGCAAATTAATAAAGAAAACTTTTATTTTTGCAACTATTACAGAATTCTACCCAAGTCAAACCGGAACGTTTTTTTTTATATATATTTCTAAAAATGTTCCATGAAAGTTTTGACGATATTTACTAGTTTCACTCACATTGAAACGTGTGAAATTGTTTTAATTATAAAATATTTTGAACAAATTATTTGTATCCTAAAGTGGGGATCAAAATATTTATAAATCATAAGTTTCTTTTTATTAACAAAAAAATAAAAAAGATATTCGAATATTTAAGTACCTATTTTGTATGGACAGCTGCCAAAATTGTATGGAGACTTGTATTAGTGAACCAATGACACAAAATAGCTTCTTTGGTCATAGGGAAGGCCCCCACAAAGTATGAGCCAAATCAAAAAATACAAATAAAATCCATTTCCGGTTTTGGTAGAGAATTGCTCATGTAATAAGTTGGAAATGAAGAAATATCATCATGATGTAGTATTATCAGTCAGTTTTAAGAGAATGCATGCAAAATATGCCTTTTCAAACGATTTTTCATCAGAATTTGAAAATTAAAATGACTTGTTGTGCTTCGAATCCCGGACACTGATAAAAGCTGATTCGAATTCCGGACATCCGTTTTTAGCTAATGTTGTTGTTTATTTTATTAACGTGACTTTAACCTAGAGAGGTCATTCGTCACTTTTTTTTAGCTAATGAATCGCACAAATTTGGACTGAAATTGGACCAATTCACTTACACTGCAAATGTGCGGCCGGTCCGGGATGTGCGACAGCTTGTGGCGCGTCAGGTGGTCCTTCCGCTTGAGCGCCGCGTGGCAAATGTCACACACGAAGCGACGCTCGACGGCATGCGAAATGACGTGCTGCTCGATCAGGCCACGCTCCGGATAGGCCATCTGACACTCGGGACAGCAAAACAGCGGTGACCCGTCGAGGGCCTTCGTCTCCCGGATTTGGCCCGGCTTCGGTCGGGGTTTCTTCTCCTTCGGTGGTTTGCGTTTCTTTTCCTTCTTCTTGCGTGGCTTGCCGGACTTGGTCAGCCCCGTTCCGGTGGTTGTTGCGGTGGTCGTCGTCGCGGTCGAGTCCGTTCCGTTGGTGGTGCCGTTTTGGCCACCGTTGGCCGTAACAGCCGGACCCGTTCCGCCGTTAATCATGCTCTGCTGCTGGTTGGCATTTTGTGTTTGGCCGTTGGTTGCGATCTGGGACAGCTGGTTCACGTTTCCGTACCCGTGACCATTGTCCTGGTGGTTATTGTGATGAGTCAGATGCTGGTGGTTCAATCCCAGGCTGGCGGCCGCAGCACTAACAGCTACGTTCCCCAACGCCAAGTTCAAATTGTTTCCATTCTTCAGATTCAGCAAGTCCTTCTGTACGTTAAACGCGTTCGTCTCAACCCCAATCAGTCCACTCAGCGGTCCCGGCGAGGTCAACCCAGTCCCAACCCCGTTCGATTCCTTCTTGATCGATTCCGAGTACTTGAGGAAGTGCTGGATCGAAATTGGCAGTGTCGCGGACAGCAGATGGGACGAATAGTCCACCGTGTTCGACGGATTGGCCAACGTTTGCCACGACTGGTTCACGTTCTGCAGAATCTGCTGGTTGATCATCTCGTCCCGGTCGACCTTGATCGTCGCATTCTTAAGCTTGTTCTGCTCGGTTTGCATGTTCTGCACGAAACCGCCCGTGCCGTGGTCGGCAGTTTGCGGTTGGCTGTACGGAAGCGAAATGTTTTGGCCGTAGGACATCGGTGTGTTGATCACTGAAAAATGAACAGAAAATTTGAAAAATTAGTCAATTTTAAATTCAAAGGCAAATTATTACTATAATTTTAATCTAATTCCACAGATGATGTAGTTCTGAATAAATATCATTAAGATTCAAAATATTAATCTTGTCTCAGAAAAAAAATCCTGAGGAGCAAAAAGAATAGAATACCATCAACTATAGGGCAAAACGGGACTACCCGGCTTGTATGATCACTAGCCTGTCCCATTTTGAGGTCATGTCGAGGAATTTCAGGTGCTCACTTCTTAATTGATAGATTATGATGTTAGGAACAATGTTTTCTTAGACAAGAAAAAATAATAAAATACTTTCTCGCACCCCCTAGTCGATTTACTGAAAAAAGTCACTTTTTTGAACAAATTTTCTAAAATCGCTTGGAATCAATACGAAAACTGTTTCGATCAGGTGTGTATTATCTTCAAATGATAGGTTTTTGTCCATAGATTAAGATGCACTATCAATATTGGACCAAAATTTAAGTTTTTGGACTCTCCCAGGCGGATTTGTGTCGAAAAAATCGCGTTTTTTCGAAACTTTTTTCAGAAATGTTCATTTAATTTAGGGTAGCCTATTTTTCCCAGTGAAACCAATACATGCAGCTTGTAGGAAATTTCATGGCGAACATTTTTCCCTCTGAGAAAATGCAATTTCGACACTCCAGAGCCGAGATATTTGAGTTTTAGTGAGGAAAAAAGTGCCAATTTTCAAAATTTCTCAGAATTCAGAAGCAAGGCCTACTAATTACACGATGTAGCAAGCATATGTCTCAAAGGTCAGGGTATGCTTTTTTATAGTAATTTTGGCCGCTGAATCCGAATCTGAAATCAAATTTCGTGTAAACAGTGATGTTTTGGAGCTACACCCTTATATAATGTTATTTGCGTGTTTAAGAGGCAGTTTTTGTAAATATTGATCGGTTTGTTCTAGAGGTCGTATCGAGGTGCTCCAATTTGGATGAAACTTTCAGCGTTTGTTTGTCTATACATGAGATGAACTCATGCCAAATATGAGCCCTCTACGACAAAGGGAAGTGGGGTAAAAACATAAAAAATCTTAAAATTAAATTGCTCGCATTTTAGTAATACTTCATCAATTCCCACTCTCTTAGATGCATTCGAAAGGTCTTTTGAAGCACTTCAAAATGGGCCATAGACATCCAGGATTGGTTTAACTTTTTCTCATAGCTTTTGCAAATTACTGTTAAAATGGTTTTTTTTAAACCTCAATATCTTTTTGCAACAGCCTCTAACACCCATACTCTTTTAGTTCAAAAGTTAGGGAATTTCATAGACTATAAGCCTACGGTAATAACTTTTTGGCCAATCACAGTTTTTCTAATAGTTTTTCGATTTTTCTATAACAAACATTTTACAACGTTAGTTATTGTCCTGTAGGCATCCATAGCGGCACTTTTTAGTCTCACTTTTGTCATATTTGAAATCCTCAGAAAATTCAAACTTCAATACCCGTTTTACCCCACTTCCCTTTGTCTTAGAGGGCTCATATTTGGCATGAGTTCATCTCATGTATAGACAAACAAACGCTGAAAGTTTCATCCAAATTGGAGCACCTCGATACGACCTCTAGAACAAACCGATCAATATTTACAAAAACTGCCTCTTAAACACGCAAATAACATTATATAAGGGTGTAGCTCCAAAACATCACTGTTTACACGAAATTTGATTTCAGATTCGGATTCAGCGGCCAAAATTACTATAAAAAAGCATACCCTGACCTTTGAGACATATGCTTGCTACATCGTGTAATTAGTAGGCCTTGCTTCTGAATTCTGAGAAATTTTGAAAATTGGCACTTTTTTCCTCACTAAAACTCAAATATCTCGGCTCTGGAGTGTCGAAATTGCATTTTCTCAGAGGGAAAAATGTTCGCCATGAAATTTCCTACAAGCTGCATGTATTGGTTTCACTGGGAAAAATAGGCTACCCTAAATTAAATGAACATTTCTGAAAAAAGTTTCGAAAAAACGCGATTTTTTCGACACAAATCCGCCTGGGAGAGTCCAAAAACTTAAATTTTGGTCCAATATTGATAGTGCATCTTAATCTATGGACAAAAACCTATCATTTGAAGATAATACACACCTGATCGAAACAGTTTTCGTATTGATTCCAAGCGATTTTAGAAAATTTGTTCAAAAAAGTGACTTTTTTCAGTAAATCGACTAGGGGGTGCGAGAAAGTATTTTATTATTTTTTCTTGTCTAAGAAAACATTGTTCCTAACATCATAATCTATCAATTAAGAAGTGAGCACCTGAAATTCCTCGACATGACCTCAAAATGGGACAGGCTAATGATCACGCCTTCCGTCGGATGGGGAAGTAAATGTCCCGGTTAGGTCGTTTGGTCAGTCCACGTGCAAGAGTCATCATCTAATTTCAAAAGAAACCACAAAACTTACAGAACACATACAAAAAACTGGATTTAAAACTTAACTTCCACTCAAAAGCAAAGCAATCCACTTTAACGACCCCCGGGTCTTTTGTGGTCTCTGTTGCAAGTTTCTGCTCATTTCTAGGCGTCCGAAGGTTATGTGTGGTGAGTCACCCAAAACCTCTTTTACGCAAATGGACCGACGTTTAACTTCCCAGGCCAGGAGGATAAGGCGGGAATGGAACCCGCGCCCCATAGCAACTTAGGGATCGGCAGCCGAAACCGCTAACAACCGCGCCACGAGGCCCCCTAACTTCCACTCATTCCAGGCTAATTCTTCAAGCTTTAAGGATTTTTATTGCCCTACTAATCTCAAATCACAACTTTTTTCAATTCCTCCAACTCCACATTTAAATTCAACGCCAAAGTTTTTAATATGTAAAATTGATTCCTTTTTTACTGCACATCATTTAAACTAAAGCTCTTTTATTTTTTTTTTTTGGTTTTTCACATCGCCAGCCAAAACTAAAACACTAATAAACACAATTTTAAGAAATTAGGTAAAAAACTGCTTTTTCGCTAAAATTGCGATAACTTTAAAATGTGATGAATAGAGGGTGACGATTCTCGAGATTTTCAATTTCCCGGGAATCGAGAGTTGTATTTTGGTATTTCCCGGGACCCGGGAGTTTTTTTAAACTATGCAATAGTGCCAATAATTTAACAGAAATGTAATAAATTTGTTAAGTAACATGTTAGCATAGCATAGCATTGGTGTCTACCCGTAGTTGCTACTCTGTTATTGACCAGGACCTCCAAGAATTGCTCCGTGGACCACAGATGAAGAGTAGGAACCAATCATCACCACTTCGCAACTTTCAAATGTCCCTATCATGCTAGCCAATCACAGCGCCGGCCACGACCAGTGGTAAGACACGGGGGAAGTGGATAGGAATTTTAGTCCGATACTTGAGTGATGAAGACCGCTAAATCAGCTGCGTCTTCGACAAAGTATCACGTGAGGTTTGAGGGTGTTAGTAAGATGGGTGTGAAGCCAGGATTCACCGTGGTAAGTGATGCGGCCGGTCAAATCTATTTATAGTCCTTAATTCTTCGTATGTTCTTGGATTCATTTTTGGAAGCTTTCCAATTCGGTTCACCAAGCTTTATGTGGTGAATTCTGGTCGTGTTGAATGTTCAATATTCGCCTAACAATTATGCAACCAGTGTCCTTGAATTCAACTTGCATTCAATATTGCATTTTCCTGTTCTTAGGTTCACACAGATTCCAATCAAGTTTCTTGGATTCTTATAGCATTCTTAATCCTTCTAGACAACTAAGCCTCGATGGTCTGGTGGTTAGCATTTTTGTCTGCTGACCCAAAGGACGGGGGATCGAACCCCGCCGCGAGCTAATGAATTTTTCGTTCATATTCAAGTGTTCAGAATTATTCCTTCTTTCCATAATTTCTCGATAGGGGCAGATGGGAATCGAACCCAGAACCTTCCGCTTACAAAGCGAACAGCGTAACCATTCAGCCACGCCTACCCCCTCATAAATTTGTTAAGTAACATGTTATGTTATAAACTAATTCAGTTACAATTAGAGGGTGACGATTCTCGAGATTTTCCGGGAATCGAGAGTTGAATTTGGCCATTTCCCGGGAATTCCCGGGACCCGGGAGTTTTTTTTTACTATGCCAAAAGTGGCAAAATTTAAAAAGAAAAGTATTAAATTCGTTATTTATTCGTTAAATTAAGTATACTCATAATTTTTCGGAACTATATAGTTTACAATAATTGTTTTAAAATGTTTTTGCGAATCATAATTCGCAATGAGTGACTTTTCAAATGTTGCACAAACTTGTTCCATGAACTTCTTATTATTATAATTTCCCAGTATCGAGATTTTTGCAATATGATAAAAAACGACTCAAAACAACAATTTAAATTTTTTTCATCCTTTTTAAGGTCATCTGTAAGTTTAATATTGAGGTTGACGTGAAACATAAAATTACATCGCTTTGACATAAAAAAAAATTACCTTGAAAATTAACATAGGTACTAAGAATTAAAAAAAATAAGGATTGCTATGCTCGAGAGAAGATATAGAATTTGAACTTATCTTGAAAAAGCTTTTACCTCTTAGAAATAATAAATAAAAATAATATTTCTAGAGTTTTTTTCATAACGCCCTATAAACACTCTGGATTTATAAAAAAGAAAACATTAAATTTCATTTCTGGGAAGTAACTGCAGAGTATGTTTTAAGGTAAATTTTGGGGTCCACATTTTGTTGGCTTCTCTCGATTAGGGGAGGTGGGGGTAAGACGGCCAGGCGGGGTAAGACGGCCATGCGCTTGTTTTACTACTTAACATGATAAAAGTTACCAAAATATCTAATGATATTGTACCTTAGGTAAAATAGGTTATTTTAAGCCACTTTTTGCAAAGCTAAAAAGTGGTTTGTTAACAAAATTTTGATAATTAAGAAAAAACTGCCGTAATCACCAATGTGTCGTAATATTTATCATTTGGAAAAAGTTCTTTGATTATAAACTGTTTTAAAAACATTTTGGAGTATATTACTAAAAGCTTTTCATTTCGCAGTCATGGTGATAATGTCCTTAACAGTATTAGATAAAAATATTAGATTTTTATGTATTTTTATCTTAATTATCTAAGTTGCAAAATACGGTGGCCGTCTTACCCCCGCAAGAGGAGGAAGGATCGAAAAAACACACTTTTTTGAAATCAATAAAAAGTATAGAAAAGTTTATTTTAAAGATACCAAGTTAGGTAATTTCTATAAAGGAGACTTTCAACTAGGATCTGTACTAAGTTGGAGTTAAAAATAATGGTTTATTTTGATTTTAAATGGGTTTTTACCTTAGGGTGGCCGTCTTACCCCCATCTCCCCTATAGTTATTGGAATTTTTGACAAGTTAAAATTTAAAAAATAAAAAAATACGAATAGGAAGATTAGAGAAGCATTGGTTTACTTGAATTTGAACCTCGAACATTAAACATCCAATGTTCCAAACAATTTTAAATTTTTCAAATAATTCTTGATTAGTTTAAATAATTTTGCTTCAATATTTATAAGTTAAGAATTTCCCGGGAATCAAGAGGTCCAAAAATGGTCGATTTCCCGGGAATTTTTTCCCGGGAATTCCCGCTCGTCACCCTCTAGTTACAATTAATTCAAACTTATTCAAAAGCAAAGCAAAGCAATCCACTTTAACGACCCCCGGGTCTTTTGTGGGCTCTGTTGCAAGTTTCTGCTCATTTCTAGGCGTCCGAAGGTTGTGTGTGGTGAGTCACCCAAAACCTCTTTTACGCAAATGGACCGACGTTTTACTTCCCCATCCGATAGAAGGCGTGGTCAGGCAACTCTCGTCTCGAAAAATGCCACCGGGTCCGTCTGGGATTGAACCCAGGCCATACTGGGATTTAGAGGCTACCACGCTAACCACTAAACCACCGGACCCGGCTTATTCAATGAAACGTTAATTTAAGTAGCCTCGTTTTATAGTTCACAGTTCTACATTTTGATATATTTTTTCTGAATTCTGAAGCTTTTAGCATAAACTTGTTATTAGATTTTTAAAAATTTAAAATTAGCTAATATATACGTTCCCAGTTTCTTTATTTTTGCAATTTTATAAATAACGACTCAAAACAACAATTTAAAATTGTTTTTCCTTCTTGGGTCACCTGTAAATATTAAATGAAGAAATATTAACAGTTATCCGGAAAACCAGAATTTTAACAATTGGCGGACCTACACATTACAAAGAGTTGCAGAGTTATTTTTCCAAAATGTTATTTAATATTGCGGTTGATACTAAACCCAATACTACTATTGACGTCAAAAAGGAATTTTCCTTGATACAGCGAAATTAACTTACTTAGATTAAAAGAAACAAAATTATAAGGTTTGCTATGCTCGAGAGATGATATGGAAATTGAACTTATTTTGAAAGGGCTTTTCCTTCTTAGAAATAATAAATAGAAATAATATTTAAAAAAAACTTGAGTTTTTCATTTCTGGGGTGTGCCTGCAAAGTATGCTTTAAAGTAACTTTTGTTTACACTCAATTATAGTTATTGGAATTTTTGACAAGTTAAAATTTACACTTTCTAAATAAGAAGATTATAAAAGCATTGGTTTATTCGAACTTAAATATCGATCATTGAACACTCAATGTTCTGGACAATTTCGATTTTTTTCAAATGGTTTTCTGATTAGTTTATATAATTTGGCTTATATATTTATAAGAATAAAATTTCCCGGGAGTCTCGACAAAATTTCCCGGGAATCGAGAGGTCCAAAAATGATCGATTTCCCGGGAATTCCCGCTCGTCACCCTCTAGTGATGAAGTACCCTGCCCAACATTGAAAAAACGGCTAATATCCACTTTTGGCAAAAACGAAATATTAGCACCAGGTGGTAGAGGATGTGTTTAGATTTGGCTGCCGATGCGAAAAACTTAACGGCTCATATGCCACCTTTATGGGAAATTGCCTTGACGGAGATTTGGTGACAAACACTAAAACGCGTTTTTCTCGGAATACTTGATTTGGCATAATAGCCGAATTTTCGATTATGGGCGTAATTCGATTAAGTTGTGTAATTTTTAGTTCTCAAAAAAGTATAGATCAGAGTTGGCACTTTTGGCCCTGTCGGCTGATCTGATTTTTTAGAAGCATTGACAGGATTAAATGAAAATTGAAAAAAAAAATACCTGATCAAGAAGATTTTTAAAGAAAATAAAAATATTTGTTTTGCGAAGAAAATTAAAAAAAGTTCATTTTAATTTTAAATTTTATAATAGTAGTTTATGCAACAAGTTGCAAAAAGAGGATTTTTTCAGCACGAGTCGTACATTTTTCCAACGAGGTTCACTAAGTTGGATAAATACGAAGAGTGCTGAAAAAATCAAGTTTTGCAACGAGTTCCATACAACATTTTTTGCAATTCCGAAAAACACCCATTGAGTGAAATTTTAAGTCAAATTTTCTTGTATTGTGTCAATAAATCGTTTAAATCAAAAAAATGTTAAAAAGTGTTACTTTTCAGCATTTATTTTGAAAAGTGTTGCTATTCGATTCTTTTATTTTTAGTACAGAAAAGTAGGCTATTTCGTCGTTCAAGAATGACAGGAAAAGTAAGTAGTTTCACGACGGAATTGCAAAAAATTGCATTGTAATTTCTGATTGGAATGGAATACCTTGAAAAACATTATAACTATTAAAAAACATTAAAACTTCTTTGTTCGTTACAATTATTTTTAAGGTTAAATTTCCTCACTCAACACAACAATAAAACGTTACTTAATCAACCTTTAGGTGGTTGGTGCCTTCCTCACATTTAGAGCATAATGCTATCCAAAATAGATACAAAAGGGCGGACCTTTCAGTGTTCTATCAACTTGATTCATCATTCATACCATCAGATTGGGTAGTCAGATCTTCATAATTCAGGGCTCTTATGTGCTTATAACTTTTGATAGGGTTGTCAGATCTTCAATCTGTATTCGTTGATTGTACTCGTTGAACAGGTCTTTTGATTACCTATCCAACGACAGGTCGCATGATAGATCCGAACAACGTTTCTGTCAAAATATCTGAGATCCGGCCTCTAAAAAGTTCATAAATAACCCTTAAGTGCTTATAACTTTTGATAGGGTTGCCAGATCTGCAATCACTTGAACTCGTTGGAAAGGTCTTTCGAATACCTTTCTAAAAATGAATAACATGACAGGGTTTCTTACAAAAACCACCCTTTTTACAATCTTCCGGACTTTTGTTAAAATCGTATTTTAGCGTTACTGTTGAAGTACTTACCTAAACTTTATAATTTTCAATTGCGACTTATGAGACTCCACGACGGATCGAATGAGACCAAAACGGTCCAAATCGGTTCAGCCAGTGCCGAGATAATCCAGTGCAAATTTTTTTGATCAACGTCCCACCACACACATAGACATTTGCTCAGAATTTGATTCTGAGTCGATATGTATACACTCAAAAAAATGAGTTCGCGTAAACGTGAACAGCGTTCATGCCAACGGGAACCAGGAAGAAATCTGTTCAACTTTTATAGTGCATTGCACCATGAAAGTGAACAGTTTTCTTCCTGGTTCCCGTTGGCATGAACGCTGTTCACGTTTACGCGAACTCATTTTTTTGAGTGTACATGAAGGTGGGTCTAGGAAGTTGAATTAAGAATTTCGTTTTTCGAGTGATTTTATAGCCTTTCCTCAGTAAGGTGAGGAAGGCAAAAAGTGTAAAACGTGAACCTTATGAAAAATCACCAGTTCCTGGTACAAAAATTACACATTTTCTGGGAATTAATGAGAAAAACATTTTTCCATTTAATTGAAAATGTTTGAACACACAGCAAAAAAATCCATTTTGAAAGGTTGAAAATTTGGTTGGTTGAATATTACCGTAAACTGGGGTGACTATGATCGCCTGGGGTGACATTGATAGAAATTTGATTTGGCCACTTATTTTGATACATCCAATGTAACAGTCACATTTTTGCATATATTTTCGATAATAAGCTATCGCTTAATGCTTACATACTCAAAATTCTCAAAAATGTTTAGATATTCATTTGACGGCCATTTGAAAATCCTATCAAAGTCACCCCGGGCTATCAATGTCACCCCAGTTTACGGTACCTCTTTTTTGAGTTATATTACTCATAAAATGTGTAAAAATGTGAACCTAATGAAAATTCATCAGAAACTGACAATTCAATTCAATTTTGCTTTAAAATTATGTATTTCAAACAAGAAAAAAAATGTGGTAACAGCATTAAACACATGCCAAAATTCTCCAAATCAACACCTCACCTTACATTGCAAAGTGCTGCTGCATTAGTGCGCGCATCATCGTCACGCGAAGCAAGTAAAAAATGTAAATACCCTACCCTTAACATCGGTGAATCACCCCTCACCACACAACCACAAAAAAAACAGCCAGCAAGACACCATTTTCCCATCCTGCGCTGCGCTGCGACTTTCCACCGAAATTTTCATTATCATCTCCACCCACACCCCTCTCAACAAAAGGAACTGCCTGAGTGTAAACACACCAACACTAACGCATTTTCCACCCTCCTCCTTGTTTCCACCAACACAAAGAACGTTCCAGGGGGGTGGTTGGTCGTTTTCATTGTCAATTCGCCTGAATGTATGCAACACACACCGTCACACGCCTACACACCCTTCTTTTTTTTGTAGGAAATTTCGACCTTTTTTCTCGGCAAATTTCAGCGCCCAAAAGGCGGCACCACCTGACTTACTTGAGGTAGAATTCTGATTGAAGTGATTCCCGTTGGATCCGTGGTACCGGTTCAGGTCCTGCTGCTGCTGCTGGACCAGGTTTGTGGCGCCCGCGGTCCCACCCTGGCCGCCACCACCCCCTCCGACGCCACCTGGTCCGGCGCCATTTCCCGTCGCGTTGGCCGCCGCCGCCGTCGCAGCATTGCTGGTGCTCGTGAAGGCCCCGTCGTTGCTGCCAAATTTGGCCGCAAACTGGTGGATCCCCGAGAAGGGACCTCCGAAGGCGGAAAAATTCATGACTCTAGCCTGGTATCCTTGAGGGCGCGATCAATCGGTCAAGTTCATAGTCCTTTTTTTCTTTCGAGGGGGTAGAGAGAGCACATGCAGTCCTTGCCTTGAGGTTTTTCCTTTTTTTTCTCTCGAGGTTGGTCAAAAACCTAAAATCACACTCACGACACGAAATTCACGAAAAACAGGACGCACTTCACTATTTCAAACAAATTTCCATGGTTTTGTCCTCGGTAATCTTCACAGACAGGCCCAGACAGGAGGGAACCCAGAGCAGTTTGTTAGACGAACAGGAATAGACAGACAGACAGTGTGTGCAGACAGCAGAGGGGTGAATGTAAGTAGAGCTTTTCACGAAAAACTGCACCAAACTAAACTGCTGCTGCTGCCTGCCCTAGCTTCCCTTCTAGCAGCACAGGAGTTTTCGTATCACCACCACCACTGAGATCGGTGGTGGTGGAAAATCGCTCGGTTTGTTGGTGTGGGTGTGAAAAGGACGATTTTCCTCGCGATGGTGGGTGAAAATTCACGAAATCACGCTTATCGAAAAAAAAACACAACTAAATATGGTTTTGTTTCTAAAGCAAAACAGATTTTTTCATGTAAAACACCCTTAACATCTGGGATTTATTTTAACGTTTTGATTCGATGCTTCTGTGCTCTCTTATGCTAACTAAATAGAAAAACCAGCAAGCTTAGTACAAGAGAGCACAGAGGCATCGATTTGTTAAGCTAAATTTCTCGTTGCGAAAAAAAACTAAATGCCTAAAAACCTAACATAAATTTGCGATTTCAGTGATTTCAGTTTGAAAATTTGACTTTTCCCTTAAAAAGCTATAACTTTTATTCTTTAAGTGTATTTTGTTCCTAACACTTCATTTCTTATAAAGATCGAAAGTTAGAAAATGAAGGGAAAGTTCCTATTTAACAAATAACAATTTAGATTTAACAGAGAAATTTAACAAATAACAAATATAGATATATATAATTTCAAAATAATTTATTCATTATTGTGGAAAACAATTTGCAATAGCCTTATTGAAAAAGTTTACTCTGAGTTGAAGAACTTGGGCAAGCATATTTTTAATAATTATCATTCTGGCAGGACACCTGCCAAAAATGTCATTAATTTTGTATTATTTCTAATGTACAAAAAAAAGTAACATAACAATTCTATAAATATTTGTATGGCATTATTTTAATTCAAACATGTTTAAAAGGGTTTTACATTGTACTATAAGTATGTTTGTGAGTTGCCCATTTTTTCAAGCATGATATTCTTAAAAAAATGCACATTTTTTAAAGTTTTTTTTAAGATCAGTTTATTTTTATTTCTGAAAAGTTTCTATTCTTTCAAACATAAAAATTTCTATAAAAATGTTGTAAGGTAAAAAGAGAACTAAAACGCATTAAAAGAAAAACTTTTCTATGGAAATAATATATTTTGTTTCGTTAGCATATTTTTGTGACTTCTTTATCCTTCAAACATTAAGTGTATTTTAATTATTTTTATAAGGTTTGTTTGCTACAACAATACGAGAAAAGGTCGGATAAGCATTTTGACATCTAGAACTATTTTGCAAATTTCGTGCCAACAGGTAACTTTTTGTGTTAAACAATAGCTGGCCTTCTCAGCTACCATCTAACTTAGCGAGTTTTGTTAAATAGTTACCTGTTGTTTCGGAATTTGCAAAATAGTTCTAGCTGTCAAGATGCTTATGCGCCCTTTTAAAATGTAGCTCCAGATATTTTATAACTTAACTCAATGTTATTTATTCCTGCGCATTTTTTTGTTTTTTCATTCTTTCAAACATGAGCAGTTATTTAAAAGTTATATGAGAAATAGACAAAATTCGAACTTATTTTAATGAAGTTCTATTTCTATCCTGTTTTTCATATTTTTCCTTTCTTAAAAAAGGAAGGGTTCAGGTTAGCTTTTGAAAAAAAACGCTTTACTCACAAAATTTAAAAACTCGTGCTCTGGTTAGGAATCGTTATTACTAATTTGAAGGTTTCGATGCGCTCTTTCGATTGTATTTTGACCCGAAAACTGGAACTCAAAGCCTGATTTTTGAGAGCTCTTTTTCTGTAATACTTGAGTGATGTCTGTTTTCAATAATTTGTACCTTCCATCACTGGAAACCGCTCGCTAAACCCACAATTTGTATATTGTAGCAATTCTAAAGTTTACGCCATAAACTGCTTGTGTCCAAAATTTGAAGATATAGATAGAGATAGAGACATTTAGACATTTTATCCAATTTTGACCTCATGTCTTTCGACTTTTTGTAATACATTCGCCGTGAGATACTCAGAAGCCACCATTTTCATAGGGGCAATCTAGAAAATTTTACGAAGGTTGCGTGTGTGCTATCTTGTGACACGCCCTCAGTAGTTCACTAAGAAAAAGCAATAAGATCATGTTCAAATTTCGGCCAGTGGTCTAGCCTATGAAATCGACCATAAAAAATATGTAAAACTTGTTGCAAAACGGAAGCTAATTGTAAAATTAGGCGAGCAAAAATCTTGTCAAAAACGGTCCGTAAAGGTTAAGTTAGGCCTGGAGATGATCATGATCGATTGAGTTGTTTTTCAATTTTACAACATTTCTTAGTCATTTTGTAGGCATCTCACTCAAAATAAAAGATTCAGACAAGTTGTCTTTCAATAAAAAGCTGTAAAACGCCGAAAGCCTTTTTATTGGTTTTAAAAGTAGTAAATGGAATAATTTTGGCAATTATTTCAAGAAAAACTTTAATTTTATCATACAATATTTCAATTAGTTTGATAATTAATAACGAAACGCGAAATCGTGACTTTTTCACGCTGATGGCAAACACGTGTCAAAAAGCACCGTAAGCGTGCTATCACACCACCAAACAAGGGTATATATTAGAGTGTAACAAAAATGACTTTTTGGCGGGCATTCAGGGGTTTGTTCCGGTGGGCATAATGAGCCCAAATCCCAAATATGAGCTTGATTGGACGTAACAGGAGCTGGCGCTCCGCCCTTCAATTTTAAATGGGATTTAACCCGTAAAAAAAGATTTTTTCAAAAATGTCAATTTTTGAGGCATTTTGGCGACTGAAGCGTTTACCAAAAACATCACTGGCGTGTAGGCCAGATCCTTGCGCATCTTTTGGTATATATATCATTGAAGTTTGGAGCACCCTGGAGCTCGGTACAGACCTTCAAAGTTTGGCATTTTTTCGAAAAACCGGCCCCGGCAAAAAAGATATGCGTCGCGTCTCGCGACGCCCGAGACGCCATTTGATTTTGCTGGGACCGATTTTTCGAAAAAATGCCAAACTTTGAAGGTCTGTACCGAGCTCCAGGATGCTCCAAACTTCAATGTTATATATACCAAAAGATGCGCAAGGATCTGGCCTACACGCCAGTGATGTTTTTGGTAAACTCTTCAGTGGCCAAAATGCCTCGAAAATTGACATTTTTGAAAAAAATCTTTTTTTACGGGTTAAACCCCATTTAAAATTGAAGGGCGGAGCGCCAGCTCCTGTTACGTCCAATCAAGCTCATATTTGGGATTTGGGCTCAGTATGCCCACCGGAACAAACCCCTGAATGCCCGCTAAAAAGTCATTTTTGTTACATTCTAGTATACATTCAGGCGCATTCAGAATAATCAAAGTATGCGTGGAGGTGTGCGTGCGTGCGTGGATGGAAGCATGACTTCCAGGAAAATCCAGCTTGGATGGTGAGTGTGTTGTGTCTGGCGCTGATGCGACGACGCCACCCCCGCTTGTGCTACCGCGACGGCGACGGCGATTTTTCCTCGCAGGATGTTTAGTTGGGAAAAGCACAGCAATCAACAGAGGCTTGCTTCGTTAAGTTTTTCTGAAGGATATGTCATCCCCACATAGAAAAATGGGCGGAAAACGGCCAAAAAGCGGGGACGTTTTGCCTGAAAGCGGGCCCGATTTTCAGCACGCTTTTTCCCCTCGTTGTGGCCCATTGCGTGCCAGAATGCAACATTTAGGCGGGCGTTACGCATTTTGGCTGCTGTGTTACGCCCGTCTGTGGCACGCTTTTGGGCCCGTTATGACCACGATAACGGGCCTATAAATGGGGGACCGACGTGCCGGAAACCGGGGGGTTTCTCCTTCCTGTTTACTTCGGATTTCAAGTTAGGGCGATTAAATAAAATAGGGTGACAAATAAACACGACAGATTATTTTTTTATTTACAAAAATATTGAATTAATAAAAAAACTTAAACTAATTACCTAACTAGCTAAACAAAATATAAGTTGGGTTAGTATGTTAAGAGGACTTTAAATTGATTTTATTGGTAATTTGGACAAATTTAGTTAATTTAGTTAGATTTAGTTAAATTTAGATAAACTTAGTTAAAATTAGTTAAATTCAGTTAAAATCAGTAAACTATAGTTAAATTTAGTTGAATATAGTTAAATAAAGTAAAATTTAGTTAAATGTATTAAGATTTAATTAAGTTTAGTTGAATTTGGTTAAATTTAGTTAAAATAAGTAAAATTTAGTTAGATTGAATAAAATTTGACAAGGTTTCGTAAAATTTCGCTTCATTTATGTCAAATTAGTAAACTTTGGCTAAATTAAGTTATATCAAGTGAAAATTAGTTAAAATAAGTTAAATTGACTAAAATTGAGTTATATATAGTTAATGTTAGTTATATTTAGTTAAACTAAATTAAATGTAGTAAAATTTAATTAAATTTATTTAATTTTAGTTAGATTTAGTAAAATTTATTTAAATTTAGTAACATTTAATTAAATTTAGTTACGCTTAATTTATTTAAATTTAGTTAAATTTAGTTAAACTTTGTTAAATTTAGTTACATTCAGTTAAATTTAGTTATATTTAATTAAACTTAGTTAAATTTTGTTAAGTTTGAATTCAGTAAAATTTAATTAAATTTCGTTGAATTTAGTTACATTCAATTAAAATAAGTTACATTTAGTTAGAAAAAGTAAAATTTAATAAAGTTTCGTTAGCTTTTGCTAAATTAAGTTATATGAAGTTTAAATTAGTTAAATAATTTAAATTTAGTTGAATTGAGTTACATTTAGAAACATTTAGTTAAATTTAGTTATATTTAGCTAAACTTAGTAAAATTTAGTTCAAATTAGTTAAATTTAGTTTTGTTTAGTTAAATTCCGTTAAATTAAGTTAAATTTAGTTGAATTAAGTTAGATTTAATTAAATTTAGTTGAATTAAGTTTGATTTAATTAAATTTAGTTGAATTTAGTTACATTTAGTCAAAATAAGTCAAATTTAGATTAGAATTAGATAAAGTAAAATTTAATTAAGTTTCATTAAATTTCGCCTAATTTATTTCAATTGAGTTAAACTTTGTTAAATAAAGTAAAATTAAGCAAAAAATTAGTTGAGTTTAGTTAAATTCAGTTGAATTCAGTTAGATTTAGTTAAACTTAGGTCAATTTAGTTAGATTTAGTCAAATTAAGTTAAATTTATTTAGATTTAATTAAACTTTGTTGAATTCAGTAACATTTAGGCAAAATAAGTGTGAATTAGTTAGATTAAGTAAAATTTCATTAAGTGTCGTAAAATTTCGCCTAATTTAGTTCAATTTAGTTAATTTTGGCTAAATTAAGTTATATTAAGTTAAAATTAGTGAAATTAATTTAAATTTAGTTATATTTAGTTAAATTTAGTTAAATTAAGTTAAATATAGTTGAATTTAGTTATATTTAATTAAATTTAGTTGAATTTAATTAAATTTAGTCAAAATAAGTCAAATTTAGATAAAAATTAGATTAAGTAAAATTTAATAAAGTTTCGTGAAATTTCGCCTAATTTATTTGAATTTAGTTAAATTTAGTTAAACTTTGTTAAATTTATTAATATTTAGTTGAATTTAGTTAAATTCAGTTGAATTTAGTAAGATTTAGTTAAATTTAGTTAAATTTAGTTAAATTTAGTTAAATTCAGTTAAATTTAGTTAAATTTAGTTACACTTAGTTAAATTTGGTTAAATTTAGTTAAATTTAGTGCAAATTTAGTTAAATTAAGTTAAACTTAGTTAGATTTAGTCAAATTAAGTTAAATTTAGTTCAATTTAGTTAGGTTTGATTAAAGTTAGTCGAATTTAATAACATTTAGGCAAAATGAGCGAGTTAAATTCGGCTAAATTAAGTTATATTAAGTTATAATTAGTTAAACTAATTTAAATTTAGTTGAATTGAGTTACATTTAGATAAATTTAGTTAAATTTAGTTATATTTAGCTAAATTTAGTAAAATTTAGTTCAAATTAGTTAAATTTAGTTTTGTTTAGTTACATTCAGTTAAATTAAGTTAAATTTAGTTGAATTAAGTTAGATTTAATTAAATTTAGTTGAATTTAGTTTGATTTCATTAAATTTTGTTGAATTTAGTTACATTTAGTCAAAATAAGTCAAATTTAGATTAGAATTAGATAAAGTAAAATTTAATTAAGTTTCATTAAATTTCGCGTAATTTATTTCAATTGCGTTAAATTTAGTTAAACTTTGTTAAATTAAGTAAAATTTAGTTGAGTTTAGTTAAATTCCGTTGAATTCAGTTAGATTTAGTTAAATTTAGGTCAATTTAGTTAGATTTAGTCAAATTAAGTTAAATTTAGTTTGATTTAATTAAAGTTTGTTGAATTCAGTAACATTTAGGCAAAATAAGTGTGAATTAGTTGGATAAAGTAAAATTTAATAAAGTTTCGTAAAATCGCTTGATTTAATTAATTTTGGCTAAATTAAGTTATATTAAGTTAAAATTAGTGAAATTAATTTAAATTTAGTTTAATTGAGTTATATTTAGATACACTTAGTAAAATTTATTTATATTTAATCAAACTTAGTTAAATTTAGTTAAATTTAGATAATTTAAGTTAAATTTTTGTTGAATTTAGTTATATTTAATTGAATTTAGTTGAGTTTAGTTACATTTAGTCAAAATAAGTCAAATTTAGATTAGAATTAGATTAAGTAAAATTTAAACAAGCTTCGTGAAATTTCGCCTAATTTATTTGAATTTAGTTAAATTTAGTTAAACTTTGTTAAATTTAGTAATATTTAGTTGAATTTAGTTAAATTTAGTAATATTTAGTTGAATTTAGTTAAATTCAGTTGAATTTAGTAAGATTTAGTTAAATTTAGTTAAATTTAGTTACATTTAGTTAAATTTGGTTAAATTTAGTTAAATTTAGTGCAAATTTAGTTAAATTAAGTTAAATTAAGTTAAACTTAGTTAGATTTAGTCAAATTAAGTTAAATTTAGTTCAATTTAGTTAGGTTTAATTAAAGTTAGTCGAATTTAATAACAGTTAGGCAAAATAAGTGAGTTTACTTCGGCTAAATTAAGTTATATCAAGTTAAAATAAGTTAAATTAATTTAAATTGACTTAAATTGAAATATATTTAGTTGAACTAAATTTAATAAAATTTAATTAAATTTAACTTAATTATGGGAATTTAGTTACATTTAGTCAAAATAAGTAAAATTTAGCTAGATTAAATAAAATTTAATTAAATTTCTTAAAATTTTGCTTAATTTATTTCAATTTAGTTAAATTTAGTAAAATTAAGTTATATTTAGCTAAATTTAGTTAAACTTAGTTCAATTTAGTTAAATACAGTTGAATTTAGTAAGATTTAAATAAATTTAGTTGAATTTAGTTACATTCAGTTAAAATAAGTAAAATTTAGTTAGATTAAGTAAAATTTAATTAAGTTTCGTAAAACTTAGCATAATTTATTTCAATTTAGTTTACTTTGGCTAAATTAAGTTCTATTAGGTTTAAATTAGTGAAATTAAATTCAATTTAGTTGAATTGTTAAATTGATTAAAATTCAGAAAAATTTAATTGAATTTTGTTAAAATAATATTTTTTTTAGATTTAGTTAAAATTTAATTAAATTTAGTAAAATTTCGTTTAATTTATTTAAATTTAACTAAATTTGGCTTAATTAAGTTATATAAAGTTAAAACTAGTCAAATTAAGCTATATTTAGGTTAATTTAATAAAAATAAGTAAAATTTATTCAAGTTCATTACAATTTCGGTTAATTTACTTCAAATTGAATAAATTTAGTTCGATTAAGCTTGATTTCGTTGAATTTACTCAAATTTAGTCTTATTCTTTTCAATGTGGCTAAATTTGAATAAAATCAGTTTAAAAAAAGTTGAATTAATTTAAATTAAGTCGAATTAAATTTTATTTAGTAAAACTAGGTTAAATTTAGTAAAATTAAGAAAAATTTTGTTGAATTTAGTTAAATTAAGCTAAATTAAGCAAAATTATGTTTAATTTGCATAAATGTGGTTAAATTTAGTTAAATTTAACTAAGTTAAGTTAAGTTTGGCTGAATTTAGTAAAAAATTTCTAAATTAAGTTAAATTTATGTAAAATTTGTTGAATTTATTTAAATTTTGTTAAAATGAATATAATTTGGTTAAATATGGCTGAATTTATTGAAATTACTTAAATTTGGCTAAATTTAGTTAAATTACGTTAAATTTGGTAAATTTGGAAACCTAAATTTAGTGAAGTTTAGTAAATCTATGTTTAATTTTATTGAATTCAGTTAATTTTAATATTTTTTAATAATCTTTGTCAAATTAAATTATTAAATTATATAAATTAAGATAAACTAAGTTAAAATTGATATAATCAAGTTAAATAAAGTCAAATCTAGTTGAATTATGTTATATTTAGTAAGATTGAGTTAAGTTTGGCAGAACTTAAGTAAATTAATTTAAATTAAGGTAAATTTTGTTAAATTAAGTTAAATTTAGTTTAAAAATGTTAAGTTTAGCGAAATTTCGTAAAATTTAGTTTTATTTGGCCAAAATGAGTTAAATTCCTTGTTAAATTCAGTTAAATTAGGTTAAATTAAATAAAATTAGGTTAGGTAAAGTAAAAATCATCTATGTTTAGTAAAATTTCGCTTAATTTAGTAAAGTTACAAAATAAAGTAGTATTAAGCTTAATTAGCTGAATTCACTTAAATTTAGTAAAATTGAGTAAAATTTACTTAAATTTGGCTTAATTTATAGAAAATTAGTAAAATAGAGTTTAATTACTTTCAATTAACTCAAATTGAATTAAATTAAGTAAATTAAGCAGAATTTAGTTCAATTAAGTAAAATTTACTTAAATTAAGTTAAATGATGTTTTAGCTAAATTTTTGCAAAATTTAGTTAAATTTTGCTAATTTTAGTTAAATTTGGCTAAATTAAGTTCAATTGTGTTAAATTTTGTTGTTTGTTTGTTGAGTTTATTTATTTGACTAGTTGAGTTTGGCTAAATTTAGTTAAGCTTGGTTAATTTTTGTTTGATTCTGTTGAATTCAGTAATGTTTAATAAATTTTATTAAACTTCGCAAAATTGATTTAAATTAGGTTAAATTGAGTTGAATTAAGTTAAATTAGGTTCAATTAAGATTAACATAGTTAAAATTGGTAGAATCAAGTGGAAAAAAGTTTAATTTCGTTAAATTAAGTTATATTTAGTAAAAATCAAATTAAGGTAATTTCAGTTAAATTTAGTAAAGTTTAACATATTTTAAGTTAAGCAAAATTAGATAAAATTTAGTTCAATTTGACTAAAATGAGTAAAATTAAGTTACATTAAGTTAAAATAAGCTCAATTTAGTAAAATTTTGTTTAATTTAGTTTAAAGTGGCTGAATATACTTTAATTTAATTAATTTTGCCTAATTTCTTAAACATTAAGTTAAATTTTATTGAATATACTAAAATTAACTTTAATTCAGTTAAATTTTGATAAATTCAGTTAAATTTAGTTAAATTTAGTTAATTTTAGTTTAATTTTTGGTTTTTGTTGTATTCTAGTATTTTAGTATTTTTATACCTTTTTGTTGTATTTTTTATTTTAGTAATTCTTAATTTGTACTGTTCGTGTATTTTTGTATTTAAAGTTTTTTGGTTTTTCTTATGTATCTTTGGGTATTTTTTGCATTTTTAAAGAAAATATTGAATAATTATGGAAACTTTTAGTCTTTAAAAATATACTGAGGAAACGAAACACAGTAAAAAGAAAAATTGACCAAAAAAATTAATGTTTTGGGAGGAAATAAATAAGTGAAAACATTGAAAAGTAATAAAAAACTACTATTCCGCAGATCAAAGCGCAGAACTAGCACCGGAACAAAAAGGATGCGAGAAGGCAATTCTCTCTCAGGAAAAAAGCAAAAAAAAAAGGAACAAATGCGAATCAGCAAATCAACGCTGCTCAGTTGAGGTTCCAGGTGACGGAACCCATGCCGAAGCGAACTCGGCCAGCCCGGCGGCGTAACGTCCCTGGGGTTTCGAGAGATGCAGCGTTTGCTGCAGCGAGATGGACAGCTCGGCCTCGGTTGATCCGTCGGGGAACATTAAGTTGGCAGCTGACGGTTCGCTCCGGCGACCATTTTGCTCAGCACCAACAGACTTCGATGGATGTTGAGGCAGAAGGACTGGACAAATTGATGGACGGCCGGTTCGACGGCCTGCTTTTACAGCACCTTGCGCTGGACTTGCAGCTTTTTGCGCAGCAGTGCGTTCTGGGTGATCCGAGCTAACAGGTTTTGGGCCGTGCAGGACTCATCGCCAAGCCGTGACGTGATTCCGTTGATTCTGTTGCCGAAGGCGTTGCAGTTCAACAGAAACGCCTGGCGAAAATTCTCCCCGCTCGATAGTTTGTAAGGCGGAACCTGTTCGAAGAAATACTAACGTTAAACTCAAAACAACACATTCAATAAAATCTACAAACCTTTTCAACGCTATTCAACCGCTAAGGAACCACGCACGCCGAGTCGGATTGAATTTTCGAGCGTTCTTAGACCGAAAGTTGATGGGGGAGCATTCAAGTTGTGCATGATGGGAATCAGGTTGACCACGACACTTCCGCAAATCTTTTTCGTCTTCACCCAAGTCTTCACCTGCCCAAAGTGGACGCACCCGTTGAGCCATTCCTTCAGTACAGCTTACGGCACTTCCGGTGGGTTTGATATGCACTACAAATCGTCGGCTGCTAGCACGGAACTGGTCGCCGAAAACTGCATTTTCTGTGCCGCAAACAAGATTTCATCTTCGCGGCCATTCAATCACCGGAAATATTAGGACTTTCCATCGGAAGGGGTGGAAAAGTCGGAGTGGAGTAATGTTTTGGTCGCGGATCGGCGAGCTTCCCATATTCTGGTTGTAGGGCCGGTCAAGGGACGTTCCAGGCAGCTTGATTAATCAAGCAAGTTTCCGTGGCGAAGGGACTGTGCAAAACTTGGACCATACATTTGTTGGACTGTGGATTTCAGCTGCCAAGTGTTTCTGGTTGTCAAAAAGCAAAAGAATATTAAATTAGATCATGAAATGTTTAGTATTTTCCTAAAAAACTTACCTGAAAGTTTGAGGCAAAATCGCATCAACACTTTTTACGAAATAATGGCACGAAATTTCTGATAAACGTCACTGAAAAAGTTTGACAGTTGACGCGTTATGAAGCGTGTGAGAGTGTGCGTGTCGGCGTGCGTGAAACATGATGGTGTGCGTTTGCCACAAAAAATCTAAATTTTTGAGGATTGTGTCTTAACTAAAGCGTCTTGACTGGCACTGGCAACCCCCGATAATCGCCCGCTCCCCCCCCAAAAGTTAAAGTGGGATCGTGACAGGGTTTGCCTTTCGTTAAAATGGTTTTCAACGCGGGTGAAATTTAACGTTTTGAATAGATCGTTTGATTATTATTTGAAATCTGTAATCTGTCCATTTCCATTCCGGATTATTACATTTAAATTTTATTTTTTGAAGGAAATATCATCGTGAGTCTAATTGAATCAGAATTGAAAATTCTGATTGAAATTGGAATTGAAAATTCCAAAACAAATCTAACAGTTAATTCGAACCATAAGGTTTTAATTTACAACATTTCGTATTATACAGACTTATCTCGAGCGCATACATTTCGTGCTTGCCATTTCATTAGGGCACATCACTTTTTTAGACAAGAGTGTGTCCCTTTCACACCTTATGTAAACTGTCATTCGAGTGAAAGGGATACACTAGTGTTTACAAAAGTTATGTGCCCTTTTGAAATGTTAGGCTCCATTTGTGTTAAGGGGAGGGGGCAGATTTTTTTTAAATGTTTCTCTTGATCGAGCTCTTTATTCTTTTTTTTTGTATTTTTTTACAGTGCAGAAAATTTCTCAAATTAATTTTTGCCTTGCTCACCTTACTAAGGAAAGGCTATAAAATCACTCAAAAATTGAGCTTATTAATTTGACGTCCTAGACCCACCTTCGACTCAGAATCAAATTCTAAGCAAATGTCTGGGCATGTGTAGGGATGTTGATCGAAAAATTGTCACTCGATTATCTCAGGACTGGCTGAACGGATTTTGACCGTTGTGGCCTCATTCGATCCGTCATGAGATCCCGCTATCTATAAATCATGATGTTTAGTTAGGTACTTCAAAAGTTATGCTAACAAAACGATTTTGACTAAAGTTCGCAAGATTTAAAAAGGGTGGTTTTTGTGAGAAAACCCTGCATGTTATATATCATTAGAAGACATTTGAAAGAACTTTTCAATGAGTCCAAAATATTGAAGATCTGACAACTCTTTCAAAAGTTATTAGCACTTAAGTGTTACATTTCTGATTTTATTATTAGTTTATCGTGCACCGTTTTCAAGTTATGCAACTTAAAATTATTTGTGAAGTTTTTAGTGTCGCTGCTTTGCTGGCTTTTCCTGCCTTAAAAAAAGTAAATAAATTCAATTAACTTATTTTTATCATACCAAATGTCGAGGTTGATTTGAAAATTTAAAAAATATTGATTTCGGAAAGGAGAACATTTCTCGGGTGAGTTTTCAAAAAGCCGTAAGAGCCAACGTAACCTCTGACACTAATTTTCGTTTTTCTAAAAAATTAAACAAATTTCATTTATTTTTAGTTTGGGGCACTTAAAGGACGTGTAGATGAACAATCTCAAGCATTTTTGATATTGGTTTTTCGTAAGTAGGTTGAATACCGATGCAAAAAGGACTGTGTTTACCAATGGCTCTTACGGCCTTTGAAAACTAATCCGAGATTTCATGATAGTTTTATTTCTTGACTTGCGTTTAAAGCAAATTTGTAGAATTTTTTTCGCATCTTTTAACAAAAAAAGTGGCAGTGCGTGGCCGAATGGTTACGCTGTCCGCTTTGTAAGCGGATGATTCTGGGTTCGATTCCCATCTGCTCCAACCTTCCATCGGATGAGGAAGTAAAATGTCGGTCCCGGCCTTGGTTGTTAGGCCGTTAATAAGTACAAACAACACACCAAACCAAGCCTACTCCGGTGGAATCGCTGGCGGCGGTTGGACTCGCAATCCAAAGGTCGTCAGTTCAAACACTGGGGTGGAAGGTTCCTTGGAGTAGAAAGAGGTTTGGGTGCTCTCCCCATTCAAGCCTTCGGACTCCTAGGTTCGAGCAGAAACTTGCAATAGGGACCACAAAAGACCCGGGAGTCGTTAATGTGGATGGTTTGATTTTTTTTATCAAAAAAAATGAATTTTAAGTGACTATAATTTCGAGAAACTGCACGTTACAAATTTTATGTAAAGTACCTTTTGATTGCAAATTAGATATGAAATGTTAAACTAAAATCAAAAAGTTTTTTTTTTACTTTTTCCATGTTTTCTAAAGATTTTGATCTTTTCGCAAAATTGGCAACACTGCCATAGGAATTTTAAACAACTTACCACTGAGAATTTTGGCTCGAGCCTCGAGTCGATCTGGCTCGAGATGGAGCCTGAATCGAGTCGAGGCTCGAGCCAAAATTTTCAGTGGGTTCCCACTGAGAATTCTGGCCAGGATTCTCAGTAAGTTATATAATACCGTCTGTGGGGGTGATATTGTGTCTGGGGGTGAGATTGGGTCAAAGTGATTTTTTTACGGATTTTACCATTTTTCAGGTTATTCTCTATGAAACTGAATTCTGTTAAAGGGGTTGTGTAAGGGACATCTTAAGATGACTTCGCTGAAAAAATCTCGTTCCTAGAACAAATCCTGTTATTTTGGCAGATGTCTAAAGTTGGGATACGTTTTTGGCCGAAAATGACCTCTCGAAAAATCATTTTTCTAATATTTTTGCTAGAATTGCTCGAAAACTACCCAAATGTTTGAAAATCTCCACTTCAAACATTGTAGCGTGTCAATACGATTCCCTCGAACAAGAAACGCTGTTGGATGACTTGTTTTTACCATATCTTTGTATTTGAGCATCATTTTAGTTTCATTTGACCCAATGTCACCCCCTCTAAGGGGTGAGATTGGGTAAATTTTCAAACTATTGGCATTTAAGGGAGTGTTCATCAAAATCCACCATATTTTGGGAAAATGTTAGTAAACTATCTAAGAACAAATCTACGTTGAAAGATTTTCGATGTTATTTGAATTGTTTGTGCTATTAAGAAATTTCGAGAGGTATATCGTTTTTTTTCACCCCCACTGACGGTAGCTCAAAAAGTGTCAATTTATGTTATCTAAAAAAAGGTGCAGGTTGTTATGTTACACATGACCAGTATGACAAAGAACTTTGCAAGATGATTGTTGAAATTTTCGATTAGAATGTCCGTTCCAAATTTCCTCATAATTCCCTTATAATTAACGTCCTATTTGCAAGGCTGTTGCAAGCAATCGGCGGCAGTAAAGGAAATTTCAACAGCAGACATTAAAACTGCCCTTTACAGGGCTCTAATTGATTACGAAATAGTTATTCTAAATTTCCAGAAAAGATTTTCGCAGCGGCACTAAAAAATCTGCATCGCAGTAATCTATTTATTACTTCCTGCCTAATAAGCAATTTTTAAACTGCTTAACTTCAGAAAATGGCCAAATGCAACTTTTATATATAACTCTTACGGTTCGGCAAATGTCCCCCCATCGGAACCGCCCCGGGGCCTCCGGCCACTCCGGACTGTGGCCACTACTGCCGAAATGTCAAATTTCATGTCCAGTATAAAAAACCATAAAGTTTGATACCCATACTGCCCCAACTCTTACGGTTCGGCAAATGTCCCCCCATCGGAACATCCCCGGGGCCTCCGGCCACTCCGGATTGTGGCCACTACTGCCGAACTGTCAAATCTCATGTCCAGTATCAAAAACCATAAATTGTGATACCCATATTGCCCCAACTCTTACGGTTCGGCAAATGTCCCCCCATCGGAACATCCGCGGGGCCTCCGGCCACTCCAGTCCAGGTGGTGGCCTGATGTGTTCTCGTCGACGTCCAGCAATAGAATGAATTTTCGGGACCGACCGAGCCGCGTTTTGTTGCCTCGTCGACGATCTGAAAATTATGAGGTGGAGTGGGGGTGGTTTTAGATACATCAATTTCACGTCTCTCGATTGACTGATTGGGAAACGTTCGTTCATCCAACCAGCGTGCACCAAAGAGAGGGGAAATTTTCCGAGAGGGGAATTCGTCACGCAACGTTTTCGCTTCGCGAAAATTTTGGATTGACACCACGTATAGAAACCTTAGGATAAAGTTCTTTGTCAAAAATACCCAAAATTAGATTTTTCAAAATTGGACATTTTGCGCAATTTAATCGTTTTGTGTAAAATGTCTAATCTATGCCAAAACCGTATGGAGACTGGTATGGAAGAACTAATGATGCAAAATGTCTTCTTTGATCATAAAAAAAAAAAATGTTTCAATCAAATAAAAAAAAAACAAAAAATACAATCAGTTGCAAAGTAACCGCCGACCTTACAAGTCGCATTCTTAACGCCAGTCCGCAGTTTGTGTGCGCGTCGCCGCTTTTTTTAAAATGTGCACCGTAGACAAAAACAGTGTGGTTCTGGATTTTTGTCAACTCCAAAACCAACCAAGCCCAAAGCTTGTAAAAAAATTTCTCGCAGACCTTCAAGTAAACCAAGAAAACTTGCGAGCATTGCAATTATGCAATAGAAGAAAAATAGCCGTGTTGCAGTTCGCCGACTCAGCAATGGCCTCGTCCATCATCGACAAACCTCTGGTATATCAGGATTGCAAAATCCCGATTTACCTGGACAACAACGCTACGGAAGTTCGTGTGCTTGACCTACCTCTAGGCATAAGCAATGATGACGTAGTCAAAGTGATGAGTAAATACGGCGAAGTTTTGACCATCACCAACGACCGCTGGATTAACTTCTTCCCAGGGATCCCAAATGGAGTTCGGACCCTGCGGATGTTGCTGAAACAGCCAACGCCGAAATCAATCACTGTAAACAATGCTGCTGCAGCAGTGACGATTATAGGCAAAAAATCGCTTTGCAGTAAAAAGGTGAACCAAAAAAGCAGTACACAACCGATTGAACCCGAGCCAAGCAGCAGCAGCAGTAAAAACAACAACAGTAAACCAGAACAAAATGCAATGGAAACAAGTGAAATTGACGAAGAAGACAACGATGGATTCGAAACCGTGCTTTCTAAGCACACCCGCCGCCGAAAGCGCTTACAGGCATATTTGGACGCGGAAGACGAACTATCAAAAAAACGAAGAGAGATGGCTGCAGAAGAAACAGATGAAGAAGACGAAGATGTCATAAAAGCAAAATATTATAAGAAAAAGTGTTGTGAGATAACTTCTAAATCCCTGGAAGAAGAGGACGAAGATAAACTTGAAGAACTTGATAATTCACTCTTTAAATATTCCGCTAAATATTTGAAACATAGACAGAAATCGTTAGAAAAAAGGCATGGTAATAATTATTGAAGTGATTTTAAACTCTGTAATCTTTCCTCTTTCACTATCCACCTTGAAGAGATGAATGCACAATGGTGTAAAGTCTCTATAATAATAATAAAAAAAAAAATACAATAAAACAATTAACAAAAAAAATGCTTCACTAGAATGTGGAGAAGTAAAGGCTTTCCGACTTATTTTCCATTTATTATTCTTTTTTTCATTGCTGTCATCAAAATTTAAACAAAACAACCACATTTTCTGTTAAAAATTATAGTTTATTCACAATGTCAACACAAAGTTATGTCGTTTAGTAGTAAAAACCTTAAAAGTACACATTTTTCTTAAATCTAACCTTAAACAAGTTCCATTCCTTTTTCAGGAACACAAAACCTTCGCGATGCCCAATCTTGTTCCTTTTTTTTCCTCCGTTAACTTATCTACACAGTATGACACTCTCGTCAAAAGGCTCACAAGTTTTGAAATCAAGTAGCAAAATGTATCACAGACATTTTTTTTCGTTTTCTCCAAAATAAACGCGCTTAATTTTTTTGTTCTAAGTTGTGTGCTTCCGTGCCGATAAACATCAAACTTCAGTTGTGTTTTGTGTATTGTTTTTGATTGTGTGAGAGAGATCAATCAAATCACTCAAAATTACCAGCGGGGTTGGCAGATTTTGGGGTGAAGTTGATTCAAAAGAGTTTCGACGGTTTCTCACTGCAGAGTTGAGCACGTTGTTTGGCAAAACTAACCTTTAAGATTTGATGCTTTTCTCTATAAACTGTAAACAGATTGAAGAAGATATTTTTTGAAAATATACAAAAATTTTACACAATTTGTGACTGATAAGTAGAGTTAATTAGACTTATTGCAACGAAGGAATGGTTTTTTTACCTAAACACAAAAAATATAATTTAACTTATTAATCTAGATTTTTCCTATTCACTACCTGCTTGCTGCGGATTCAAGTTCCACGTAACTTTCACGTTCTCTCTCCGCCTCACGCCGTGATTGTTATTATTGTTGAACCTCTTACGATTATTGTGATTATGATTAACAACGGTAACAAAGTCATCCTTCTCAGCGCCGCCTTCAACCCCCTCTTCCTCACCTTCCCCCGCCGTAACAGCAGCCGGATTGACCGCCGACCCTCCCATCATCTGCTCCCGCGTGATGAACCCCGTGTTGGCGTACTTGCCAAAGTTGTACGCCCCCCTTCGGTTATTCTTGAGCGGAGAATCTTCCGCTGACGACGCAGTCGTCCATGTCCCCGGCTTCCTCTTCGGACTCTGGGTGGCCTTCGCCTTCTGCGCGCCCTCGTAGTACCGGATCAGCTCGTGATTGTCGTTCGCTTCCTCGTCAAAGTACGCCGGCCGCGGGAACCGATAGCCGACGCAGTCGTTGTAGTATCGCGTAAAGATCGACTCCTGCGAGCAGTCCGCAAGCGCGTGGAACGCGTGCGACAACAGATGCGGGAACCGCCCCGTCCAGTAGCACGTAAACCCGTCCGGAATCGTCCCCAGCGCCTGCTGAACGTCACTCGTCAACTCATGATAATGATGCTTCTTGTTCCTCAACGCCCGCATCAAATCCCGCACGCTAAAGCCCTGATAGCCGCGGTACTTGCGCAAATCCGCCGTAATTTCCTGGTCCAAGTGCAAACTCCAATCCTCCCGCACCACCAACCTCGCGTTCCGCTCCAACGCCCTCAACGGCTGCTGCATAATATCGCTCTTCTCCACCCGATCGCTTACGTTCTGCAAGAACCCCAGAATCGTCTCATTGTCCCAAAACAGCGGATGATTCCTAACCGCAGCCGCCGGCGGTCGCTTCGACTGATCGTTCGCAATCATGGCCCCAATCAACTCCTCCGCCAGCACGGACACGTGCGTCACCTTCCGCTCCTTGTGCAACCCGCGCAGATCAAACTCCCCGGAAAGGATGTTGGCTTGGCGTTTCAGGTTGTCGCCGAATGGGTGCTGACCGCGGGTCATTACGTAGTAGAATACGCAACCTAGCGAGAAGATGTCCACCGAGGTGGTGGTGCGGTGACCGCGCTGCATCTCCGGAGCGATCCAGCCGTCGGTGCCTGAGGGGGAAAGCGAAGGTTTGAACATTTAGTTTAAATTCAGCATGAGGCATTGAAAAAAAATTGCAAAAAAAGTGGAGATTATAGTGGAAACCCCATGGCTCGATTCCTTAGGGCAAAAATAAGTATCTGTGCCAATTTTGAGCCAACTCGGTTAAGGTTTAAGGGTTCCGATAGAACGTTGAAGTTTGTATGAGAAAAAAACCCAGAGGTGTGTTAGGAACGTGTTAGTAAATTTTCGACTAGAAAGCCTCATTCAGTTGAATGTTTAGGTTTCTAAAATTCATAAATTAAAATATTTAAAATTCTAAAAGTTTAAGAATCTGAAAATCCAAAATTTCAAATATTCAAAATCTGATAAAATCTAAAATTTTAAAATTTGAAATTGAAAATTCCAAGAATAAAAAAAAGCTTAAATACACTTTGTACTCGATTACCAAAATCTCTGATTTTTCAAAAAAATATCTCTAGATTTTTTTTTAATTTTACATTTTTTTGAATACAGTCCAGCCTTAATTATCCGAAGGCCTCAGAAAAATTTCACTTAGGATAATCATATCTTCGAATAATCGAATCACGAAAAGATTTTTTTTGTTATATACCACTCTAAAGTGATTTAGAATCTTTAAATCCAAAATGGCGGTGATTAAATATTGAAAAAATACATTTTTCAATTTTATAGGCAATCAAACCATTTAAATTTGACTAAATTGGGATCATAGAACTCGAAAATAAAAAATACGAAAAAAAATTTTTTTGCTCGTGATTCGATTATCCGACGTCCTTCGGATAAAGGAACTTCGGATAATCGAGGCTTCGGATAATCGAGGCTTCGGATAATTAAGTCTGGACTGTATTGAATTTATAAATTTATAAAATTTTCAAAGTTTTGAATTCTCAAAAAATTCAAAACATTCATAACTTTCCAAATTATCTAAGTAATAAGGATTTTTTTGCGAGTAGAAAAAGTTTTTTCGTTACTGTACATTGGAATTTCATAAAAATCAAAATATTTCTAAACGAGCCCAAACATGCTAAATATGAATAAGGCCGATGCAAATATGTTTCAAAGTTTTTGTCCCTCGGCTCTAACTGAGCAATTCTCTGAGATTTCGGTCATTCGATTTTATTGTATTTTTAAATCCGGCTGAAACTTTTTTGGTGCTTTCGGTATGTCCAAAGAAGCCATTTTGCATCATTAGTTTGTCCACATAATTTTTCATACAAATTTGGCAGCTGTCCATACAAAAATGATATAGGATAATTCAAAAATCTGTAGCTTTTGAAGGAATTTTTTGATCGATTTGGTATCTTCGGCAAAGTTGTAGATATGGATTAGGACTACACTGAAAAAAAATGAGACACGTTGAATTTTTTTTTTGGTGATTTTTAATTTCACTTTTTGACACTAAAACTTGATTTATTTTTATTTTTTTCATTTTCTGATATGCTTTAGGGGACATAAAAGGCCATCTATTCAAAAATTTCCAGACTGTGCACCGTATTATGAATTTTTGAATCAATACTGTTTTTTTTCTTCAAAAAATCGAAATATTGGTCGCAAAAATTTTTCAACTTCATTTTTCGATGTAAAATCTAATTTGCAATCAAAAATTACTTTAATGAAATTTTGGTAAAGTGCACCGTTTTCAAGTTATAGCCATTTTTAGGTAACTTTTTTGAAAATAGTCACAGTTGTTCATTTTTTTAAATCAGTGCACATGTTTGCCCACTTTTGGAAAATAAATTGAAAAGCTGAGCAAATTCTCTATATTTTGCTTTAGTTGCTGAGATATTGCCATGCAAAGATTTAAAAACAGGAAAATTGATGTTTTCTTAGTCTCACCCAAACATCCCACCTTTTTTGAATGTCGATATCTCTGCAACTAATGGTCCGATTTTCAATGTTAAAATATGAAACAATCGTGAAATTTTTCGATCTTTTCGAAAACAATATTTTATTTTTTTTAATCAAAACTAACATTATAAAAGGGTCAAACATTCAATATTACGCCCTTTTGAAATTTTAGTCTTGATTAAAAAAAAAAACTTCGACCTACTTTGTAGAGAATTGCTCTATAGACATTTTCCGGATCCGTAAACTAAAATTTTAACAATTTTCCTGAATCCACTTATAAAAAAAAAATTATTCAACTGTTTTTTTTCACAACCAAATCTGAATTTCCAGTTCAGAATTAATATTTTATTTTCAATTTCAAGAAAACCGAGACAAAATATAAAAATTCCCGGTTTTGGTCATTTAAAATCTGTGAAAGGCAAACTTATGGGAAATCGGGCGAACTTTCCGGTAAAAATATTTTCGAAACTGAAAAATCAAGTCTGTCATAGAGAAATTGCCAAAAAACCACAAAAAAAACTATTTTTCAGCTTTTTTATTCTTAAAACCGCTGTATCTTGACAAGGATTAGACATACGACATTGGTCAATATGGAGACTTTTAAGTAAAATTGTCTCAAAAATCAATTTTTGCTATCGGTTTTTGAAAATTTAGACGTTTAGACCACTTTTCAAAAAAAAACAGTTTTAGTAAATGATTTTTGTATTTTTTTTAGGAGAGATATACCATCCTGCATTTTTTTGGAGTCTTTTTCTCACATCTCAGGCTATTTCCTTAAAAATTTTGAATGTAAAAAAAAGTCGTGACGTCACCTAAAAATTTAATTTTTAAACTTGAAAATTTAAAAATCTCATAGAAGTGAAGTGTTTTTTTCTTTCAGTGTATTTTTTTTTTTCAAAGAACCCGTCCAATTTCCAAGTTTGTCTTTGACCACTTTTTGATACGATGCACAGCTTTGAGATACAGAAATTTTTAAATCACAAAATACAAAAATATTTAAATAACTTGCGCCCTTCTCAAATGCCATTTTCGAGTACAATTGGCGAGTACAATACACAAAAACGGCTTACATTTTCTCACTTGAATTCTTCTTGTTGAAGTCATTTTCATTTGTTTTTAGGTTAAGTTATTTTTAGATTAAGTTATTTAATGATCATTTGATGTACTCTAACCTAATTTTTAATTAGTTTTAAGTTTTTTTTGTTTGTAGTTTTATCATTTTCGAAATTAATGATGTCTCTGTATACGATAAAAGGCTTGTATTTATGTATATTTTTGAAATAAAAATACAAATATATATAAAACACATAGGCCTAGGATAACATGTTTACAAAGTTTCATTGAAATCGGAGAGGGTCGGGTACAAAAGTACCAGAAAAATTCCTGATTTGAGCTGGAATTGCTCGTGATATTTATCTAGTGTTTTTTTTATGAGGTCCTTCAAACATATGAAAGACAGTATTTTATTGGTCCATTTAACAAAAAAAACTCTGGTTATGTACTTTTTATACCAGATCTAAAAAAATAGATGAAATTTTAGTCCAACCGAACCTATCATATTATCCGTTGTTGGTAAAGAGTGAGTAAGGCATCAATCACATAGGTGGATTAAGTTAGTTTTTTTTTAAATGACCCTGCCAATATTTAGCAAAAACTCGAAAGCACTGCAACTTACCCGTAACTCCGGACCGCCTCGAAAAGCTCGCCTTCCCATAATTCAACTTCTTGCACAGCCCAAAGTCCGAAATCATCGCTCGCACGCGCTTCTTGTTGTCCGGCAACGAGAGCAGAATATTCTGCGGCTTGATATCCCGATGCACGATATCGATCGAGTGCAGATGCATCAGCCCGGAGGTCGCCTGGCAGAGAATTTCCTGGACGGAGATTTGCTTCTGGAACGTGTCGGCGGATTTTGGGTCAACGTAGTCTTGGAGGGTGGCGGCACATAGTTCTACGGCAATGTACCAGAATTGACGATCTTGCTCGGTGCAGAAATACCGGACCACGTTTTCGTGGGAATGCTTGTCGCTTTCGCGGAGGAGGGTGACCTCCCGATCGGCCAGGGTGAAGCAACCGGGGAGGATTCGCTTGACGGCCACGTCGCGCTTTTCGAAGGTGCCTCGGAACACGAACGTTCCTTCGCAACCTTTTCCCAGGACGTGACTGGTGTTGAAGTGAATCTTGCCAACGCGGATTTCTCCGTCGCCAAAGTCGATGGCCTCGACACAGTTGCTTCCGGTGCTGCGGTTCGAGTTGGTTTGCGATCCGTTTTGGCTTTGCTCTTGGAGGGCTTTCATCTGCATGTGGAAGTACCAAAAGCCGAAGACGACCACTCCGAACAACGCCACGAACATCATCGTGGGGAGTTTGTTTGGTTGCGCGTCTAGCCACAGCTTCACGTCCATGTACAGCTTGGTGAAGAGCGTCCGCAAGCTAACGTCCTCTTTGAGTGCCGTCGTGGAGGACGAAGTTCCGTTTAGCTGGTCCGTTTGAACTCCGATCGTCTTTGTATTCTTTCCATCTTTCTGAAGACCGCCGTTCAACTCCAACCGCACTGTAGACAGTCCACCGTCCTTGTAGAACCTCCCGGGAGATCCCGGCGAGATGTCCAACTTGAGACTCTCGTCCGTTTTGGGCGGTTGATAGTGACCGAGGATGATGATGTTGTCATTTTGAACTCGCGCCGACTCGGCGGCGATCAACTCATGTCCGGGCTGCAGCCCCGGCTCGTCACGCCGGTTGGGACCTCCCAAAAGGTTGACCGTCGGTTCCGACGGCAAGGTTGCCGTGTTTTTGTCCACCAGCGATGGAATCGCGTAAATGTTGTTGGAGCTTTCCCCGACGTAGACTGTTGGGCTGTAATGGAAGAGATTCAAATTAGATTCTTAAAAACATCAAATTCCTCCAATGTCTACTCACAACAGCTTCAAGTTGTCAAAGTTGTTCCCGTCCTGGGCCCGCTCGTTGATCTCCTGCAGCACCTCGTCCGACACCGTCTGGAAGGGGACGCTCAGCAGGCCCTCGGAACCGAGCAAGAACACCGCCACGACCGGACTCGCGACGTCCTTTTGCCACAGCGGGATGCCCTTTTTCTGCTCGAACGTCGCAGTCAGGCCAGACGAGCTGCTGGTCAGGTGGAGGAATTCTGGAAAGTGATAAATGGTGTGGGTTGTTAATTGACTTGGATCGATGATACACAAAACAGGTGGGATTGATTTGTCGGAAAGTAGTGCCTAGTAGGTGGGAAACGGAAATCGATACGGCGATAATTGTGGGAAAGCGAGCAGTTGGGGCGACAATTGAACGGAAGAAATGGGTGTTTCTTGGAGAACTTTCTTGCAAGGACCTTGTGAGAATTAATTGAACGATGTGAAGAAAACTGTTAAACATTGTTGTCGGCTTTGTAGCCTCCAGTTTATAATATTTAGATTTGCTAGAGAAACAATATCAAACTGTGTCTTTACTTGATTTGAAAATGACCATGAATCCGTAGTTCCTCGATTCGCAACAATGGTCGATACAAACATAATTCGAAAGCCGTTAGTTCAACAGATCAACGAATTTCGTCCGAAATCATTACATTATTGATTGATCGAGACTCTATGGAAATTTTGACATAAAAAATGCTTAGTATTCTACCTAAATGAAATTTAATAATTAGCATTACTAACCTCTAGCTTATAATTTGCAGCTAACTTTGACTTCTAATAGATTTGGAAAAGGTGCAGATTTATTTTCAATTATAATGCTAAGCTGTTTTTTTAAAAAAAAAATTTTAATAATTATTTTTTAAATATAAACACAAAAATAACAACACAATTGTACTATCCTGAAGTCCTAACCTAAAACCCACATTATGATAGGGAAAAAATCACAAAAGAAGAATTGTGATATTACTACTATCGGAGAACTTCCTAGTTCACAAAGACATCTAAAAGGTCGGGGCTACGACAAAGCAAGTTCTCCTAGCATGAAGTGCTGTCCACAGTGCTTATAAAAAAGAATGTACACCCAAATTTTCATGCCCCAAGGCCCAGGGATTATCAAAGTGTCCGAAAGTTGCAATAACATTTAAAAAAAAATCCTCTACTTGTGCACAGACTTTGGGTTGTGTTTAAAACGTCCAATTTCCCGTCCCGAGAAAAGAATTCCAGGGATTTCCAGAAAAATAATTTTGCCTGTTTCCGAAATTTAAGCGGCAGTATAGATTTTTTTAATTTTTTGCCAACAATGTTTTGAGAATTAAAAAAAAAATATGGGAGAACAACTGGAAATCATTGGGCTCTAAAATTAAGCTTAAATTTGTTATTGCTCACAACGATTAAGCTTATTTTTCTGAGTACAATGAGCCTTTGTACGACCGCAAATTATTTAAAATTGATATTCAAATCAATTTTAAAAAAACGTTACGGACGGATCGAATGAGACCAAAACAGACAAAATCGGTTGAGCCAGTGCCGAGATAACCCAGTGCAAATTTTTTGATCAACATCCCACCACACACACAGACATTTGCTCAGAATTTGATTCTGAGTCGATATGTATACGTGAAGGTGGGTCTAGGAGGTTAAATTAAGAATTTCATTTTTCGAGTGATTTTATAGCCTTTCCTCAGTAAGGTGAGAAACGCAAAAATTTACTTCGCTGCCCTTCTTGACAGGAGCGGTCCTACTTGACAGCTCGTTCTAAGGAGACCATCGTTGATCCATCGAAAAAATGATGTATTGGCATTTTTTTTTTTTGCGTTAAAATGGAAAAAAAGTGATCAGAAATGGTTTTTAATCGTGTTTTTTAACCGTTGTATAGTGCGTCCATCCCGGGAATTCCCGGGACAAAATTCCCGGGATTTTTCTTAAACCGGGAATTCCCGAATCCCGAGATTTTTTTTATATTTTAACCCGGGAATTCCCAAGATTGAAAAAAAAAACCAATTTTGGTAGGGAAATTTGAAATTGAGCATGAGCATGAGCATGAGAGACCACCCATGGTTGTCCTTCTCCGTTGCTGAACAGGACCGTAATATCCTATCAATACAACCGACCATACGCTTGAACGATCTAATGGTGTTTCCCTTATCAACAGCATGTATGAATGCGCTGAAAAGATAAAACATCAAGATCATTAAAACTAGATCTGGAGCAAATAGGTAACAGTCGTTGGCCACCAACGGCGCCCGCCATGTCAGTTTGTAGATCTCGGGGGATTGGGACGGGAATGTTAGTTAGCACAGGTTGCTACCAAGGGTGGGTTCTATACGATATCCACACCCCCACGTGTGCCGGAAAACTACTTCTACTTGGGATTTTGTTAGTGGGTAAGGGTAATGGCCAGGATTCAACATAGAGGATGATGATGCGACCCAATAATCAATAAATTTGGTTTAATAGTGTGATGTATTATGCATTCTCAAGGCAAACAGTCGGATGTTGCGGATGAGATTATTCCCGGTTATTTGGTGTTGAGTTTAGCATAAATGATTCAATCTTAGACAGCCGGCTGTGGAAAGATAAAACCAAATAAAATGCGAAAACGCGAAACCGCCCGGACCGAAAAACCCACACAATCGAAAACGGCAACGAAAATCCTGCGTGATGACCGCGACGCGCACCGTTCAAATCCTCCAAAGCAACTGTCAAACAATCGCGAAATCACCCGGGTCGAAATACGCACACAATCGGGGGGAAAACAAAGACGGAAACGGCAACGAAAATCCTGCGTGATTACCGCGACGCGCACCGTTCAAATCCCATTTTGGTAGGGAAATTTGAAATTTGAAATAAATGAACAGTTAAATATTAATAAAAAAAATTAAAGCATTAACATTTATATTCGGCATATATCAGCATAAGTTTGGCTTATTAGAGAGAATTGATAAAAATGATAGTTAACAGATCCGCAAAATGCCTAGCGCTTTTAATATTTCCCTTTTGATTTGATATATTTTTAAATAGACGGGTTGTTATATTTACGTGTATTTATGATTTTAAATTAAAAATATATAATATATAATTATTTTTCATCAAAATCAGGACAAATGTAACGAATTAAGACAGCTAATCAAGCCAATTTTGATATGTTGATTGATTTCGGTTAAAACAGGAACAGAACAAGTAAATTAGTACAAGGATTTCCAAATTTATTGCTCTAAAATCTCATGTACATATTCAGACTGTAGTCCTGATTTTCTTTGGCAGTGGTGACTTAAAGATAATTTGTAAAATATGTTTTATACATAACATGAAATTCTAAACTTATCTTAAATTGACATTATTTGGTATCATTTTATTTGTTGTTTTTTATCATTTTCATAGATTTTTTTCTAGATTTTCTAGTCATGAAATATAAAAAAAAAATTAAAGAAAATTTTAAGCATAAGAGACTTATTTAATTTGAATAACATTTGATTAAAAAATGTGGTTCATTTAAAATTCAAGGCATACCAAAGAGCAAACAAAAATATTGTTTAACACTGGAACGCCCAACGCATGTCCAACACGAACGCCCAAGCCTCCCAAAAAAGGTGGAACGGTAACTTCAACTCGCTGGTTCTGGGGCATTACTCAACCAATCGGGACGATTCTTGTTTCCAGTGATTTGTAAGAATGTACAGATGATCCTAAAATTTTGCAGAACTTGATTTGAACAAATCTGTAATTTCTGCGACCGAAAACAGCGTTCCACCTTTTTTAAAAAGACTGCCTCCGCGGAATTTTTGGCGAATTTTTTTTACACGCGAAAAAAAAAGTTGGAACGATGTTTTTGTTCGCAAAAATTACAGATTTGATCAGATTGAGTTCTACAAAGTTCTAGAATCATCTAGACATCCTAACAAATCACTGGAAAGAAGAATTATCTTGATTGGTTGAGTTATGCCCGAGAACCATTGCATTGAGTTGAAGTTACCGTTCCAACTTTTTTAAAGCCTTGGGCGTTGGAATGTTGAGCTATCTAAAACTGCTGTCCTTTTTTCGATTGAAGTGTAGATTATCACCATTTAATGGTTTTGTGTAATTCTGTGATCGTTAAAGCTTGAAAAACATAAAAATATAATGAGAAACATAGATTTTATGACTGTTTCAAAAATTTCCCGGGATAAAAAAAAATAAAAAAATTAAAAATATTTTTCCCGTTTACCGGGAAATTCCAAACCCGAGAAAATTGGACGCCCTACCGTTGTACATAAAAATTTACATGGGTCTTTGTTGCTTATTTGTCGGGCAACACAAATTCTAGCAAAACAATGTAATAGGGCCGTTGTCGAAATTTAAACAAAGAGTTTATCCTGCTCACGTTAGTTGATGTTTACATTCGGAATCAGCAGGACAGACTCTTTGTTTACACTTCGACAACGGCCCTCTTACATTGTTTTGCTAGAATTAAGCTAATATGGAATGCAAATAAAGGTTTTTTTTGGCAACCTTTTTTAACGAAAATGGTTGTTGGAAAATAGTAGTTTATGCAACAAGTTGCAAAAAGAGGATTTTTTCAGCACGAGTCGTACATTTATCCTACGAGGTTCACCGAGTTGGATAAATACGAAGAGTGCTGAAAAAATCAAGTTTTGCAACGAGTTCCATACAACATTTTTTGCAATTCCGAAAAACAACCGTTGAGTGAAATTTTAAGTCAAATTTTCATGTATTTTGTCAATAAATCGTCTAAATAAAAAAATGTGGAAAAGTGTTACTTTTCGAAACAAGTGCTGAAAAGTTCAACTTTTCAGCACCCATTTCAGTGCTGAAAAGTAGAACTTTTCAGCATTTATTTTGAAAAGTGTTGCTATTCGGTTCTGTTATTTTTGGTACAGAAAAGTAGGCTATTTCGTCGTTCAAGAATGACAGGAAAAGTAAGTAGTTTCACGACGGAATTGCAAAAAAGATATTAACTCCTTCTGGCCAAGATTAAGATTGAGATTTTTAACGTTTTTGCTTACCGTGACCAAATTGGATGAATATTGAATTGATATCATTATTTTTTTTCGAAGAGGATGGTGCAAGAAGAATTTGTTCAATAGTATTCGAGAAATTACAATTTAAAGATAAAAATGTATAAATCAAAAGAGCTACCAAGGGTGTAGGTAGTATGAAAAACATAATTATTTTAATCCACTTTTTGCACCGTGAACATTATTTTAACCTAAGTCATTTATTAGGCTGCAACAACTTCGTATTTGCATATCAAAGGTGCTCAAAGAATACTAATGTTTCAAAAACTCGCAAAAAAGCAGGAGTAGTGAGAGTAGGTATATTCAATGATTATCAATTTATTCATAAGATGGAAAAAGTTAATTGCCATGAAAAACATAATTTCTGCATGGTTTTTTTTCCTTTCAACTTTATGTGTCAATATTATTCTTAAACCTATTCTCTCGTACTTGTCACAGAAAAAAAATTAAAGGCAATCGTTGGTTTATGGTTGTGGAGTGTGGATGTTACTCACTGTCCAAACAAATTGAATAAAAAAATGAAAAGAAATAAATACTAAAGATCGTTTTTTGGTTTGGAACGGTTTGAAAGCCAGCATATAAAATTTGAAAATTTATATATTTTATAAAAGTTGTATGATTTTTTACAACGATTCAAGCCATTAATTGATCCTCACATTCATTTTTACCATTAATATTTTTGCTCTATACAGTTTTGTTGCAAAATATTAATCAGAATCAGGATCACAATATTTTTTGATAAATTTAAAATTTATTTTCAAGGAAATTTGTGGAAAATTTCTTGTTCCTGGGATTTTTGTAACCTCGTGAAAGATCGTAGAATACAACATTTTTTGCAGTTCCGGAAAACATCTCTTGAATTGGAATTTTTCAGTGAAAGGTTTGTTTTCCCACTTCAATCAAGTTGAACTTCGATCAAGTTGAACTTTTCAGCACTCATGCTGAAAAGAACTTTTTAGACCGGTTTATTTTGGCGACGAAAATGACAGGAAAAAAATAGTTTCATATCGAAAAAGCAAAAAAATATTAATCAGAACCATTTTGATTGAATGTAAAATTTCCTTGGATTTCTCTGGAATTTCGTAAAAAAAAGTTCGGCATTAATTATAAGATTCATCAAACTTCATCATATTTTGCGGAAAATGTTGGTTACTTATCTAAGAACTTTTTAACGAAATAAACAAAGTTCAAAGACATCCCCACTATTGCTATACAAAAATTAAGTTAAGTAAAGTACTAAGGAAAAAACCTTTGAATTTACAATGACATATCGCTATTTTCTATTCCAGTCCATAGTAAAATTAAATTTACATCGTGCATGACTCAATCATTACAATTTATCTAGATTCAAACAAAGCCTTCAGCACAGTCACACGAGCGACACTTGCTTAAACAGTTGATATTGAAATCATAAATAACATCGTTTTATAAACAATAGTTTGCGCAAGTATCACGGTTGTTAGCAAACCTTCAACAAACATTCATGGATTTGTTCTACTTTTAGCACGATAGTTGCCATCGTATGACCCTTATCGTGTTAGGAAAGTCCACCCAGGCAATAAACTTAATAAAAGTTGATAATACGTTTCAATGTTCAAAACTGTTATTTAAATTTACTTTCTTCCCAAAACACAGACGAACCCGTTGATTACATGTGTGAGCTGATAAAAGTTGCATGATTCAACCCGCGTGGCGACGACGCATCTTATCACTTGCGTGACGGGAATTCCCTCTCACCCCTCAACTCACCATAATCCTTGGTCAACTCCGGTGCCATCGTGTGCGACGTATAATCAAAGAACGTCACATTCCACGGTTTCGAGTTCCGCCCGGTGGCCTGACTGTCGTACATCATCACCGTGTACTGTGTCCTTCCCAGGTAGACCGCCCTGGACGTTGCCCACCCAATCGATTCCGCCTTGTCCCCGTCCAGGGGCGCCCCAAATCCGAGCACCTTCTCCCTCCGGCCCGTCTTCGGATCGATCAGGAACCAGTCGTCGCTTTTCTTCCCCGAGTACAGAATTCCGTCGCTGGAACGGCACGGCGCGCTGGCCACCAGCTGCGGAATCGTGTAGGGGAGCTTCTTGAGACCACCCTCCGGGTTGCGGATCGTGTAGAGCGAGCCGTCCCGCGGATCCGGCAGATAGTGCGGGTTCATCTCCGACAGCGACGGAACGCGGATCGCCGGTTCGTCCGCGATGGACCAGCGCGTTTCGCCCGTCATCGGGTCGATTGCGGTCAGGCCACCGCCCAGGGTGGAGAACACCAGCAGCGTTTCCTCGGCCGGGACAACGGCGGTGCAGTCCTGTAAATGGTTGGATGGAAAAAAAAGGAATGAGATTATATTTACATTTTTAATTATTTTTAGCATTTTTAGAAACTCTCTAAGTAATTGATGGTTGTAATTTGCGTTGATAAACGTAACATTAGTTTGTTTGCTGAACACGTTTCATGCAGATGACGAAACATACAACACACAGCTGAATGCAATAATTGGTATTGACCACTAATTCAAAACACGCTTTAACGATAACCATCTAATGCCCACATTTTTCGTTTTGAGTCGTTTTGGGGAAATATTGTTTTACACACCAAATGAGTCAATGTAAAATCTGGGACAAAACTTAAATTAATGCACACTTATCTTTACATAAAAAGTAGAGAATATCAGGTTAAAATACAACAGGTTCAGGGTGATCCAATCCAATACCCGCTGGCCGGCAGCGAAATTATGGGAAAGTATAGTTTGTATCAGACTTGGGTTATGCTGATACAGTTTATATCAGTCCCGGGTATTAGGTGGTGATAGCCCTCGCGCTGCTTCCAACGACCCGTTTCAGAATGACAGAGCTCCTTGCGGTCCAATTCCGAGGTCATTGGGCACTGTCCGGCCCCGCCTAAACATAGAGCAAAAAACAAACGGGTTCTCGATCTATCTTTAAACTTCCAATCCCAGCAGGCAAACAGGGATCAGCGCGTATTTAATTATTGTTGAAAATAAAGGTAAACATTTTAAAATTTCAGTTCGGATCAAGTTTCTGGATCGCCTGGTTGTCCAATTTATAGGCAGCTTTCAAGCACCCGGACGTTGTCCCCTGTTTTGTTCGCATGCGCCCGGAATTCCAGCTGCGAGCAGCTTGATCACGTCCTGGAGTACAGATTCTCTGGCAATTCTACCTTTTCGCTTTTTGCCTTCCTCACCTTACTGAGGAAAGGCTATAAAAGCACTCGAAAAATGAACTTTTTAGTTAGACTTCCTAGACCTACCTTCATTTGTACATATCGACTCAGAATCACCAGCTGAGCAAATGTCTGTGTGTTTGGCTGTATATAGACATGTGTACCGAATCAATCTCACTGGAATATCTCGTCACTGGCTGAACCGATTTTGACCGTATTGACCTCTTTCGATTCGTCTTGGGGTCCCATAAGTCCCTATTTAAATTCATGAGATTTAGTAAAGCACATCAAAAGTTATGCTTAAAAAACTGCTGCATATAAATTTCACAGTTTGCAAAAAAGGGTGGTTTTTGCATGAAAACCTGCCATATTATATATTTATAGAAAGGTTCAGAAATGACCATTCTTGTGTATTAAGAATTTTCAAGATCTGACATACCTACACTGAAAGAAAGACACATAGCAATATCACATGTTTTACACGTGATTCTGCCCCATACGACGTTACTTGTGAATGTCATTTGCAAATCACTTGAACAAAATTCATCGCGTTACGCGGTAGATTCAAATGCAAATCACGTTAACCTCACGTGTCATTTCACATGATTATCACATGAAATGTTTTTGAGAATGAAATGGATTGCACATTAATATCAAATGATTTTCAGTTTAGTTTCAAGTGAAAATTTCATGTAGCATATTATTTAAATACGTTTCATATGTTTTTGATTTTTGCCTTTTATTTTTATAATCTTAAAAACACTTAAAAAACTTTACAATTCACACTAAAAAATAAGATGCACGCACATTCAAGACGATCAGTGATCCATGCATGGACTCATTAGCCACACACCTGGAAAAGTCTCTTCCATGGAAATCCCTGAGTTTCGCAGGAAATTAGCCTATCCGTGATTTCCTGGAAAAATGGTATAAAATTGTCTGCTTAGTATTCAATTTAACTAAGAATTAATAAAAAAATACTTACCACATAATCCTGAAATAATTAAAATATTTAAACCACTTTTTTCGGGAGCAAATTAGAATTAAAAGTGCGAGCTCTAACTCGTACCCATTGAAAATTGCCATCTTGCTTTAGGATTAACTTTCATCATCGATAGCATTTGATACTAACGTGAATTTCACTTGGAAATCAACGGACAAGTCGAGTAGGGCAAATCAAAATGAACTTCATTTGAATCTCACATGACTTCCACTTCAACACCAAAGGACAAGCCGATTGGGGTAAATCATAGTGAAATTCATTTGAATCCCACGTGAACACCATGCGAAAGATGAGTGAATGTTTTTTTCCTAATGATCAGCTGGAGCTGAATGATTTTTACATTCATTTGAAATGAAAAGCATGTGAAAGTCAAAGGAAAATTACGTGAAGTTATCGTGTTGGTTTTTGGAGCAGCTCACGTTAAAAAACATTTGATTTAGCTATGTTGATTTTTTTCAGTGTATCCAAAATTACATGCAGTTTCAAAAATGCTCTGAATTTACATAACCTCAAATGGCCGGGTCTGATTGCCACGAAAAAGCCGTGTAGAGGGATGCCATTTTCCTCAAAGGCGGTGTCTGTATAATCTTGACAGAAAGTCTGTAGGTAGTCTGTTTTTTTTTACTCATAACTTATTTTTATTAGGACCTCCTATAGGTGCTGCGATCACGTTAGGGGAGATCCATAAACCTTGTGGACACTTTTGGGGGTGTTCGATTCACTCTATGATTGAGAGGAAGGCACTGAACCAGTTGGGCTACAATGTCCTTTCATTAGGTTTGGCCAAAATTTAGAATATACCCAGAATCCAGGGCTGTCTCATTGTTCCCCACTCATTTCAGCCCATGGGTAACAATGAGACACTTTGATTTTTCTTCATTAAACTTTTCAAAATCTATGTAAATTTTTCAAAACATGAATTGAAAGTGATTTTTGGCATATTTATTGAGTTTTAACTCTATTTTACCAAAAATATAAAGTTCTTGGTATGAATATATGAGCAATTCTCTACCAAAACCGGAAATGGATTTAATTTGTATTTTTTGATTTGGCTCAAACTTTGTGTAGGCCTTCCCTATGACCAAATAAGCTATTTTGTGTCATTGGTTCACCCATACAAGTCTCCATACAATTTTGGCTGCTGTCCATACAAAAATGGTATGTAAATATTCAAACAGCTGTAACTTTTGAGTGAATTTTCTGATCAATTTGGTGTCTTCGGCAAAGTTGTAGGTATTGTTAAGGACTTTTGAGAAAAAATAGGTAAACGGAAAAAAATTTGCAGATTTTTTAATCAACTTTTTTTTCACAAAAACTCAATTTCCCAAAATACGTATTTTTTGATTTTCGATATTTTTTGATATGTTTTAGGGCACAAAAATCCGCAACTTTTGAGCCATAGAGAAACATGGTCAAAAAATCTGCCGCCGAGTTTTAATTTTTTTGAAAAAATAGTGATTTTTGGAAAAAATCGAAGTTTTATGCAAAAACAAATTTGACATTATTTTTTAATGCAAAATTGAATTTGCAATCGAAAAGTATTTTACAGATTTTTTTATGAAGGGCTCTGTTTTCAAGATATAGCCACCGAAAGTTTGATTTTAGCGAAATATTTCCATTTTTTCGTTTTTTTTAAATAGTGACCAAGAGTAACCATTTCTAAAAAATATTTTTTTTGAAAAATTCAGATTTGGTAGAAATAAATGAACAATTGGATACATAATAATCGATACGAATTTTAAAGCATTGAAATTTGTATTCGGCATATAGGGGCAGGGGGGGCAGAATGGACCAGGGGGGCAGAATGGGCCACCCTTGGTTTTGGGCTTTAGAATGGATTTAGACCAACTGTAAGGCAAGGGTCTTATAAAGGACGTCAAATAACATCACCATACCGAAAACGACGTATGAATTCATTGTATTTTTCGAATTATGAGCAAAAATGTAAATTTATTGAAAAACCACGCAAATGTTGTTTATTTAGAGGTTTTTAAATAAGCTTTCTGAAAAGTTGGATTGTTTGAAAAAGTTTGTTCAATGCTTATAATGTTACTAGAGGTTACTATCAAGGTTAACAAACAACAACGGAACCTTCAAATCATTTAGAGGCTTGGTGGTGGAAGTGTTAAATTAAATTCCACTTGGGGGCAGAATGGACCACCCTTTTCCTGCCTTATAAAAACAATCAAAAGTTACGAAATTTGAGCTAAATGGATTATTTTACTCCTTGTAGCTTCACAAATCACTCGAAAATAAAAAAAAATCACTTTTTTTATTTTCGAGATTTTTTATATGTCTTAGAGGACAAAAACCCGCAACTTTTGAGCCACTGCCGCCGAGTTATGAATTTTCGAAAAAATAGTGATTTTTGGAAAAAATCGAAATTTTATGCAAAAACATATTTGACGTAATTTTTCCCGGTTTTGGAAAAAATCTGAAAATTTTGTCACGAAACAATGCGAATTTGTTTGTGTGTTTGTCATAGTCTAATACCTCCTTTACGAACAAACTCACACTTTTTCGTGTTAGACAGTTTGCCAAACTCGCAAACTTGTTTTAAATTTGTATAGAAAACCTTCATTTTTGCGTTTCTATTGTTAACAAAATGTTTCAAACCAATGCAATAAAATAGTATTTTTACAGAAGCACCGTGTATTTGGCCCTCAATAAAAAGTTTCCGATCATCATTTTTTCAGATTTCTACCTTTCATTGAAATTACCCCAAAATCAAAGCTGGAAGAACCAAGACGACTGAATTTTTTTTTCTTTGTAAAATTTGTCACGATAATTCAGCAAAATATTGCCCCGATACTGATTTGAGCATTTAACAATGCTGGGAGACAAAAACTTTAAATAAAATTTGTACCAGCCTTATGGACATTGCTCAAGCTCAACGAGATTATTCCTATGGACAACTGTCGCCCATTTTACTTATGTAAATGTTATTCTAAGCTTTTGAAAAGTGTTGAGTTAATGCAATCTAACCACCGGCGATAAAACTCAAAACATCCACAAGCCGGCATAATGCGCAAAACGAAGCCCAAACCCTAAACTCTACAATAGCTTGCCGGCAACCAAACCTGCTCCTCGATAGGAACAAACAAACACAAAAACTGGTTCGACCACAATGCTTGCGCCCGGCCCTGCCCTTGCCTGCCTTTTTGGTCGGTGCTTGAGCAGCTGTTTTAGTGCTTAATATTATTTTTCGCGTTTGGCCAAACATATTCAGAGAAGGAGAAACGTGTCAGCAAAACTTAGTCAGCACTGTTTTTCTCAAATGAACTTTTGCGAAGTTATTTAAATAATAAGCAATAACTATTTTGTTGATTGGTTTAGATTCAACCGCTTGAGTTTAAGTTGCGTCGCACTCTTCCGGGTTTAAAGATTAGAATCGAAAGATTAAAAAAGCCGAACACGTTCAACAATCTTGCCATGACTCAGATAACAGTTTCTAAATCGCCCAAAATTCAGCTTAACGCCCCCTTTTTCCAGCACATTCGAGGTGGGCACTTGAGCCACGATTTCATCATCCTCCGTGCACCTTTCTCCTCCTCCACCTCCTCCTCCCAAGCCGGTCTGTGGGACTTCCCTCACGCTCCGTTGCCTTATCACACCAGAGCTCCAATTGCCAACGGAGCAATTCTGTTCTGGCTAAAACGCAGTAAAATGTGCCCCTCTCTCTCTTGCTTTACCTCATTTCGCTGCCGTGACGCAGCACCCTCAAGGGCATCCTCCGTTCCGGCGGTCAACTGGACTGCCAGCAGCAGCAGCAGCCCGTAAATCCTTCCCCAACTCATCGCGGGAGAAATGTTTTTCTTGCGACTCTTTTCCTACAGTTGATTCTTCATGCAGTTCTAGAAAGGGGGACAAAATGTCAGGAACACTTTTTCCGACGTCCTCACTTGGAACCTGCCAGGCAATATCGGTGCCTTTCACTAGTGGCCACAATTGGCTTGCACAGATTTTTCACTCTTCTTCCAAAGCACACTCCCCCCTCGGCGGTCATTACACTGGAGTTTACGCGACGACGACGACGGCGGAGGTTTCCACGCAATTTACACCCACCAAAAATAGAAGAATAATCTAGCAGAAACGTTGAATAAACAATGAGATTTCTAGTGGAAAAAGCACTTTATGGTGGCACACGAAAACGCAATAATCATCCGATCGAGTGGAACTTCTGGAACTGACTGAAGGAAGAGAAGTTTTGTGATGGAAAATGTTTTTGTGTTGTGCAAAAACAGCGATGTGTCACGCAACTGTCATTTGACGGGAGGAATGACGCAGCCAGCAGTGTTGCCAGTGTGGCATATTATAGCAAAATGTTCAATGATTACACGATTATTTAAAGAGAAGTCAAAGTTTTTTTTTCTTTTTGTATTTTTGTATTTTTGTATTTTTGTATTTTTGTATTTTTGTATTTTTGTATTTTTGTATTTTTGTATTTTTGTATTTTTGTATTTTTGTATTTTTGTATTTTTGTATTTTTGTAATTTTGTAATTTTGTATTTTTGTATTTTTGTATTTTTGTATTTTTGTATTTTTGTATTTTTGTATTTTTGTATTTTTGTATTTTTGTATTTTTGTATTTTTGTATTTTTGTATTTTTGTATTTTTGTATTTTTGTATTTTTGTATTTTTGTATTTTTGTATTTTTGTATTTTTGTATTTTTGTATTTTTGTATTTTTGTATTTTTGTATTTTTGTATTTTTGTATTTTTGTATTTTTGTATTTTTGTATTTTTGTATTTTTGTATTTTTGTATTTTTGTATTTTTGTATTTTTGTATTTTTGTATTTTTGTATTTTTGTTTTTTTGTATTTTTGTATTTTTGTATTTTTGTATTTTTGTATTTTTTGTGCATTCAATTCAAAGTTGTAGCAGGTTTTCCAGTTACCGCAGTGCTCAGAACCCTCGCCAGAACTAGCTTTACAGATCGGAACCCAAAAGAAGCCATCCCTAGAGAAATCCTTACCTTCCATTTGCAGCCAAAACATCAGAAATCGGTTTATTTCCATTTTTTCAGCGATTCCCTTCAAAGTTCGACATTTCCAAATGTTGATCCAGCAAACAAAAAAGCGCGCTGCTGACAGGCCGCAGATGAACTTTTCTTTTGTTCTACAAGGAGAATTGAGGATAAAACGGCAAATCGCGCCAGCTCGCGATCTCCGAGCGATGAACTTTTCACCCAATCTTGTCGCCAGAAATTTTCAATCGTGTTTATAACTGTTGTATATAAAAAATTGCAGTTATGCCTATAGCTCGGATTTGTTTTCAATAAGACGTAAGAGCCATTGGTAAACAAAGCCCTTTTTGCAACTGTACTCGACCTACTTACGAAAAAGTAACTTCAAAAATGCTTGAGATTGTTCATTTACACGTCCTGCAAGTGCTCTAAATTAAAGATGAATTAAATTTTGTTTTAATTTGGAGAAAAATGAAAATTAGTGTCCGAGGTTACGATGGCTTTTACGGCTTTTTGAAAACTCACCCGAGATAGGCTTTTAGACCCCATTTTAATACCCAATTGCCCACTGAGATTTCTGCTCACTGCTAATTAAGATATTTATTGCTTGATATGGGCTTATCATGCTTTTTAAAATCTGTAATCTCCTTCAATGTGCTAACATTAGGTGCACGATGGAAACTTATGCGGTTCCCCTTAATGTGTAAAAGTAAATTGAACAATGTGTAATGCTAATTTTTCAGCGAATCATGTTTTATTAATATGCATGTTGCGTAGCCGGATGTCACCGTGTATGTGATTGATATTGAAATCCATAAACGTCATTTGACGGTTCAAAGTAAACAAAAACATTTTCGGTGTGAGCTGAACGTTACAGGGGGATGCTAAAGGCCGCCATCTTGGGTGATTGAGATTGATAACGCGCGCAAACTGCGCACAGTGAAAACCAAAAATATTTCTTTTATTAATAATTAAATTTTTGTTATAAGAATTACTGTCGTAAAAGTCAAATTACACAGAAGTTAAGTTTAACGTTTCATGTGATAAAAGTAGAACTTTAAATGAGGTCATCGGCCCGATATGTGCTTAATAATCCCAACTTTAGTAGTTTATTTTGCAAATAAATTGATAAAAATCACCTCACAAACATACACTAACATTTAAACGTACATTGCGGTAAAATTTTACATAAAAACAATAATGACTTTATTTCCATTTTATGCCTGCAGTTTTTGTACTTTTTTTACAGTGCGCAGTTGCTTTATTTTGGTTCCGTAACGAACAGCTGTTCTTTTGTGCTGGCGCCGAAGTTGACAGTTCCCTTTTGTTCTGATGCCGAAGTTGACAGCTTGTGTTGGCTACGGGCGAGCTGCCTGTAGTGAGATATAGATGTCGCCCCCCTGGAACGTTACGTTCTAATTTCAGCAGAAATTTGAATTAAATTTAAATTACCAATAATTTTAAGCAAGCAAATCAGATAATTTTGATAAAAAAAAGCAAGAAAAATGTTCGTCCGCAGATTCCACACTTCAAGTGTTTCATTTAGCAAAGTCGTTCCTACCAATCTTAAGGGCAAGAAGAAAAGTTCTCAAGAATGGCTCACCCGGCAGCTCAACGATCCCTTCGTGGAACGGGCCAAAATGGCAAATTACAGGTAATATTTGAAAGTTTCAAGTTTTTCTGATCAATTAAAACCTTTTTGCCGAATCAGATGCCGCAGTGCGTTCAAGCTGCTGGAGATCGATCAAAAGTACAACATCATCAAACCCGGCTTCACGGTCATCGACTGTGGTGCCGCTCCCGGCTCCTGGTCCCAGATTGCCGTTAAACAGTCAAACGCCGATGGCGCGGCACCCGGCAAACCCAAAGGCACCGTAATCGGGGTGGATCTGCTGCAAATTTACCCAATCGCGCACGCCACCACGCTGGGAAACACGGACTTTACCCGGACTGAATCGCAGGACAAAATCCGCTCCCTCCTGGGCGAAAAACGGATAGATTGTGTCCTCTCGGATATGGCCCCCAATGCGACCGGGGTGCGGTCGCTGGACCAGGAGAACATCATCACTCTTTGTTATTCGGTGTTGCGTTTTGCGATTTTAATGTCCTCGCCGAATGCGTCGCTGCTGATGAAGGTTTGGGACAACGGCGAGGTTCCGGCGCTGGAGAAGAATATCCAGCGGTACTACCAGCAGGTGAAGCGGATAAAACCCCGGGCTAGTCGGGCGGATTCGGCGGAGAACTTTGTGCTGGCGAGGGGGTTCGTCGGAGTGGAGCGGTGAAGCAGTAGGGGTAAGGAATTGTAGAATTTGTTAAAATCATAAACTAGTCTTTTGAATTCAAATTGATTTATTTTTTTAATTTACCGTTTTGGGATCCGAAAGCATCCATAGTTTACAAGTTAAATTTTAAATTACAAGATGGACCTTAAAAATACAAATTTTACTAAAAAACGTTACTTAATCCACCCTTGGGTGTTTGGTGCCTTCCTCACATTTTAAGGGTAATGCTATCCAAAATAGACACGAAAGGGCGGACCTTTCAGTGTTCTATAAACTTGACTCATTATTCATACCATCAGATTGGGTTGTCAGATCTTCATATTTCAGGGCACTTATGTGCTAACAACTTATGATAGGGTAGTCAAACCTCCAATTTAATTCGTGCTCGTTGGTCGCACAACGGACAACGTTTTCATCAAAATATCTGAGATCCGGCCTCCAAAAAGTGCATAAATAATAGGGTGGGTACGTTTTTCAAAAAGTTCTCGGATCCAGTTTTAGTATGGTCCCATTGTAGGGCATACCCATAGGGACTTTAATGCCAAATATCAGCTCATTTGGTTGTAAACTGGCTGCGCGCATCAGGGTTAAAGATTACATGGGAATTAGGGGAGATGGGGGTTAGATGGCCACCCCAAGGGAGAAGTCTCATAAAATTAACACTACTGATTATTTTGAACCCAAATCAGGTACATATTGTTCTACTTATAGTCCATTATAGAAATGACATAAATTAGTTGGTCTAGAAATCAAATTTGAATACTTTTCAGCAATTTAAAAAAAAAATAATTGAAATCGTATATATATGAAATACGCGGGGTAAGACGGCCACCCATGTGAGGTAAGACGGTCAGTGTTATAAATTAACTTGATAACTTTGCTAAACCAACCCAAATACCTACATGATTGGTTGAACAGACTTCTCTGAACATCATAATTATTTTGATTGAAAAAAAAAACTAGTTTCAAATTTTATATTTTGGCTATGTGAATTTCATATTATTGCGACCACATTTCATGAAAAACTTTGCATTTTTACACGAAAATATACCCAATTTAATGCAAATTAACTGGTTTGTGTATTTCGATTTGAAATTGTAAATGCAAATTATGTAAACAATATTAAATTAGCGACTTTTATTAAAAGTTTGAAAGAATTTCATACTATTCAATGAATTTTGCTATATCACAGTAAGGAATATTGACGAACCGGCAGTTAACAGCATTTTGATTAAAAATTGATAGTTTTATCGAAAATATGTCAAATATGTCTTAACAGTCAAAAATCCTACAAAAAATTAACCTTTATCAAATCAAATTTACAAATTACGGGTGGCCTTTTTACCCCCCGTGGAGGTGGCCGTCTTGCCCCCAAATTACTTATTTTATAAAACATTTTTTGCAAATAGCTCATCGCATTTTTTAAACTTTTTCGAGCGACATAATCTTGGGATAACTTCAATTTAACATGAAAAAATATTTAAAGAAGGATTACATATTGTTATCTAACAAAAATGCTTAAGTTGTAAATCATAAAAATAACATCCAGTATCAAGTTGAAAAAATATTTGTTTATTTTAAGCTATTTTTATACTATTTCAAACAATATGTTTGGTAAAGGTGACTCCATATGCATTATTTAGCATGAGGAACAGTATTGCTAAACATTTTAGTAAAATTCATTAGTATACTTCTCGGGTGAGTTTTCAAAAAGCCGTAAGAGCCACCGCGACCTCTGACACTAATTTTCGTTTTTCTCGAAAATGAAACTAAATTTCATTTATTTTCAGTTTGGGGCACTTGAAGGACGTGTAGATGAACAATCTCGAGCATTTTTGATTTTGGTTTTTCGTAAGTAGATGGAGTACCGACGCAAAAAGGACTTTGGTTACCAATGGCTCTTACGGCTTTTTGAAAACTAATCCGAGTCTTAGTAAAACAGTGGGGTGGCCGTCTTACCCCGCCTAGCCGTCTTATCTCCAGCTCCCCTACTATGGGAAATTGGAACTTTTTGTTCAAACGCTCCTACAGGTCTGGGAAAATCACGCGCCAACTTCTGGTATGGTCAGGCCTAAGGGGAATGGTCTGGAAAAACTTTTCCCGAAGAGAGCACACGGATTCGTTGTACCTAGAGCTGGCGCATTGGCAAACAATCCGATGTCTCCGAAATCAACGGTTTTCCCTCAAAAAGCATCAAATTTTCCTTAGCATGCTATGACAGCTTGATGAACACGGCGACGCCATACGTCAGACAGCTAACACGTGGGTGAGAAACGGCTGGAATATTCAATTGCAAACCTTCTTTTAACTAGAAAATGATCATTTCATGCAATCCTGATATTATTTAGTCGAATTCAGAATCTTTGCATAGCAAATTTGTATTTTTTTTGCAAATATTTCAACCACGTGGTAGCTGCCTGACGTATGGCGTCGCGGTGTTCATCAAGCTTTCATAGCATGCTAAGGAAAATGAACAACCCGATGGGGCAAGAGGAACAATGCATGAAACATAATGTTTATTGGCTAACAATTGAATACTTATCACTTAGAAACATAAGATTATAATGTATTTCGTTTATAGAAGTGATAATAATATCTTCGCATTAATTTGAACGTTTTTTCGAAAAGCTAACATTATTCAGGAGATACATGATAAATTTTCATAATATCATTACATTTTGTGAGGAAAAATTGCAGGGTTAGGGTGGATGATACTGATGATACTCGTCGGTTGACGCCCAGGCGAGGAACATCCCGGAAGGAGCCCAACTACATCCGTAGTGCTGTTGGTCAACACAGTTTGGCTCTGGTTCCTTGCAAGTGTCCTATTTTTTACCTCCACGTTGGCTTGGTTTTGTCATCATGGCAAGGTGTAACCTAGCTGGTGGCCTGTGGAAACGGCTCGTAAACCGTTGACCAGCGAGTGTCAGAGTCGAGACGGCTAGAAGAAAGGGGCGCGTCATTGTGGGAAAGGGAAGTAATTTGTGCTTGTAGACGGTATTGTTTTGATTCGCAGTATGTTGAGTCAACTGCTGTGGATGTATCTGAACATCGCAGAACGGGGTTTCTCTTCTTTTTATTTCAGTTTGTTACCATCTATCTCCTATTTATTTTGTTTCACTGATTTTCTAACACGGTTTCTGTTTATTATCCTCCATTTGATATCGATTTTGGTTATTTGATTCTCTTATCTCTCAACGCTTTTCCACTCTAATTTACCAATTGATGCTGCTGTAACTGTCTGCTTTCCTTAATGTTAATTTTGTTTATCATGTGCCTTTTCTTTTTTTATCTAATTGAATATTTTTTCATCCGCCCTAAAAATTGCCCTTAATACAATCTATGCTTGTTTGTTACCAAAAAAGTGTCCACGTGGATGGTCCCTAAACAAAGAATTGATTTTCGAGTGCCACAATATCTCGAGATGGGATGGACCGCAAAGCATTCAATTTTGTAGCTTCTTTTTTTTTATTTACCGTGACTTCATCAAACATAAGTTTTAATTGTTTTTTAGGCGATAATTTGTGTACATGTACTAAGTTTTAAGCACACCATTTGGGCATGTGGTGCCTGTTGGTTTTAAACAAATAAACCAAATGAGCTGAAATTTGTGGTTAAGACTCTCAAGACTATCCGGTGTGCACAGGGCCCCGGCGATCGCCTGATAAAAGCTACCGAACATCATTGGCAATATGGCGTCGTTTGTTTACCAACATGAGAATGTTTTGTGGACGAACCAAAAAAATCCTTTTTTGTAAAATTTTCTATAACCGTAGTGTTCTAATTTTAAAGTTATACAAAATAAACAAATTTTCGTTAAATTCTAGAACAGAAAAAATAAATAAAAAAAAATCAATTTAAACCGCTTTCATCGCGTTTCTAAGCAAGATTACCCAACAAATCATCGTGCCTTTAGTTTATCTTTAGTTTCTAATCCGGTTTGCTTTAGATTGTTGTTTAAATATTGATTTTTAGCATAAATTAAGATAAGTTGCAAAATTTCCAACTTCAGCCATGTGCAACAATTTCCATTTGACCCGTGCGGGAAACCGATAATGGGGTAATTCATGCGTTCCAGACTGTCAAAATTCCAGAACGTCACGCGAATCTTCAGTTCGCAGCTTTTGTTCCTGTATGACGTTTCGAGGCGAGGCCCTGGGTGTGCATGACCTGTGCGGTGCGAGCTCTGTCGCCGTTTTCACACCAGCTCAAACTGTCAAAATTGCACCAGCGTTTCAAGGCTTTAAACGCTCATGGTATGGCAGATTTTCAAATCAAAATAATTTTTTTCAACGTATTTTTTAAATTTTATTAGCCTCTTAATGAATTTTTATACTTATAAATTGGAAGTTGTCAGATTTGTTGTTTTGTTGATATGTCAAGCTTCGTGTGTTTACCGGGTTCGAGTTAGCTTTGAGCTATTCAGATTGACAATTCTAAACCGACCAAAGAAATTGTTTGAAAAAATCGTTGTTTTGTGAGTTATTTTAATTTTGTTTAGTCTTTTGTAATTTGTGAATGAAATCTGGATTTGTTTCAGATTCTTGATGGCCGTGATCTGCGTTAAATGTGGTTTCAATTTTGCGAAATTCAATCAGTTGTAAATGGTGGAGAAAAAAAACAACTTTTTGAAAACATTTTAATATGACCATAAATAAATTCATAGTTAATAAATTCAGCCCCTTTAAAACACATAAAAAAGTATGATAGAATTTACATGATATCACTACAATATCTGGCATACCATAATTTTCTATGTACCTTGACCATAACTGACAGCTCGCATGACCTAGTGCATGACGAAGCCTGATTTTGATATTTTGCTTTTAAAAATATACAAAAATCAATAACAAACTTATGAACCCTATCCTGCAACAATCTGTTTGTAAAAATAAACAAACTTTGTCGTAAATTATTTTGTAGATAGTACTTTAGGGGATGAATCAAAAATAATATCGATAGTTCCCGTAGTTTTGAAGATACTAAAATGTCTGTAACAAAAATCTTGATGTAAAAGATCGTGCTTGCCATTTCATTAGGGCACATAACTTTTTTAAGCAAGAGTGTGTCCCTTTCACACCTTATGTAAACTGTCATTTGAGTGAAAGGGATACACTATTGTTTACAAAAGTTATGTGCCCTTTTGAAATGTTAGGCTCCAGATCTGCTTGATGTGTACCGTTAAGTAATGTTTTTTTTAAGTTAGCTTCCTAGTTAGTGAATGCCGACTATGCTGTTTAAAAAAGTTAGTTAAATTTTTGTTGTGTGAGTAGCAGTATACAAACAAATTCCAACACAAGTGAAACATTCCTACACATTCAAGCTCAATCAACTCTAATAAAATTCAACTCTTCACTACATTCATACTTTACAGTACTTGGCCACATGTTTGCTCCAACTGCGAGAAATAGAACAACTCAGAACATACAGTTCAACAGTATCTCCCACCACCCTACCTGCCTACTGCGTTCTACCGCGTGTAGCGTGGAAACGAAAACCCCAAGAATTTATTACCAAGCAAAACGTCCACCGGGAAAGGTCAGTGTCGAATTTCGGGAACGTCAAACAGTGCCCGTTCTTTTGGAAGGTGTTTCAACAGCGTGGTTAGTGTCCCCGGCGACAATCCTTCGGAATCAACAGGTTGAGTTGCTTTTTAACGAGCAAAAGGTTCACGATCAAACCACGTGCAATTTCTGCTACGCGAGAAACCATGGACCAGACCAAGCTGAAGGAACTGGGCCTGCGGCTGTTCGAGATCAACGCGTTCAAGTTCGGTGACTTCAAGATGAAGGTCGGCATCAACTCGCCGGTGTACTTTGACCTGCGCGTCATCGTGAGCTATCCGGACGTGATGAACACCCTGTCGGAGCTGCTGACCGAGTACATCCGGCAGATTCGCGTCGACATGGGGGTGCACCTGTGCGGCGTGCCGTACACGGCCCTGCCGATCGCGACGCTGATCTCGATCAAGGCGGACAAACCGATGCTGATCCGCCGGAAGGAGGCGAAAACGTACGGCACGAAGAAGCTGATCGAGGGCAAGTTCAACGCCGGCGACAAGTGCCTCATCATCGAGGACGTGGTCACGTCCGGGTCGAGCATTCTGGACACGGTCAACGATCTGCGCGGCGAGGGTGAGTTTAATTGAATTGTTGGGTCGCGTCGACGTTATCGTGAGGGGTGATTTATTGGCCACCCCAGAGTAGTAGATAAGTGCCGGAACAGGCACGTGGAAGTTGTGCATTTGCACTATCTCTTGTTGTGGATTGAAACAGTCATAACTTTAATCGGTTATCAGATGTAGTAGCTGGGTGTGCCGCGACTTTATTAGATTTTATGGACGTGCCGGTTGGGAATAGTAGCAAAGTACTCGCTCGAATCGGCGATAGTAAAAGTCAAAGCGAAGCACTTTGAAATGTTTATTCTGAAATTGATTCCTGGAATTCGTTCGATAGCCTCAGTTATGATTTTTTCAACTAGGGGAAATATACCCTTTCTAATCAAACACCTATCTTCGTCATATGAAGAGTTTGATGCTCGATTAAAGCTCCAAAAATACTATTTAGGCTAGAAACTTACCAGCAACAGCACCGCCTCGAGTAAGCACGCAAATTTATGCCATTTACTGGCCAAAAAAATCAAATTTAATGCACTTTTGATCATAATTTCTATTTTGCGAGACCATTTAGCATTAGCATTAGCATTAGCATTAGCATTTCAGGACGCCCTATCCACGAATGGCTCCACAACGCTTATCCCACTGTTTGGTCTGGTTGTGTTAGACCCTCATCCGGAATAATAATCCAACACGGGAGATACCATGTCTTCATCTTTTGATGAGTGTGTAATACAGCCCAGGGCATAAGGGGGTCCTTGCCGGGTCTAAGCTATCCTTTGGGGAACGGAAGGAATGTTAGTAAACACCTATCTAAAGTGCGCAAGGATCCCTGCGTCACCTTAGTGGTATAGATGTTTGTAGGGTGGTTTTGGACTCAATGTTAGTAAGAGAGGTAAAACCCTAGGATACACCCCGAAAGGCGTTGCGGGCGAATCAAGTAGAGTTAGTTTTTTGTATTATTAAACTTATACAGATGATTGTACAGTATGAACGATGCATGATTTATATATATATATCCTATTTAAAGCCACGGCAGATACAACGCGACGAAGCCGTGTTTGATTAAATTTACTTTTGTGTTACTTAACCAACCATTTTCTCATGCAAAAGCAATGCTGATTAAACACAGTTTTAACATGTATGCTGTTAAACTCAAGCTACCGACTGTAAGAGTACAGAGAAATTTATATTTTTCTTTAGTTATTATGTGTTTAAGCGAAATTCGGTGTTATAAATGATTTAACGCATAATTGGAATATTGATTTTAAACTCTTACAGCGATGCTAAGTAAACATTAATTATTTATTTGTTTCATTTAAATGTAGGACTTATAATTTGAATTAAAACGACCGATTAAAAAAAGCATAATTAGTTAATAATTCAAATTGTTTGTGTAATGGGATTAATCAGCATATTTAATATTTCTAAATTAACACAATAACAATGGAAAGTCCTCACCAAGTATTCAGCCTTGGCATCTGTGAGAACCGGCTAGCGTAAGATGCAACAGTTGAGAAAATGTCTGTCTAGGTATTACAATATTGTTGATTTAGAATCGATTCAGTCTTAGACAGCCGGCTGTGGAAAAACTGGATCACGGTTGAAAATTATTTTGGTTGGTCTCATATCAATTTAAAAATTTGCAAGCTTATCTGAAATTTGATACCAAACTGAGAAAAAAAAATTAAAAAATCCGTAAACACGAAAATTTTCTCAGCAGCATCCCAGTCACGACGCTCTAGTAGGATTTAGTAGGGTTTTCACAGAGCTGGATATTCTTACAGCATTCTAGCAGAAATGTTCCACCAGTCTAGCAGGATTCTGGTAAAACCAGATCTGCTAGAATATTTCGTGACTGGGATACTCTTCTCTCTTTTTACTGTGTGCTCAACATGGAGCGAACTCACCGCGCACTACAACAGCAAGATGCACATAAAATAAGTATGAATTCTAGAGATGTTTGGGATGAGGGAGTTGGATGATGGTGATTGTGAGAATAGATGCTAAAAGAAGAAGATTTAAGGAGAGAGGGTGTGTAGAGTGTATGAGGGTTTGATAAGGAATGAGTTCGGTGTTGGAGGAGAACTATATATTATGTAGTTAAGTAGATTGAAAGGGTGGATGAGTGGAGTAATATGAAGAGGAGATTTAAATATAGATTTAATATTATTATATAGGGAATAAATAATGTAGAAGATATTTGGGTAAATAGAGGAAGGAAGTTGGGGGGGGGGAAAAAATGAAGGTTTTTGGATTTTTGAGGATATATTTTATTGATAGAATAGTGGAATATATTTTGAATATATGTTATATGGGGATTAAAGGTAATTTTAAAATGAATTTATTATGTATTTGAATTTGGAGATGATAGAGTAATGATATGTTTGTGATGATTATATATGGATATGAGTGGGGGGTGGGGTTATTTGATTGAATTAAGGGGTGGTTTGTTTTTTTTTTTTGAGGGGTGGGATGTTAATTATGGAGTGTGAGAAGGTGAGTGTTGTTGTTTGTAGTTTTTTTTATTTGTTTTTTGGGGTTTTTGTTGGGTTATTTTTTTATGTGTGTATAAAGAAAATATGGGATTTTTTATTGTTTTTTTGTGGTTTTTTTTTTTTTTGTGGTTGTTTGGGTTTTTTGTTTTTTTTTGATAATGAAGTAATAGTTAAGAATATAAAGGGATGGGATGGGATTAATGGAATGGAAGATGATGGGGGATAATTGAAATGATTTGTGAGGGATAGGAAGTTAGGGGATTTGAAGGTTTTTTATTTGTGAGTATTATAAAAATTATTGGGAGGTTGTATGGAGGTTATAATATAGGGTTTTTTTATGACCGAAACATGTAAATATTTAGCAAGCGCCATCAAAAAAACAAACGCGCCAAGTCTTTTGACGTTTGAATTTTGACGACCCATTCCAATCAAAGTCTGAAGAAAACCGAGCGAGAAGCGAAGGCAAAGAAAGAACCAAGGGTGGCCATCAACACCACCACCAGCGCCTGTGGGTGAGCCAGTGCTGCCAGGAAATATTCTCTATAAATGCTACTTTTCGTGAGTGTTCGCTTAAAATTTCATCAATTTTGGCAGCACTAAGCAGACCCAAAAGAGCGCTGGAAGAAAAAAAGAACTAAGCTGAAAATAGGAAAATGGGCGTGGCCCAATGCACTCGACTGATTAGAATGCATTTGGGAAATATATTTTTTTAAATGCTTGTAAAAGGAATAGCATAACTTTTAGTAAAGTGAATATAAACAGAAATGTTCACAAAAAGTTGCTCTACTCGTTGGTGTACTTGGTTTTAGTAAATTTCAAGGAACACTCCAGATTATCCAGCATCATTCAAACACGACCGCTTATTAGGCTTAAAATGGGTATATTTCCCCTACTCAGCACTTTTTTAAGAACTGAACACCGTTCAACAAAATTGCATAAATAACTCAATGATGTATTCCGGCTTCCAGGTCTGGTCGTAACGGACGCCATCGTGGTGGTGGACCGCGAGCAGGGTGGCGTCCAGAACACGGAGGAAAGTGGCGTCCGGATGCACTCGCTGTTTACGCTGTCCTATCTGCTGAACGTGCTGCTCGAAGCCGGTCGGATCGAGGAAAAGACGGTGCAATCGGTGGCGAAGTACATCGCCGGGGCGCAGATTCGCAGCGACGGGTCGTTTATGAAGAATGGCACCAAGGTGGTGAACGAGCTGAGCCGCGTTGGGATGTCGTTCGAGGCTCGGGCCGACTTGGCCAAGTGCGCGATCACGAAGGAGCTGATGAAGCTGATCGCGAACAAGAAAAGCACGCTCTGCTTGGCGGCGGATTTGACGAGCTCGGAGGAGATTCTGAATCTGGTGGAGCGCGTTGGGCCGTACATTTGCATTTTGAAGACGCACGTGGACATCGTCGAGGATTTCAGCGAGAACTTTGTCAAGTCGCTGCAATCGCTGGCGAAGAAGCACAACTTTATGATCATGGAGGATCGTAAGTTTGCCGACATCGGGAACACCGTAGCGCAGCAGTACGCTGGAGGTGCGTTCAAAATCTCCAGCTGGGCTGATCTCGTAACCGTTCACTCGCTGCCCGGCCAGGGCATCCTTAAGGGACTCAAGTCGGTCCTGAACGATCCGACGCAACAGCGCGGAGTGTTTCTGCTGGCGGAGATGAGCTCCCAAGGCAACCTAGCCACGGCGCAGTACAGCGCGGCCACGATGAAGATCGCCACCGAGATGGAGGGTGACTTTGTGGCCGGAATCGTGTGCCAGAGCGCTGATCTGGTTGCATCGCCGGGGCTGCTTCAGCTGACGCCGGGCGTTAAAATTGAGGAGGGCGTTGACGCTCTTGGCCAAAAGTACGACAGCCCCGAGCACGTGGTCAAGGAGAAGGGAGCGGACATTTGCGTTGTGGGCCGAGGCATCTTGAACGCCAAGAACCAGGAGGACGCGGCCAAGACGTACCGGGACAGGTTGTGGGCGGCGTACTGCGAACGGGTTGGTGTGAGTGAGTGATGGAAGAAGAAGAAAGTTTTGCCTTTAGCGACAAGAGTATTACCAACCAATATCGATGTGAATCTGATTGTAGAAAAGTAGCGACCTGAATCTGAGAGAAAACACGTTGAAATCATTCCCCCATCGCCTTTTTAGACTAAAAGTTACATATATTAACCATAAGTGGCAATCAAAAATAAATAATTGGATTATCTAAACACAAAACTAAGTGTTTTTTTTTTCTTTTGCACAGTCTCATAACACACACTCAAAACAACTGATCGCCTTGCAGTGAAAATGACCATTTTTTGTGTTATTTACGATATTTGAGCATGAGAGACCACCCATGGTTGCCCCTCCGTTGCTGAACAGAACCGCAATATCCTGTCAACACCAACGGCGCTCGCCATGTCAGTTTGTAGATCTCGATTTTAAGTTCGATTCCCATCTGCCCTCAACCAGAAAGATCTGGACTCATTGAATTCAAAATCAAATTATTCGCTCTACAGCATTGCCTTGGCGTTCTCGATTACGAGATTCCTACTCGAAACTAGGTGTTCGAAGGCTTGATTGTTGAGGCAATTGCAAACCTCTTTTTACACCTTAGCTTCCATCCATCCCGGGATTCGAACTGACGACCTTTGGATTGTTAGTCCAACTGCCTACAAGCGACTCCACCGAGACAGGACCCAGGGAGACGACTCCTACACCTGGACTGAGCTAACGACCTAACCTTTTTTTAGGTTAGTCCGGGACCAACATTTACTTCCCGTCCGACGGAAGGCGTGATCAGACAAATCTCGTCTCGAAAAATGCCACTGGGACCGTCTGGGATCGAACCCAGGCCGACTGGGTGAGAGGCAATCACGCTTACCCCTACACCACGGTCCCGGTCATTGAATTAGAAATTAATTAAAAACATGAAGTTACCACAGGTGGGGTTCACGATCCCCTGTCCTTTAGATTGGAAAGCAAAATGCATTCCACTTTACCGTGGAGCATTGGTAGCTTAATGAGGACCTTATAGGCTGATATAGTTGAATCCAGGAATCGGATGAGAATACAAGTTGAATGCAAGTTGAATTTCAGAACTAAACAAGATTGCAGACGCATCTGAAATTGAATCTAAATTACCCAAATTACCTCGCTAAAAAGAGGTATTAGACTATGGCAAACAAACAAACTCGCACTTTATCGCGTATGACAGTTTGCCAAACTCGCAAACTTGTTTGCGGCAAACTCGCAAACAAGATAAAATCCAGAGTTTTTTTTGAAAAGGACCAATAAACTATTGTCTTTCATATGTTTATAGGACCTAATAAAAAAAAACTCTAGAAATGTATGCAAGCTGACCTTTCTGCAAACAAATGTTGGCGGACAAACTGACAAACTGTCAAAATGTGCGAGTTTGTGTGTTTGTTTGCCGCAGTCTTATACCTCCTTTATAGAAACTTACTTGTGGATACCGTGGAGATTTTCCCTCGCCCCCCTTAAAAAAGTGGAGCATCAACACTTTCTGTCTTCCAAATCCCTTTCCATGTCCCTGGTGGGCGGTACAGATGGGAGCGGCCGGCAATGGATGGCTGCCATGGTGGTGCGAATCTGGTTCAAGTGGAATTGGTTCTATTCCTTATTATCGATTTAAAGGCAAGTCTGCAATCTGCTAAAATCAACGTCTCCTAGTGAAGCGAAAGGGATGTTAGTAACGCTTGTTGCTACTAGGAGAGCTGCTTTACAAGTGCCAAGAACCTGAAATGGTGTTAATAGGTAGGGATTTCAGGTCAGTACGCGTTTCACACAAGTACGTAAACATTTGTAATTTTAACTCCAGCAACCCAAATCAACCAAACTTCAGGACTATGCACAGAATGGTAAACCAACACAAATGTGTTTGTTATTGTTTACATTGCGTGCTCCCGTTTTTGTTTATTCAAGGTCAAACAATAAAACG